>NC_086172.1:38590000-38895416 GCF_023053635.1 Elgaria multicarinata webbii
TTTCAGTATAAGTAATTCACCAGTATAAGAGGGTGAAAGAACCTGTCACACTTTTTTTCTCTTCAAACTTGGTTTGCTAAAGTTTATGTGCCATTACGTTATTTCTGGGGTTGAATTGAAAAACTTGGATAGATCTAGACTTAGGCCTTAGCTAGACCAGGCGAACCCCAGGATCGTCCCTGTGTGTCCACATGACGCACAGGGGATCCCGGGATCAGAGAGGGATGATCCGTCCCTTGCCCCAGGATCTCACCCTCCCCTTTGGCCCTGCTTTTTCCGTGGTCCTGGGCTGAGCCCAAGACCGTGGAACATGTGGCCCGTTGCCGCGGTTTGACCCGGCTCCACGCGATTCCTCATGCGGAGCCGTGAGCCGTGCATGGGGTGCAGTGCTCCTCAGGAGCGCTGCACCCATTGGGAGTGAGGGGCAATTAAGTTAAATTTAAAAAGAAACCTACCTTTAGCGCATGAGTGTTTGTGCGCTCCGTCTTCTTTAAAAATAAAAAATGGCGGGCACGATGCCTCTCTTCCTGAGGTCATTGCGCCTCACATGTAAACGGAGGAGGGATCTCGCGTTAATCACAACGCGAGATCTTCCCTCCTCCGTCGCAGATATGAGTAAGTCTAGCTAAGGCCTTAGTCACGTGTGCCAAGAACAGCAGGTAGGATTTAGGAAGGATCTCATTGGAGCCTCCTTCGTTTGTGATGCACTGCTGTGTTGATATACTTTTCAAAGGCAATTGCTGCTTTGTGTTAATGCATACAGCGCAATAGATGCCATGTTTATAATGCAGTCAGATGCCACTCACCAATGCATAGTGTTGTAATTGTGGAAGAAATGGGAGGAGTTCGAAAGGTCATGGTTTTTTTTTTTATGGTTCTTGGTTATAGTGCAAGGACGTGCGCTAGAATGCTGTAGTTGCTGGAGAAGCAGGAAGACATACTGGCCCCATTCAGAAGACACCTTAAACCATGGCTTTAACCATGGGAGTTAAGCCAGAAAGCCAGGCTGTGTTCAGAAGACACCTGAACACAGCCTGGCTTTCTGGCTTAACTCCCATGGTTAAAGCCATGGTTTAAGGTGTCTTCTGAATGGGCCCACTGTCACTTCAGGCTGCTTCTTTTTTTTAAAAAAAGAAAAAGTAGTCCAGTGACAGCATGCACACCTTCATAGCTGTGCAGGACGAAAAGAAATCACGTGGTTATTTACAACTGTGTAACTCTGTAGGTGCACAGCAAAACTAGCGTCCAAAAAACCCAGAGGCTTCCTGCTGCAAATCCCATCCAAATTCACACAAAGAAAGAGCAAGGAAGGGAATGAGGAGAAATATGGGGAGGGGGAGAGAGGCGGACATGTTACAAAATAGGTTCTGTAGCTTTAATGCCATTCCCACCACTAAAAGTTTTGATATTGCTAAACTGGAACCTGCTAGACTTGATATTGCATGGAAACTGCAGTAATTCTGGCTGGACATCAGGAAAAATGTCCTGACTGTTAGAGCAGTACGACAATGGAAACAGTTACCTAGGGAGGCCGTGGGCTCTCCCCACACTAGAGGCATTCAAGAGGCAGCTGGACAACCATCTGTCAGGGATGCTTTAAGGTGGATTCCTGCAGTGAGCAGGGGGTTGGACTCGATGGCCTTATAGGCCCCTTCCAACTCTACTATTCTATGATTCTAATTTTAAAAATGTCATAAAAGAAGTTCAGAATAAAGTAGAATATTTTCGGAGAAATATTTTAAGGGCAATGAGTTGGGGTGAGTTTGAGTGAGTGACCAGACATTACAGTTCTGAGATAAAACAATAGATTGGCCCTTATTTTAGTCATGACTAACTTAAATCTTTGTAAACTGCCCAGACAGTTTCAGCTATGGGACAGTATATAAATATAATAGATGATGATGATGATGATGATGATGATGATGATGATGATGATGATACCCATTTCTTTCGATGGACATACTCTAAAAGTCTGGATCCAACTCACTATACTTTACTAGGCACTGGTATATTGTAGCTTACAATTTTGATCATGTGTACACACGAGCAATGTGCAAAGATGTGGAGAAATTTTGTTTAGAACAATATTTGCTTATATTTGCATTTTAGTGTGGGCAATGGGTGCAGCTCCAGCTAGCTGAATCGGTGCCAAATTTATTAGAAATTGGCAGCAATCAAGAAGAGACCAACAAATTATTGCAAGATCATGAACTTCTCCTGGCTAAAGTTAAGGTAAGACATGCAACATGAACGTTCTAATATATTACAAGTCCTGTTATAGTTTTGATATGAATGTTGGACTTGACTGTTCAGCAGCAGTCCTCCAACCACTTCGTGTATTCAAAGGTATATTTTATCATATTGACCCAGTTTGCACAATCACCACAGCCCACCGTGGCTTATTTAAGCCATGGTAGGTTCCAGCGCGTACCGGGTGACTCTTGCATATTCAAGTCATGTCATATCGTGCTAATCTGGTGAGGGTGTATTGTTGACATGGTTAACAAACCACTGACCATCCAAAAACTGCCCATGGTTTGTGGGCGGTTTGTTAACCATGCCAACAACCCACCTGAACAACATGACAAGCTACAATCACGGTTCAAATATGCAAAATGGCCGCCTGCACATCCCGCTAAGTCCCAGGGGTTAATTGATCCACTGTGGCTTAATGTGACGAGCCAACTGAAGGGGTGCCTATGTGTTGTTAAAAATGAGGCTCACATAATCGAGCAACAAATGAGCCACATAGAATATAACTATGATCTCTCTTTCATGCAGCCATTCAGTATACAGCAGTCACTTAAAATTACTGTGGGTTGTTCACTCCTTGTCCATGGTTAGTTGCCCACATGCCCTTGATTCCACATGGAGGATTTAACTCCCTGCATTAAATGTTAGCAAACATTGCAGCGCTGAGCATAAGCATAGAGCAGATGTGTACAGGATTGTTGAGAGCTTTGCCTATGGCTACCACAATGGCCATGCAAACAGATTCTAAGATAAAATGACTATGAATGAACTTGAGTGCTTACTCTCAAGCAGATCTATTTATTATTTATTTATTAATTACATTTCTATACCGCCCAATAGCCGGAGCTCTCTGGGCGGTTCACAAAAATTAAAAACATTCAAAGTATAAAACAACAGTATAAAACCATAGTACAAAATACAATATAAAAGCTCAACCAGATAAAAACAGCAGCAATGCAAAATTACAAATTTAAAACACCAAGTTAAAATTTATTTACAGACTGTTAAAATGCTGGGAGAATGAAAAGGTCTTCAACTGGCGTCTAAAAGCATATAATGTAGGTACCAAGCGAACCTCCTTAGGGAGCTCATTGCACAGCCAGGGTGCCACAGCAGAGAAGGCCCTCCTCCTGGTAGCCACCTGCCTCACTTCCTTTGGCAGGGGCTCATGGAGAAGGACCCCTGAGGATGACCTTCGGGTCCGGGCAGGTACATACGGGATGAGGCGTTCCTTCAGATAGCCTGGGCCCAAGCCATTTAGGATTTTAAATGTTAATACCAGCACTTTGAATCGGGCCCAGACCTGGACTGGCAGCCAATGAAGCTGGAAAAGGACTGGCGTGATGTGGTCTTGCTCGCCAGTCCCTGTTAATATCTGCATGCTTTAAGGCCCCTGCTGGCTTGAAAGGTACCCTTTTGCTGCCCTGCCCTGCTTTTCTTTCCTAATTTGGCTCCCCAGCAATGCAAGTCAGTCAATAGAGCAGTACGACAATGGAACCAGTTACCTAGGGAGGTCGTGGGCTCTCCCACACTAGAGACATTCAAGAGGCAGCTGGACAACCATCTGTCAAGTATGCTTTAGGGTGGATTCCTGCATTGAGCAGGGGGTTGGACTCGATGGCCTTATAGGCCCCTTCCAACTCTACTATTCTATGATTCTATAATAAGCATTTGCCCAGTGTTGGAGATCAGTGCCACGTCCAGGGTTTTGAGCACCCTTGGGCAAGACGTCCTCAATGAGCCCCCTTCATCAGTGAGTCTTCCTTCTCCTTGTTGTTGCCACCAGCTGCTCTTGCTCCACCTCTTCTTTCCCATCATTGCTACTACTTAGCTGCTTAACAGGCAGAGAGCCAGTGAGCAAATCAGTATTGTTGTCAACAGCTCCTTGTCCTTCCCACCAGCACTGTCTGGACCGAAACAAGGTGAACAAGAAGGGTGCAATGGTGAAGAGGACCAGGTCCATGGAGCTCTTGTTAATGAGCCCCTGATGGGGTATGGGTCCTAGACAGTTGCCCAGACATGCCTACCCTAAATGGTCCAATATAGAGAAATCTGGGAAGGGGGCGTTGGCAGCAACAGGTTAAACAAGAACTTTTTGGATCCCAAATGTGATAAATGAGATTTGGAGATTCAGATTTATACACAGTAGCCAGAATGTGTGTGGAAAAGGAAAGGAATAAGTCATTAATGGTTCCATAATAAACAAAGACATTTATCTAGCTCCTGTTTTACCGACAGTGTCATTAATCAGACTGGCCACAATACTCAGATCCACATGTGTATTCTCGGATTGACATTTGTTTTTTGTGCAAATTAGTTTCTATACATAGGAGACTTAAACAGCATCTCCTAAATTAAATGTTCGTACATTTGGCATCTGCATATCACTGCCATTGTTTGCTTCTTCTTGTTGTAGTTGTTTTTGTCCCATATTATATCATGCTATGCTATCGTAAGCAGTGTTGTTATTCAAAACAAAACAATTGTCGCATCCTTTGCTGGAGGCAGGAATGTTTAACGTTTCTATTTAGTGTTCTGAAAAAGTTGGAAAGAAACATTTTGTTGCAGTTCAGTGTTGCAAGGTGATGTGAACAGGATAAGGTTTCATTAAGGAAGAGTTGTGTGTGTGTGCTGGAAGTACCAGGAAAGAATAAGAGCATTCTTGGACATAGATTATCATTCAGGGAAGTTCTAAAGAAATGAGTACTATGGGATCCAACAGTCTGTCTACTGGTACTATTTATATTGCACTAGTGGACATTAGTGCTTGTAGCATGACGGGTTTCGCACCATTAGGGTTTATTCCAGCTTTCCTTTTATCTATTTTATAACGGAATAAGGGAAAGAACCCGCAGGAGACATCTTGACTGATGCCGACATCGTCAAAAGGACACGCAAACTTCGAAAGTGGCCAGCCACGAGCATGCATTACTTTGCTTGTGTGAAGAAGCCCCCTGTCTGTTGTGTATGCGGGGGATGGGGGGTGGCTCCAGAGAAAGCTAGTTATACTTTAATTCCATTAATGAAATTAGTCCTATCAAAGGAATTTACAGAGCAATCCTAAACCCATGCTTGGCCATCTGGGAAAGGTCAGGATAGGTTGGAGGTCTTCCTCTACCAAAAGAGAGAAGTTCTGCCATAGGGATGTATCTACCTTGAAGGCTCCATGTACGTCCTCAGAAAGGTCTGCCACCAGCAATGTTCTATATAGCAATAGACTCTGGAATGGGGTGTTCTAAGAGTGGGATGTATTGGAGCTGGCTTTGGATCTGCTGGTTTCAACACCCCTTTGTTCCCCCAAGAGGGGCCTCGTCCTTTAGAGCTGCTACAAGGGATCTCCCGCCATTGGTTTCAGTGGGAATTTTAAAGAATATTCTAGGCTAAAAAGCCCAGAAAAACCATTTCCCGCATCTCCCACTGTGGCCAGTGTATGGAGTGCCCCCCAAAAGAAGAAATGTGTCACAAAAAAGGCCACTAATTTGCATACACTTGTATAAGCTAAGTAGATGTGTAGATGTATATATGCATATTTAGAAATAATAATAATTTAAAATGGGAATGCAGTACATCTCACTGTAGAGTGGAAGACTGTGATCAGGTGACCTGTGTGCTTTGCTTAATTGGCTGTGCAGGTGCTAATTGTTGATGGTCTACAGTTTTTGGAGTTCTTTATCTTTAAACTGGAGCTGGACTGGACAGCCTTTCCAATACAGCATGGTTCAAATGGAGGACTGCCTCATGGCCACCCTAGCTGCTTTGCTTCCCCAGCTCTAGGATTGCTGTGTTAGTGGCTCCTCTTGTTTTGTTGAATTCATTGAGACTAAAGATTGAATAACTTCCTCTGAAACTGACCGGGGGCTTGTCTATACAGCTTGTTTGTGCATATTCGCTTTTTAGGACACACGACACAGCTGTCCATTCGCCATAGTGCTGGGTTTTCTATGCGATAATGCGCGTCTTCGCATTCGCGATATATTTTGCTCACATCCAAGTTTGCACCGTGTTATGGCTATGTGTCTTTAGGGGAGTTAAATCACATTTTGACATGTGGGTGGAGCTTTGAGGGCAGGACAACGCGATTGGCCAATTTCTCACCTATCGGCTGCCTCATTCATTCATGCCGATTTTAGTTTGAAGTTTCTCTGCGGAACTCTGCAGGGAAAGCTTCTAAAACAAATTTATTTATGTATTTAGTGCATTTCTGTAACGCCCAATATGCGAAGCTCTCTGGGCGGTTCACGAAAAGAAAGAGGGGGAAACGGGCAGCCAGACGAAGGAGATATGTTCTGCTGCCTCGTTCAACCTCGTTCTTCCTCCCCACCCCCGCTCCCGGTTTGTGTTTTCTATGAATCCGCAGATAAGATTTATAGCTTCGTTAGCTTCTACTCTATATCATTGTATATGTGATAATGCAATAATGCGCATGTGCGCATTTATAACTCACTATAAAAAAATAAATTCAGGAAATAACTTGCTGTTGCTGCTGCAGTGTGACGCTCTTTACCTACATTCGAATCAATGAAAATTCGGGTTGAAATTAAATAAGCAATCCTGCTGTCATATAGACGGGGACCAGATGTTCTGCCTTTCATTTTAAAATGCTTTTTCTTTTTCTCAGCATTAGATGGGCAGTTTGTTCTATGAGAAATAGCAGTGTCATGATCATCTTAGCACCTGTAAGGAGACTCTATAGGTGCATGAAGACAAAATCTGTCTTTTTTTAATTTTAGAATTATAATGTCAGCCTTCACTGGGGTTTTCTGTGAAGAACTGTTGCTGTACCTCTTGCTCTGTGACTAATCTGGATCAACCTCTGGAAGGGTGTTATAAGATTCATGTGAATGCATCCGTGCATTCTTGATTGCTGGCCAAAGCACTGTTCTTTGTCATAATAAAGGTCACAGTGAACTATAACAGAGAACCTGGAACATGCACATCAAATCCACTGTACAGAGTAAACATTCTTTTTTAAAAGACACGCGTTATCAGTAATTTGGTCCATATTTGATCACGCTTAATTACTTTATTCCACTTGCAGAACGTAAATTGCAAAACAATAATTTATATGCAAATATTCAAAAGGAGCAAATTGAGGGCAGGGTGGGGGGAATATATTTTTTGAAAACGGAAAATATTTTCTTCTTGACATTTTTAATCTTAGAGTTGTTGACTCTTTGCTTTGTCTTTCTGTAAAAGGAATATTTGGGGGCTTTCAATATATTAGATATCTGTTACATTATCTGTTAATCTTGGTGCTCAAGGTTATTTCCATTTATTAATTATGGTGGTACTTTGCAGTGCCATTAAAGCTAAAGGTTTCTGCTTTTTCCAATAGTTTTGTCTGGCACATGAAGAGATTTTTACATTAGAAAAATGACCTTTATTGTGAGGGTACGTAAGTGCCTGTCTTATTTCACAAGCATCTTGCGCTAAAGGCAGTCCTAGTTCCTTTTATCCAGAGACCAATAGTGGAAGTTTGCTTCTGTTCATAACTCACCTATTATTGTTTTATTTATTTGCTTCCTTTCTATCTTGTATTAACAATATTGTATCCAAGCCACATTGTCCCACAAACCTGTTGTTAAAGACCTCTCAGAAGACTTCACCACTGTCCGTGCAGGCTTCACATTTAGAGGAAGGGGCTAAGGCAAAATGCCCTGTATTGGCCCTACCTTCTTGGTCTTGTCACCACTACGGTTGGCTTGCTGTCTCCCTCTAGGCCCAGTCCATACCACGGCCTGCAAAAAGAGGGCAGGGCAAATGGAAGCCACTGTTTCTTGTGCTTGTCATTCTTCACATGAGCCTTCCCCAACCTGGCACCCTCCAGATGTTTTGGACCACAACTCTCATCAGCCCCAGCCAACACACTCAGTGGTTGGGAGTGATGAGAGTTGTTGTCCAAAACATCTGGAGGGTGCCATATTGGGGGACGCTGCTTAACTCACTTGGAGAGTGCACGTGAAAAGGCAGCAATAGTAAGGAGCAACTTCAGGAGTGACCTGTGAGGATAAACAGGAGGCCTCTTGCTCCGGTGTGAGTCTTGGCAGCTGTCCAACAGTGCCGGCACCTGATGCGACTCCTGTTCACCATCACTAGTGGATTCTGAGTTGCTATTTTTGGAATCCCCCTTAGTTAACCTTCATTTGTTTTTTGTTACGTTCCCTTCCGATGGTATACACAGAAGATTCCCTCAGAAATAAATATTTGATGGCTAAAATAACAAGTCCAGACGATCTTCAAAGTGGGTTACACATGGTTTCCTTCCCAGTCTTTCATGCAGGATGTCTCCAAAGCCAGAGCTGCTTAGCTTCAACAGTGCATCATGTTTGGGCCTCCAGCCTGAAAAGCAGACACTTTGACTGTGGAAGGAAATGATTTTAGGGTGACCATATGAAAAGGAGGACAGGGCTCCTGTATCTTTAACAGTTGTATTGAAAAGGGAATTTCAGCAGGTGTCATTTGTATATATGGAGAACCTGGTGAAATTCCCTCTTCATCACACCAGTTAAAGCTGCAGGTGCCCTGCCCTCTTTTCAATCTGGTCACTCTAGTATTGTTCCTGCAGCTTTAACTGTTATGATGAAGAGGGAATTCCACCAGGTTCTCCATATATACAAATGACACCTACAGAAATTCCCTTTTATATGCAACTGTTAAAGATACAGGAGCCCTGTCCTCCTTTTCATAGGGTCACCCTAAGCAAATGACCATCGAAATCCATACAGCTCTTACAGCACAATCCTATCCATGTCCACTCAGATGTGAGTCCCATTGCATTCAATGGAGCTTACTCCCAGCTAAGTACCTCCAGGACTGCAGCTTTCAGGTGTATGGAAGTAGCAAGGAGAGGGATTTAGCACAGGAAAGAGCAGCATGATCTGCTGAGCATGTGTGCCAATGGATAGTGTGAATGATGCCGTAATCTAGATGCACCTTACAGATATCAGTCCCACATAACAGCCACTTGATAACACATCTTTCCCTTTATTTCAAACAGATGTATCAGCTTGAAAAGCTTCAGAGCCAGGATTAGATTCACGAGAGTAAGAAGGAGATAATTAAATTTTATCTGCTTCAAGCACCCTGTCTGCATACAGAGTAGTCTTTCTATCGCTAACCCTAGCACATTAGTTATCTACTTTCAGTACTGCCTATATGCCATATATTAGCATTTCAGTATGCAAAATCACTTTAAAAAAGTATTTTTCACTATTCTGTTTGCAACTCAATAAACTCTCCTTTACTAACCCTTTTAGGGCATGTTCACCCATTATGCCATTGTAAAATAAAAATTACTGTGGATTTTTTTTGTATTATTATTATTATTCCCCCTCCCCTGAGAATTTATATACCGCTTTTTGTTAAGCTGTAAAAAAAGTATGGGACTAGGTATCGAATGGAATGCCTGCCTGTTAAGACTGGCCTCAGAAGCACTGCTTCGCTAACAGACTGAAAATTGTGTTTTTTAAAAATAATGACATCTTTCTACAGGATGTGTCTTAAGGTCAGAATTGGTTTGAATAGTTAACAGCCTGATCTAATGTCAAAAGCAAAAGGTTAGGAAGATTAGCCATTGCTTTCTGTTCTGTTCATCTTCCACTGTGATCAGGTTGTTGTGACAGAGCCAGAGAGATGACTTCTTCCCCCTCCAAATATTATGGAAATTGAAGTTTCCCTTATGTTATGCTGATGGCATGATTTTGTTACTTCGCATCCACGTAAGGTTTAAATGCATTCTGACTAGTCTGGGTAATTTTTTGCATTCAAGTGATGGCGTTTGGTTGTAAAGTCCTAGCACAGCCTTTCCCAACATGGTGCCCTCCAGATATTTTTCAGTAGTATCTAACATTATTCCTACATAGAGTAGACCCATTGCAATTAAGGGGACTTATAACTTAAGCCTCATTCTACGTAGGACTAACATTGGATACTACCCTTGAACTACAACTCCCATTATCCCCAACCATTACCACAGCACTCGGGCCGATGGGAGTTATAGACCAAAACATCTGGAGGACACCAGGAGGGGATCTACACTAGTAAAGGAAACGTTGTTTTTACAGTCATTGAACATTTTGTTTTTGAACGGTTTAAAACGTAGCAGTTTTTAAAACGTTTACTTACTTTTCTCTTTCCATGGGAATGCATTCCTTTTGGCCACACTAAGAAAATAAATCCGTTTGTTCTATTCTGCCAATTTCTCCTCCCACTTTCTCTTCTCCCCGAGACAATCCTCCACCTACAAACAATCCAGCAAGCAGCCTCCCAAAAGTGAAACTGGAAGTGTCTGCAAAAAAGAGGCTTGAAAGAAAAAAACGGCTCCAACTTTGGGCGCGGAAATTACGTAAACATGCACCCAGGAATGCGATTGGCTAATTAAGAACTACAGGAAACCCATTTAATACGATGAAATCGGCCACATCATAACAAATAGAACGACTTATTTCAGAGAAGTTCAAAATAAAAACCGGAGAACAGACCACAATAAAACGTCACAAACTATACGTCATGTGCTATCTTTCCGGCGCCAGGTTAAGACTTTCCTCTTTGCCCAGGCATGTGGCGGCACATCCTAATTACCCACATGTTTAGTTTTTAATCGGTTTTTAATGCTTTATGTGTGTATGTTCTGTGTTTTAGAGTTTTAAATTTTGTATACTTGTTTTTACCTCAATTTTAGAATTTCTGTAAACCGCCCAGAGAGCCCTGGCTATGGGAGCGTTATATAAGTGTAATAAATAAATAAATAAAAATAAATGTGGCGAAATACTACCAAACACACACTTAAAAACAGTAAGGCACATTCTACCTTTCCTAGTGTAGATCCCCTCCAGATTGTGCTGGATGGTGAAACAAATGTTTAAAGTCTTTTCAACTCGAATGTACTTTTCAGTAAGTCATGGCTGGTACATGCACCACTCCTAAATGCAGTGGTTTGGATACAGACTTTAGTTAGTCACACTTTAATCCTATTGAAATTAATAGGACAAGTTAGTTGTGACTAAAACATGACTTACTAAGTCTGGATCCAATCCAGAGTTGGTTGTTCTAATGTAAAATTTACCATACCTTATGGTATATCAGCTAGCTAGCTACTACAGAGATCCCCAGCGCTTTGCCCATGGGTGGCATGGTGCTTCCCAGGCATCTGTGACGGTGTCCACAAAGCTCTCTACCTCCTTCAAAAAATTTTTTAAAAAATAAAAATCTTGGAAAATGTTAACTTTCTTTCTTTCTTTCTTTCTTTCTTTCTTTCTTTCTTTCTTTCTTTCTTTCTTTCTCCCTTTCTATCCTCTAGCCTTGCTCATTCTCTGACTTCTATTCCTTTGCCTTGTTGTTTCCATCTCCCTCACATCCTCTAGCTTTGCTATTTCTCTCCTCACCCCTTTACCTTGCTGCTTCTCCCACCCCCTCCCCACTCGTAGCCTCCCTATTTATCTCTCCACCTCATCTTTAGCTCGCTTTTGACTAGCCAGGCCCCCACAGTAGCCATTATGTGGCTAGCCACATCCTCCATGCAAGCCATTTTGTGGCGGTGCCCACAGTAGTTTCTCAAATTCCCATGGGTCCAAAAACATTGGAGACCCCTAATCTACTGTGTTTAGGAGTGGTGCACATAGGGACGGCTGAATCAGTCTATTTCTGGTCCACGCTATATTTGTGCCTGTTCTTTCATCAGTCCATTTCATCCTGTTTCTAAATGGATTTTGATCTCTTTTTGAGCTGATGACTGTGTCACGCCATAAGGAGAAGTGTGAAATCTGGTATATAACTAAGTTCTGATCTGTACATTAGTCAATCAGGTTTGTTCACAATGGAATTCACAAAATAAAATGTCTTTAGCATCCCTAAACACAACTAAATCATTTCCAGCTGTTTCATAAAGGCAACATGTCCAGATGTAATGTGGAAGGTTCCCCATTGTTTCTGGTCCACCATTTAAGTCTCCTTATCCTTCTAAAAATTGAGTCCTGTATTATCAGAGTTGGCTGGTATGTACAAGTAACTGCTCACGTGGGCACTGTGATCGTCTCTGAGTGCCTCCTCCAAAGTTACACTGTTCAAAAGGGTAGACCACTTGTGTGAGCAATTATTTATTCTGACAATATAATAAAAGGCTCTAAGACTATTGATGGCTGCAAAACAGAGTGCTACACATTCCGTTCATAACTTCCTAATACTTAACATTTTAATACCATTTCAAAATGATCCCATTTTCAGTCCCTCTAAACCAGGAGTAGGCAATCCGGTGCCCTGCAAATGTTTTGGATTATAATTCCTATCAGCCCCAGCCAGCATGGCTAATGGTTAGGGATTATGGGTGTCGTAGTCCAGAACAACTGGAGGGCACCAAATTTGCCTGCTCCTGCTCTAAGCCATGAGACAAAGTTTGACAGAGGTATCGCAAAATTGTTTCATGGATTGTAACTTTCAATTGTTATTTTAACCAAAACATTCTTATTCTATAATTATACCTTAAATAAGAAGGACAGAGAAAGAGAGTCCAAATTGTGGTATGGGGTTGTTTGCCTTACATAACCAATACTTTTTTAAAAAAATGTATACTACTTTTCAGAGCCAGCTCTATAAAAATTAGTTTGTCTATTTGGTATTTTCTAGAGATGGGGCTTTTAACTAATAATTAATAATCTTCAATAACACTGATTCAACCACATGTTCAACTATAAGAAAGCGTAAATGTATCAGCTGTGGGCACCAGTGTTGCCAGGAGAAATTTATTTTTGTTTATTTTCAGTTCTTTCCTATCACAGTGGCAGCATATCTCATCCCCTTATACTAGTTGGGGATAGATTTTATTTTTAAGAATCTTTTAGTGCTGCTGGAAAGAACCTCACCAAAAATTAGTGGTGGGAAGGACATACAACTTAGTATTAAAGTGGTCCTGCTTGCTGCGCTTGTAACTCGGTTGACATTTGCTATTTAGAGGATTCCTTACGATGTTTGTTTGATAGAGTATAAATTAATGAAATTAGTCTGATGTAAGCTTGGTGTTACTTGTCGATTTTTAAATAGTTACGGTCAATAAATGTGGCACTTTGGTAGAATGCAGTAAATTCAATTGATCAGTTGCCTTTCAAAGAGAAGTAAATATAAAATATTCGTTAAAATGACTGTTACTGAACTGTCGTGGGTTTTGCAGTATCAGGTAGGTGCTGGATAACTAATGTGCAGCATGAATGGGGGTGTCTTTAATTACAACTTTGTTTGGCATGCTTCACCTAGAGTAGCCTTCCCCAGCCTGGTGCTCTCCAGACATTTTGGACTACATTTCCCAGCATTCCTGACCACTGGAGTATTGCGTTCAGTTCTGGGCTCCACAATTCAAGAACGACGCAGACAAGCTGGAGTGTGTTCAGAGGAGGGCAATGAGGATGATCAGGGGTCTGGAAACAAAGCCCTATGAAGAGAGACTGAAACAACTGGGCATGTTTAGCCTGGAGAAGAGAAGATTTAGGGGAGACATGATAGCACTCTTCAAATATTTAAAAGGTTGTCACACAGAGGAGGGCCAGGATCTCTTCTTGATCATCTCAGAGTGCAGGACACAGAATAACGGTCTGAAGTTACAGGAAGTCAGATTCCGGCTGGACATCAGGAAAAACTTCCTGACTGTTAGAGCAGTACGACAATGGAACCAGTTACCTAGGGAGGTTGTGGGCTCTCCCACACTAGAGGCCTTCAAGAGGCAGCTGGACAACCATCTATCAGGGATGCTTTAGGGTGGATTCCTGCATTTAGCAGGGGGTTGGACTCGAGGGCATTATAGGCCCCTTCCAACTCTACTATTCTGTGATTCTATGATTCCCATGGTGGCTGGAGCTGATGGGAGTTGAAGTGCAAAACGTCTGGTAAGTTGGAGAAGGTGAACCGTCCAGAGAGCTTCGGCTATTGGGCGGTATAGAAATGTAATAAATAAATAAATAAATAAATAAATAAATAAATAAGGTTGACCTAGAGGACAATACATTTCCTCCTGTCATTTCAATTCCTGATGGCCTGATACTTGGATTTCTCTTTAAAAGTGATATACTAGTTGGTCATGAGATCTTTCTTTTTCTTTTTTACCACTGCCAGGTATTATTTGGAATTATAGCAAAGTGAAACCTCATCCTGTAGAGCAATGGTTCTCAACCTTCCTAATGCCACGACCCTTTAATACAGTTCCTCATGTTGTGGTGACCCCAAACCATAAAATTATTTTCGTTCTTCTCTACACGATCCATTGTCATGGGATGGTTTGCTAATGAAAATAATACATAACAATAGCTTTAATAATACAAAAGATGATACATGACATAGTTCAGTCAATACAGTTTCCTAAGACCATTGGAAATATGTGTTTTCCGATGGTCTTAGGCGACCCCTGTGAAAGGGTCATTCGACCCCCAAAGGGGTCCTGACCCACAGGTTGAGAACCGCTGCTGTAGAGGTTGGTAGACTGCAATGCCCATCATCCCTAGCCAACATAGCCAGTCATGTGCCTGTTCAGTCTGCTGTATGCTAACTATTGATGGCTTACTTCAAGGTCCCTAGTCTCCTTTCTTCTAATTATTTATTTTTACCCTGGACTTGGGCTGAACAGAGGACATCTAAAAGTTTATGGACTGTTTTCTTATGGCCTTAAGATAGAGAACTGTTGCAAGTAAAGAAGGACACTTCAACTCCCAATAAAACCAATATTTTCTAAACTGAGAACCCTTAAGAGTTCCTTAGAAGTTTATTGGGGGTTTCTTTAAAGAGAAGGCCAATAATAACGGCCATGCTTCCGGAAACACAGCTTAACCACCACCAGCAATCTATTCCTGGAATATTTCCGGGCACACAGGGAGCGGGGTCTGTTTACAACACACTGTTAGTTCATGCAGGGCAGGGTTGTTGAAACTCTTACAGGCCATGGTCCGATTTTAGATCTCAGGGGGCTACATTCCAGTGGCGGCCATGGCCAGAAATACCAAATATACCTGCCTATTTTAGTTTAAAACTCTTATTGCCAGTAATTAAGCCTTAGTTAAACCTTTTAGAATGTGGAAAAACTGCAAAAGCCAAATGATGGGTGGCTGGGGGAAGTAGGTGTGGCCATCAAGAGGACCCCAGAGGGCCAGATTGTGACCAGAACTCAGGCGCAAATCAGAACATCCACCAGCCAGAAAGGCTGTTGTTGACAAGGTAGAGTAGAGTCTCAGCTTAAAAAGGAAGGCCTTTCTTCATGGGTGTCATGCCCCTATTGGAATACTCCTCCAAGGAGGAAGAGTTAAACACCTCAACAGAAGATGATGCCCATTTCCTGTCAGGACGTGCACCGCAACAGGGGCCTGACTCCGTGGAGGAGCCTACTAAGGTCCCAGCTACTCAGGAAGAGGGGGACTCAGAGGAGGAAGCTGAGGAACACACACACACACACACCCAAGTCTCAGGAAGCACCAGAGGAGGCAGGCCCAACTCAGGAAACCTTGACAAAGTGTCAGGCTGCAGCAGAGGTCTAATCAGGAGGGAAGGAACTCCTTATGAGTATGGGGTCTGTCCAGAGAGCTCTAATGTACTGCACTCTGCAGCTGAGCCCTGGGTGGGGCAGCAGGCTCTGCTGTTAAAAGCCTTCAGTGCCTGCCTTGCCAGTGTTGGAAACAACACTGTTCCAGCAGCTTCAGTTCCTTGGACCTTGCCTCCTGGACCTTGCCCTGTTATTGATGCTCCATGATGCTGACCATTGAACTCCTTCTTGAATTTGCTTCTGGAGTGTGTGATGTATCTGACTTCCTAGCTGGGTTTTCACCTCTGCCTGCACTTTTGACCACTGCTGCCTTAGCCTGACCCCATGTATCTGACTGCCTGTATTTGACCATTTGCCTCCTTAATTGATCACTGTATTGTTAGGTCCCTGTATTGACTGGCAAAGAGCCAGGACTCAGTTTAGAGTGGGACACTGGGACTGTGGTCCTGGTGATATACCTGTTCTAGACACATGAATGCACATAACGCCAAGGGTTCCTGACCTTAGCATGAGCTAAGCGAGTTCCCGAGAACATGCTCCAGAACCTTCCACAAAATGCAGAAATCCATGGCAAAACTGAGGAGGTCCTTTGCAGAAAAGTCAATGTGGAAAGTGTTTCCTGAAGATAGGAAGTCTGAAAACTGCTTACCTAAACCAGTTAAAGATGAAGACAGTGGTCTCAATACAGCAGAGTTAGGCATAAAGCACACTTAAATATTTTTCTCCCCTTTATAGCTGGGACTGAATATAGTTCATCACAATTTAGTGAACAGAGGGTGCAAACAAAAGGTTGGAAGTCATATTAGTTTGCCCATCCCCACCTAATTAGATTTTCTAAATCCTGGACAATCTTTTTACCTGTGCTGTGTGTAATTTTGGCCTAAATTAAGATCTGTTGAAATAAATGTGCGTAAGTTTTCCAACTGTTCCTTTCTTGCACAAAACAGCTGGTTTGCCCAGGATAATGAGTTTTCAAGCAGCTTGTAAATTAAATTCTTGTGGTTCACGCCATTACAAAATGGGTTGCAACTTCAGAGAGCTAACTTGGAAAACGATCTGTTAGGATAACTTCCAAGTGACCTTGTGATAGAGCTTATGTTATCGCTATACAATGTGACCTCTGGTGCCCTTGTGTCCTGTAAAGATATTTTAAGCAACTGCAGAGTTCAGACACTTATCAGTGGTCACTGACACATGTGTGCTAGACTAGAAAAATGTTTTCCAGTGCTTGGTGTGTGGAAAACTTAATGGTGGGGGGATGTTTGGGGAGGGGGAGGGACAGTTTTAGAGAAAGCAAGAAGACTGAGCAGACCCTCTGCAGATATCGTGATTGGAAAGTCAAATTTCCTTGTCTTGAGTTGTAAGGACCTTTATTTATTTATAGGTAGGGCTATGGGCCCATTCACACAATCACCTTACACTCTGGAAGGTGTGGGCTTTAGTCAGGCTGTACTGACATTTGTCTCTGTGCTGTATTGTGCTGAAGCAGTCATGCCATTGCCAGCTGGCAGATACTGAACTCTGTGCAGACCTGGCACAATAACAGTGCATTCTTGGGTCAGTCCCAAATCCTTAGTGCCTGGGCCCCATTTTTTAAATTAAAACCCTTTTATTAATGTTGCTGTTGTTTTTGCTCCAGCTCTGAGTGGCTTCCGGCCCAAATGTACTGGAGGTAATGTGATTCTAGAGCATTATAGGGGTAGGGAGAAAGATAGTCACTTCCTCAGGTGGAGGAACGTAGCAGCCACCATTTTGGACTTGCTTCCCAATGCCTGGAAGAAGTGTCACTCCTGAGCCTCCCTGCCCCCCCCCCCCCGCACCTCACACTAACACCAGCCTGCTATTTGGCCATTAGTAGATTATTTATTCTAATTTTTACATTTATATCCCACTTTTTTCATCTGGCAACCCAAGCTTACCCGGGGCTTCATGACGACGCTTTGGCACCCCGAGCCCTCAAAAACCCCATGCTTGTGCTCCTGTGGCTTGTTCTCCCTCTAAGGAGTAGGCACGGGGTTTGCATTGGGGAGCTGCTGCTGCACCTGTGCACTGCCCCATAACTGCACAGGCACCACTGTGTGTCTGCATGCTCCTCCATGGTTTTTTTTTTTTAACCTTGCCTTTTCACCATCCCATGCCAGAGAAGCATGGAGGTGTCCCAGCAGCCATTTGGCTCAATGCCCCCTCCCCGCTGTCCGGGCAGATGACGACCAATCAGGGGTCTCCATCTGCTTGGGACTTCCTACCAGGACTCTGGAGTGACGGCAGACACAGATGTGCCATTGTCACCTCGCTGCATTGGAAAAGTCCCCGACTTTTTATTTCAGATCTTCAGGGGAAAGCCCTGGGATGGCTCTTATACTGTTCATCCAGCCATGTGCTAGAACATATTCTTGCTCTGCCTAAAACTACTGGCAGTTTAAACAGTCTAACTGCCTTTTGTAAGTAATCGAGCTGAGTTCATTTTTTGCTAGGAATGTTATTACATAGGGTGACCCTGTGAAAAGGAGGACAGGGCTCCTGTATCTTGAACAGTTGTATTGAAAAGGGTATTTCAGCAGGTGTCATTTGTATATATGAAGAACCTGGTGAAATTTCCTCTTCATTTCAACAGTTAAAGCTGCAGGTGCCCTGCCCCCTTTTGAATCAGGTCACTCTAGTATCATTCCTGCAGCTCTAACTGTTGTGAGGAAGAGGGAATTTCACCTGGTTCTCTCTCTATACAAATGACACTTGCTGAAATTCCTTTTTCTATGCAACTGTTAAAGATACAGGAGCCATGTCCTCCTTTTCATAGGGTCACCCTATATTTCATAAATAGTTTAGCAGCCCTAATGGCAACTTTAACACAAAAATTACTTGTGGGAGTTTTCTGATCCTGTCGCATAATACCTGCATTTTAAAAAAGTGTCCTGAACGCCTTGGAAAAAGGTGAATGTGGTGTGCAGACAGACAAAAAAATCTTCAAAAGCTTGAATTAAGCCCCAGGCATACACGAGCTTTGTATCCTCTTATCTAAGGAAAAATACGCTGTGCCCTTAATTGTCCCATTATGTGTACAAGGCATTCCCCTCGATAAAAGGAACTCTTTTCATGCAATGAAGCAACAGGATCACTACCAATATTTTTAAATGAACTAACTGATTCAAGAAAAGTTACTGTCTGGTTCACTCTTCCTTGTCGTCTCCTCCACCCGCTGCAAACAGTCTCTGGCAAAACTTGACTGTAAGTGGCATAGCTATTTGTGTTTGTTGTTCTGGAAAGTAAATTGTAAAGGCACAGACTATCAAGCAACGGCCTGTGAAAGTATTTGCAGCACCCCTTCCATTTGTACTCCTCTGAAATATGTCTAGAGTTTGCCCTTGAGTGGTATATTCATGGTAACAAATGCTTCAATCTCTTAACGTTATGCTTTCACGGAGATGGCCTTTAAAATCCTCTTGTGGACAAGCTAGCTGTGGCTTCAAGATACTTTTTTGTTTTGTTTTGCGAATCAATACCTAGGTCTGTTCTGAAAGCACATAAATGTCAGCTTCTGACTCTGCTCTGTGCATGAAATGTAATGAATGGTGAGAGGAACAGCTGGCACTGGAAACAAATTGGCTGCCTTGAAATATATTTATTGAATTCATAGGCTGTTTTGCCTAGCAAGGGAAGCGCGTAATGGCCAAACGTGCCCATTTACCTATTGGCAAATAGCTTCCAATTAAAAAATAAATTGCTCATTGAGATTCAAGCATGCCAGGAGCTTAGAAACAAATTTATTAGCATAATTAGCAGCATCAGAAAGAAAGAGCACATTGTGAGCTTAAACACTGATTTTACCAGCACCTTATAACAAACACTGTCAATGTGCAATTAATAGTGCAAAGTTATTTTTAGGATGGTTAATCTGGATTTTTAGTTGTATGATAAGAGATGCCTGGAACTGAAATAGTCGTGACCCACTTTGGCAATGGGGGTGGAGTCTGATGAAACTCTCCTGTTAGAGAAGATTGAATCTGCCCACTTAGAATGGTAGTTCTTAAGCGTTTATTAAAGGCGCCCACTTGGACATATAAAGCCACGTGCTGCATTTTCCTCTAAGGACTTCTGCTGACAACCTGGCAACCTGAACCAAAGTTTTCCATGATTTTGTAGTAGTCCTGGCACAGTATTTATAAATACTCACTTAGGAAGTGCATAATTAAACACTGGATTTCACTGCCACAAGATTTTGTGCTGGCTACCTGCTTAGATGGCTCTTTCTTTTTTAAAGAACTGAATGAGATTGTGCAGGATATCCGTGGCTGCTAAGAATGGGCAATGTCCAACAGTGTCATTCCACACATTCAAATAGTGCTAACAGAGCTCTGCCAGATCTTTCTGGTGCCCAAGCGGTTGTGGGCAACTGGTAGCGGGCAACTGGTTGCACAAGTGTAAAGTGAAACTGCTTGTGCAACTACGCTTGCACAAATGAAACTTCAGTTGGATCCTCCTCTTGCGTGCAGTTCGGAGCTTAGTTTCTGCTAGCACAACATCATTTGCACTAATGGAATGACACAGTTGGATACTGCCCTATGGTAGTCAAATGGAGCTCCATATTCAGAGGCCATATACCTTTGAATATCAGATGCTGGGGACAAACTACAGAGGAAAGCCATTGTCTTCACCCCCTGCTTATAGTCACCTAAAAGCACTTGCTAATAGCTGCTAGAAACAAAATATCAAACGAGATGGTCCTTGATCTGATCCAGCAAGAATCAAACCAAAGGAGGGTGGAATACCAATGGCCAATGCTTTACCATAGATATTATGAGTATGGTTACACATTCTGTATCATTCAGTTGTATGTTCATTTGATGGGAATGCTCTTCTTCCATATTGTACCTTTTAAACCATCTCTTGTAGACGACAACTTCTGCAGAACCAATGTGTTATCTATCACACAGCACCTGTGTTTGCGCATAACAATAAGATTGCTCTGAACGTATTTTTAATCATACAATCTCATAATAATAAGCAATAGAATGTTGTCATGGGCCAATACATTTCCCCATTGCAGCCAATATTTGCAATGTTCAGTATGCAAACTGCCCAGAGAGCTTAGGCTATGGGGTGGTATATAAATGTCATAAATAAATAAATAAATATTATTTTGGAAACATTAGCTAATTCCTCTATCAACAAAGCCAAAATAAGGTAATTAAGCAAGTTTTGCCAATATATAGATTACTAATGGGGCACCGTTTATGAATTGTCAAAAAAAATGCATAATCAAAAAGCAGGACAAAAGATGGTACAGATTTGCATAAATCTGCATGTACTACAAACTAGAAGGATCTTGGAATTGTTGTAGATCACAAGCTGAATATGAGCCAACAGTGCGATATGGCTGCAAGAAAGGCAAATGCTATTTTGGGTTGCATTAATAGAAGTATAGCTTCCAAATCACCTGAGGTACTGGTTCCTCTCTATTCAGCCCTGGTTAGGCCTCATCTAGAGTATTGCGTTGAGTTCTGGGCTCCACAATTCAAGAAGGATGCAGACAAGCTGGAGCGTGTTCAGAAGAGGGCAACCAGGATGATCAGGGTCTGGAAACAAAGCCCTATGAAGAGAGACTAAAAGAGCAGGGCATGTTTAGCCTGGAGAAGAGAAGATTGAGGGGAGACATGATAGCACTCTTCAAATACTTAAAAGGTTGTCACACAGAGGAAGGCCAGGATCTCTTCTCGATCCTCCCAGAGTGCAGAACACAGAATAACGGGCTCAAGTTAAAGGAAGCCAGATTCCAGCTGGACATCAGGAAAAACTTCCTGACTGTTAGAGCAGTACGACAATGGAATCAGTTACCTAGGGAGGTTGTGGGCTCTCCCACACTAGAGGCATTCAAGAGGCGGCTGGACAACCATCTGTCAGGGATGCTTTAGGGTGGATTCCTGCATTGAGCAGGGGGTTGGACTCGATGGCCTTGTAGGCCCCTTCCAATTCTGCTATTCTATGATTCTATATGTGTAGATGTAAATTTAGAAATGGTTATTATAATTTACATCTCACATAGAGAGATGTAAACAGTACATCTCACCATAGTGTGGAAAACTGTGACCTATATGCTTGCCTGCCCAGTCTGCTGTCCAGGTGTTCACTGTTGATTGGTGTTAGTTCTTATGGTTCTTTATATTTAAACTGGAATTAAACATGACACTTTCCAATAGAGGACACCATCAAGTAGTGGACAGTCCTTTAGCAGCCCTTCAAACAGAGCAAGGGTCAGGAGAAAGTAGTTCTCCGATGGTTTGGACTTCAACTCCCAGCATTCCTGGCTGTTGGCCATGCTGGCAAGGCCTTCGTGGAGTTGGAAGTCCTAGTCATCTGGAGATCTACCTTCCCCCCACCCCTGAAATACGGGATTGTTCTCTGTAAAAGAGGACACATGGCCACACCAATTGCTAAAGTAAGGCTAAATAAGGCTTGCAGAATTTATGATTCACCGAAGTGAATGCATGTATTGTGGGTTGCTAGATTTCCTGCTTGGTAAACACAGGGATGGAAGCAAAAGCGGGAGTTGTGTTAAGGCCTCTGTGGATTGGCTTTGGCATAGTGGTCCCAAGATGTGTAAACCTCAGGTAAACCTCCAACCTCCTCTCCCCCACCCCCACCCCCCAATAGTGAGGCAAAGCTACCATTCACGTGCCTGTCCATGGGACCCAAAGGATTTCTGGACCAGCCCAGAGACAGATCTTCTTGTATCCCAAAAGTTGCTGTTTGGGGATGTGCAGATAAACCCTAAAAGCCAAGAACATGCATCTGGCTTCAAATGCATTTCATTTCCCTACAAATACTATGTTCAGTGGAAATCTTTGTAGCTGCTTTATAGAACTCTATTTATTGTCTTGCATCGTTCATAGTTCAAATACTAATTAATAATTAGTGACCCTTTCTTCAGTTTTTCTTTCTTTTACTGACATGACAACTATTAATCTTTTTTAATTAATGAATAATAGTTCCATGATTTCGGAAAAGTGTTTCTCAAACCATTTCTTTTTGGAAAGGACAAATTAACAGCCTATTCAGATGCAGCCTATCACCAACACAGAGGAAATGTGGTTCATGGCTGGAGAGAATTGGGAGATTCATGTTCTGAGTTCAGCGCTGTGATGTATTCGTGTTCTATTATTTCCTACTCTCAGCTCAGCCTCCATCAGGAGAATTTCAAATCTTCCTATCTTCAGTTCTTATTACAGTCAGTATCAGGAGAATGAGTTATCCGAGACGTTAATTTGCCTATTACAGGTTCCTCTTTTCATTATGCATTCTTACTGATAGCACCAAATGCAACAGCAGAAATTGGCACTTCATTGTCATGATAAAGACTCAAGATGAAAATAGCCAAACATAAATCAAGTCTCTGGAAGACACTCCGAAGATTTCAAAATGAATAGAAAATGCAGCACTAGTTACTCTTTATGGTGAAGGTAGTAAAAGAAGACAAAGTCAAAGGACTCTTCTGAGGCAAACTTATATACTACTTCGATTTAAACAATGAATAAATTAAAGCTTGTCCCATAACACCTTTCATAGTCTCTGACTGCAACTGCTGCAGGTTCTAAGGCTTGTGTTATAACTTCCATCATGTCCCAGCTAGAATGGTCCAACACATCTGAAGGACGGAGGCACAGGAGGACAAAGCTAACAGCCATGTGTACTTGTTGAAAATGCAATGCTGCCATAGAGTGAGTCAAACCGTATAGGTTGGCTGTCTGGCCTCGAAAGGCTGCTAGAGGATGAGGTTGGAGGGAATAAAAAATACATTCTGATGACTTCTGCATGTTTTCTAATATATTACATTTACTAATATTACATCCCAATTGGATTACTGTTAATGCGTTCTGTGTAGGGCTGCCTTTAAAGAGTGTTCGGAAACTTCAGCTGGTTCAAAGAGCTGCAGCCAGAGTGTTGACCAGGGTTGGTTATAGGGAGCACACAACTCCCCTGTTAAAACAGCTCCACTAGCTTCCAGTCTGTTTCTGGGCACAATTCAGAGTGCTGGTTATGACCTATAAAGCCCTATATGGCTCGGGTCCAGGTTATCTGAAAGACCCTATTCTCGCTTACGAGCCTGGCCGTGCTTTGAGAACTTTAGGGAAAGCCCTTCTCTTGGCCCCACCACCATCACAGGCACGCCTGGTGGGAATGTGGGAGAGGGCCTTCTTGGTGGCTGCCCCAAGCTCTGGAACTCCCTTTCCAAGGAAGCTAAACTGGCTCCCTCCTTGGTGTATTTCCGGAGGCAGGCTAAAACTTTTCTGTTCCAGCAGGCCTTTGGCAAATAATCGGGACTTTTAAAACTGCTCCTGCCTATCTCTCCTCTCTCATCTCACACTATTGCCCCGCTCGTGCTCTCCGCTCCTCTGATGCCATGCTTCTCGCCTGCCCAAGGACCTCTACTTCCCTTACTCGGCTTCATCCTTTTTCTTCTGCTGCCCCTTACGCCTGGAACGCTCTTCCAGAACACTTGAGAACTACCAACTCAATCACAGCTTTTAAAACTCAGCTAAAAACTTTTCTGTTCCCTATAGCTTTTAAATATTGAGTTTGTTCTGACTCTATACTGTTTAGCTTCACCCTACCCGGTGCCTGTTTACACTTCCCTGTGCCTGTTTGCATTCTCTTTCCCTCCTTATTGTTTACTACAACTTTATTAGATTGTAAGCCTATGCGGCAGGGTCTTGCTATTTACTGTGTAATCTGTACAGCACCATGTACATTGATGGTGCTATATAAATAATAATAATAATAATAATAATAATAATAATAATAATAATAATAATTTAATATATTTTTAACTTTGTATATTTCTATTTATAGGTTTTAAATGTATGTTTTAAATTTTGTTCATAGTGCAGTGCCAGCTTTAAACCCTGCCAATTTCGTGCTGCTGGGGGCTTATTCCAGCTTATCTGTGAAGTATTTTAAAATGGAATAAGGTGAGGGGGGACTTCAGGAGACCTCCTGTTTGATTACAGTGTCGTTAAATTGACACGGAAATATCCATGAGAGGCCAGAAACAAGTGTGCTATAAATAGCCCATCTAGAGAATGCACAGTCATCTTTAACACAAAAGCAATCAATGAAAGTGATCAAATGGAACTTAAATCTAAAAAGTCTCACTGATTTCAATGGGAGCTTGTCACAAGTACGTTTTGTTGAATTGTGTCCCAATAGCTGTAATGATACATCTAGAGAGTACTTAAGATCTAGGGTGCCCATATGAAAAGGAGGACAGAGCTCCTGTATCTTTAACAGTTGTATTGAAAAGGGAAGTTCAGCAGGGGTCATTTGTATATATGGAGAACCTGGTGAATTTTCCTCTTCATCACACCAGTTAAAGCTGCAGGTGCCCTGCCCTCTTTTAAATCTGGTCACTCTAGCATAGCTCCTGCAGCTTTAACTGTGGTGATGAAGAGGGAATTTCACCAGGTTCTCCATATATACAAATGGCACCTGCTGAAATTCCCTTTTCAATACAACTGTTAAAGATACAGGAGCCCTGTCCTCCTTTTCATATGGTCACCCTAGATCACCTGCTCTTACATGAACTGGAGAGGCCTTTTTTTGTGGAACCCTGCCTACTGAAGTTCAGTGAGGATTTGTTCTTCTTAGTAGTGGTGACTTTGGAATGGGCTTTTTAGGTCTGGGTGGTTCGTACCTATACTTAATGGGTTTTCACCACCACGTGAAAACAGTTTTATTTGCTCAGGCCTTTTAATGCTGGATGTTATATGGTTTTATCTTCTAACTGCTTTTAGTTGTCTATTGCTTCATTCTATTTATCCAACTGCTTTTACATTGACATTGTAGTGTTGTTTTATTTTTCAATGTTTGATATTTGTGTGGTTTTTAATTTATAAGCTGTCTTGGAAATGTATTGAATGGCAGGATAAAAACAGATGAAATAAAATTTATCAGATTTAACACATTTATTCATGGAGTTTTGAATTCTGCTGACAAGACTTACATGCATATTAAGAATACGTTCCTATTCACACTTCCCTGTGAGTAAGTCTCAGTGAAAACAATATGACATACTTCTGAGTAAACCAAGGATTGTGCTGGCTACGTCTTATCATTGAACTTTGTAGGTAGCTAAAGAACAAGGAGGGAAGCCCTCAATAAATAGAACAATTAAAATAATAATAATAATTTATTTCTTACCCACCTCTCTGATTGGATCGAGGCGGGGAACAACAGCAAGCATAGAATACATAATATACTGATTAAAAACATAGCATACACTGTTAAAAAAAAACCATCCTAAAGGCATACTAAAACCATCTTAAAATTCCACTGGATAGGCCTGCCGAAAGAGATAAGTCTTGATAGCTTTCTTGAATGCTAAAAGACTGTCAAAATTGGGTTTGTCCACAGAGTTTTAAGAATTTAATTCTGATTGGTTCACTTTTCTTTTCTTTTCAGCCTTTGGAAGGCCAAGTTTGGGACCTGTTACGAGAAGCAGACGAAACCGCAGCAGAAAACAAAGATCAAGGGCAGGTGTATGATGCTATGGCAGAAACACTGGGAGATGCTTGGGATTCCCTTGTTAGTTTTCTAGAGAAGCGGAGGGTGCTTTTGAAACTTACTTCGAGTTTTTTTGAAAATGCTCTTGAGGTTTGTATACAAAAATCAAATGTATTTTAATTGCGAAGAAATAGCTATATATTATCAAAAAGATTCCTTTTCTAGTTGATTGCATTCTTTCACTAAATTAGAAAGAAATAAATGAAAGATAATCTCGGATATGTTGCTTTTTCTGTTCCCACCCCACCCCCAAAAAGGGGAGTGATCAGAACCAACGCGACCTTATCTAATAATGAATTGCAATTAAAAATAATGCAAAATTATACTGATCTCTTCTGGCAGGCCTACCCCGGTGAATTTTAAGAGGGTTTATTGTGGGTGTTATTAATATTGTATCAGTTTTATATGTTTTAATCAGTTTTATGCATTTTATGATATTTTTGTATTTAATGTTTTTCCTGCCTCGATCCAGAGGGAGAGGCGGGTAAGAAATACTACTACTACTACTAATAATAATAATAATAATAATAATAATAATAAATATTATTAAAATTAGATTGTTGAAATGCTTTTTAAGTCTTCTGCATAGTGATTAGGAATGTAATTACCTTTAGAAAAACTCTTTTTGCTTCACTTGGAATTTCTCAGAGCCTCCAAATCTGCCTTGAAATGTTTCATCTTCTGAAAACTGGCAGAGACATAGGGATGTGTGGTTCCTTTCCCTGAAAAATTTCACTAGTTATTGAACTGTTGTTGACCAGGGCAGGATCTACACTATTCATTACACCGTTGTTTAAGTGCATTGTTGCGTCCTCCCTTGCTACGTTACAAAATGCAACTTGAGCCCAGTCAATCGAAATACCTTTTCTTCTATCGTTTTACCCCGGCACACTCTTCTTTAGAACGTTCTTCATTATGCTCATACCGGCTCTGAAGTAAACCTCCTTCTTCCGGTGACTCTGAGCTAGACCTGCCGGGATAAGCCGGCAGGGAGGCGGGGCGACGCGTAGGGACGAGGGAAGCCCTGCAGCGTCTTAAAGGGGCCACGTGCGCCCCAAAAGATAAGCGGTTTTTAAAAAAAATTAAGCCTCTGTCCCCTCTTTCACCGCCCTCCCTCCCCCTCCCCCTCATCACGTTGTGCCAGCTCTCCCTCCCCTAGAAAAGCCCTCACTTGTCCTAATCAGGAAGCAAAGACCATGGTCACGAGACATGACTTTGAAAGACGGCATTGAATACAACGAAAGGTTGGGGCACATTGTTAGTTTTAAAACGATTTTAACAGAAAGTGGAACGGTTTTAAAAGTCAGAAGAAACGTAACAACAACAGCATCACGTGACTGCTGACGTCATCTCTGCCAACTTGTTACGTTTCATCTAGACAAGTGTAGACGGGCTCTTGGTGATTAGCCTTAACAGCTTAGGAGCTACTTGTGCTTTCCTCTGAATTCTTCATGTTTCATCTAAGTAGGAACCTTTGGGCTGGTCCTACCATTAAGCAGCTGCCTCAAAAGATGCTTCTGAGTGTCATGAGAAGGTAGAAAATGGATAGGCATTTAAATTATGATGATAATTATGATTATGAATTTGTTGGGGTGTAAGATGTGCTTGTGAGATTTTCTGTCACAAGCACACCTTGCTTTTTCACACAGCAGGAAATGACGGGACATTCTATTTTTTAAAAAAGCTGGATTTAAAGGGGGCTATTTTGAGATGGAAAGAAGGCAAGAAGGAGCAGGAGATGCATGGGAGGCAGATGATGTCATCAAAAGGACCCGTGAACATCCATAAGTGGGGAGTAATGAGCATCTGATAAGACGCTTGTCTGATGATGCTCTAAGAGAGGTGAATGATCTTAGAAGCGGAGTGCTGGATAGAGCAGGGGGGCGGAGTTTCAACAATGGAAGGCCAGAGAGGGTTGCAGCAATCAAGGTATGAGCGCACCAAGGCATGGGCCAGAATCTTTACTGGGAGTACAAAGGAAAAGGAGAACAATATTTATGTGGGTTAATAAAATTGCTCCATATACAAGAGTTAGTAGAGCTATTTCAGCATTAAACTCAGGTGCTGTGGGCTCCAGAGAAAGATGGTTCACTGAAAACCAGAATCACACATGAACAGTGGCATGAAGGGTGCTTTCTGTGCTAACCTGTTAAAATGAAGCCGCTACCTATGTGGTTTTGTCAGTTTTCTCAATATCCTCACTACCTTTTCGGTTTATAATTCTCTGATGAAAATGGTATGAGATGTCATCACCCACAAATGACTTGCTGCCTTTGTGTGGTTATATTTTAATCAGCCACCGTGCTGCTGTTGACATTTCTTTTGACTACACATTGTCTGTACTCCTTGATTGGCTTTATGAACAGGGATTTGGCAGTCTGGTGTCGCAGAGGTTGTGCTTCTACTCACAGGGTTATTTTCAGATGGTTGCACGGAGGGACTTTCTGCCTGCTCTCTTAGTATTTGTATTGTGGGTTTCTGGAAGATGGGGTCCCTTCCTGTCCCTCATGTTTTTTTTTAATGTCTATAAGAAACTGCTGGGAGAGGTGATTTGTAGATTTGCAGTGAAGTGTCGCCGGTTGAATGATGACTCCTGGCCCTACTTCTTGTTGTCAAAAGATGCCTGACTGGTATCTGGTTATGGGCTAGATGAAGACCAGTAAATTGAAGCTTAATCCTGACAAACTAAAGGTTCAATGAGTGGACCTTTCTAGTTCAGGGAGATGGTGTTCAACTAGTTCTGGATGGAGTTCTCCCTGAAGGTGCAGCAGCTCCTTGATTCAGTCTTGTCTATACAGATCCAGGTGACCTGTATAGCATGAAATCAGGAGCTTTGACCTCTCCTGGGCAAACTCAGCCTCGCCATGCTGTTATGCATGCTGTGGAAACATCCTATCTGGATTACTGAAATGCATTAGACACAGGACCGTCTCCGAAAATGGTTTGGAAGCTTTAGAGTTTTGATCGCCCCTGCTTGCACGGATTATATCTCACTGGTCTTAAAATAACTTCACTGGCTGCCTATTCACTTCAGGCCCAATTCAAAGAGCTGAGGCTAACCTTGAAAGTCATAAATTAGTGCCTCTTCCCAAGCTGCCTGCATGCTAATACCTTTCTCCAAATGCCACCTGCACTACAGGTGAGATGGCTCCAATGATACTTTCCCTTTCTTTTTCTTTAAAACTCACGGGGCAGGGGGATTTCAAGAGACAAATGGTGGAGGTGGGGGGGAAGTCTAACCCTCCTCTGGAAATGTGGTGGTCCCGATCTGAATCAGGGCTATCCACACTTCCACGAGAGTAAAAAGAAGAAAAAAGACATCCCTCAGCTACATGCTACAGTGTGTCTCAGAGAATCACATGTTTTCTTTTTGTAAAATGGTGTCTTGAGCTCTGCAAGGGCAAATATGTGGTTTGGCATTTTGGCTGAAACCCAGCCTCTGCCTTACCATCCATTTCCTGGGGAGGTTACTTGCCCTTTGTAACTTGACAGGCTCTCAAGGCAGCCATTTTGTGGTGATGCCCATGACAGTTTCTCAGCTTTCCAAATCTGACTTAAGCCCCCGCAAAATTGCCTACCCTAAGCTGCACAATTAGCACAATGTGTTCTTTAGCTCTTGTGTTTTTACTGTGGGTTCTCTTGTATATATTGATTGTTATTTTACTTTAAGTTTTGTAAACTGCCTTGAAATCATGGATGAAATGTAACATATAAATGTTTCAAACCAGGGGCAGGCAACCAAGCTGGCAGGCTGGATGATGTCATGGATGATGTATTTAACAGCATATGCTGAGGGGTTTTTTTCTTAACTGAATCCAGAATAGTTGTTTTTAAATTAATATTGTCTGTTTTTATGCTTTTAATGGTTTTAAATTTTGTATATTTGTTTTTAATGTTCACTGTTTTTAATCTTTGTAAACCACCCAGAGAGCTTTGGCTATGTGGCAGTATATAAATGAAATAAATTAATAAATAAAGGGGAGGGCACTGCCCCAAAGTCCTGTTCTAAAGCCCCATTATCTGGCCCCAGCCACTTAAAGAAGAAAGCTGTTTTCTTTTCTCCATGCAGAGAGTCTCCATTCAGAAGACACTTTAAAGCATGGCTTTAACCATGATGGTTAAGCCAGAAAGCCGGGCTGTGTTCAGAAAACACCTTAAACCATGGCTTTAACCATGGTGAATAAAGCAAAAAGCCTTAAAGCCATGGTTTAAGGTGTCTTCTGAACACAGCCCAGCTTTCTGGCTTAACCAAAGCCATGGTTTAAGGTGTCTTCTGAATGGGCCCACAGAATCACAAAGCGCTGTGCCTCTCTCTCTCTACATGGGAGAAAGGAACTTGGCTCCTGCAAGCACTGGGTGAGTCAAGTGCCTCCTTCTCACACCACTTATGTCCCAATCAGGGTGCAAGTGGGGTGGGAAGGGACTCGGCTCTTAGGTGCTTGTAGGACCAGGAAAACATGTTCTCTGCAGCTGTTCTTTGTCTGGCCATTGTATAAGGCTAGGTTGGTCTCCCCCTTGCCATAATGTTCTTCCAGGGAGGCAGAGGGGAGCGTGCAGCCTCCCAGTTCTTCATCGTGGTCTCTGTGCATCACACATATGGGCTCTGTGCCTGTGTGGAGACCTGGCTCAGGAAAATTTCTATAGCTAACAACGTTTTTAGGCGGGAACCCCTCCCCCACGTCCAAGCGTGCATGTCCCAACCGTCCCCGCCTTTACCTCAGTCTCTTTTCAACCACCATAGTGGTAACCTCATGAGGGAATCTTCTGGCTATAAGAAAGAGTATTTTTGTATCCTTGGCAATCTGGCCAGTGGATGAGCCCAGAGTCTGCAGTCTCATGGAACTGCCTGTTGGATGAGTGTGTTCCTTCCCCTGCAAACCGGCATCTGGAAGTCCAGGTTCTGCTTGAAAATTGCACTCTTCTCCCACTGCTTTGCAGTGAAGAAGCAGTGGCCAGGATTCCTGGCCTGTCTTTGCTGGTGAGACTGTCTGTTGGTCCTGAGGTATCGTTTTTCACCTCCAATTACACACTGGCCATCGATGCTTCCAGTCAGAGGTGGGCTAGGACTGTCTTCACGGCGCTAAGTTGGTGCCACCTTTCTCTCAAACCCCGCGCTTTCCCTCTCTCAGGGCAGCGGCGGGTAATCCTGACATCAAGGAGGGAGTGCAGGAGTTCTGGGCGGCCATCTGGATACCAGAGCTGTCCCGCTCTCTTCCTGGTGGAAGGTGACCAATTGCTGGGCGCCTTCCACCAGGCGCCACCCCTGGATTGGCCTGGAGCAACGTCAGATGGTAGAAGTGCCATATTGATGTTCCTCTGATCAGGGTAAATCCACAACTTTTTCAAACCACAGCATTGCAAGAATGCTGCACCGTGGATGTGAAGCTGCATCTGTGTCATCCAACCTATGCAGCACAGATCCACAGCCACCGTGGGGCTTTCCCTGCATACTGACAGCCCCCTAGCCAGTATATAAGTAATTTCAAAACAAATTGGGGAGTGGGGGGAAACAACATTCTTCAGAGGATTCTGTTTCTTCTCTAGTCAGGCAAAGGCCTACTGGTAGCAGCACTATCCGAATGTTTAGAGAGAGAAATGAGTTCCCATCCATTCCCTGGTGTAAGTGGGAAATGGTAATGCCTTTTTTGTGAACTGCCCAGAGAGTACAAAAATGTAATAAATACAATAAATAAATAACTAAATATCCCACAGGAGCTCAGGTGATGTTCATGGCACCTGCCACAGCAATTCTGGAGGAGATTGAGGGGAATATCTCTGAGCAGGAGAAAACACACACACACACACACACAAAAGGTCTAGCAGACAGTTCGTTAAACATCGTTGTTGTTTTGCTATCAAGAGTACTGTAAATAGCAGGGGTGGGACCAAGGCCTCATTATGTCTTGAATTATCTGTGCAGGGTACGAATGGGAAATGTCATATTGACTTAAAATGGAAATACTGGAAATTTCTCGCTGAAATGTTTTCCTTTAAATGACAGAATGTGATTATGTGTAATCTTTGTTTTATTATGATGAAGTGCAAGCCTCATCTCAAGGATATTCTTTAATGAAAATCAGAAGTGAAATCCCAAATGTTGAAGGATAATGGATTTGTTTTATATCATAAAGATCAGGAGGAAAAACAGCTTGGAACATGTGAAGAAAAGCAGGCAGAGCAAAAGGCTTATTTTTCATCATATTTCTTAATTTCATCTGAAGTTTCAACATCCTGAACTTCAGAGTTTTTCTTTCTTTCCCTTTCTTTCTTTCTTTCTTTCTTTCTTTCTTTCTCTCTTACTAGCAGCTCTGAAAGAGCAACGCTACTGAATATTTGCTCCACTTAAAATGCAGTGTGTGATTAGGTATGAGCTAAATTGTAATAAAGATAGTGGCCCCGTTCAGACAACATGCTAAACCATGCTGCTTAACCACGAAATGGCTAATGCATTCCATTAACCATTTTGTGGTTAAGCAGCATGGTTTAGCATGTTGTCTGAACGGGGCCAGTATGTTGTTTTAATACTGCTTTACTAACGTTCACAAAGACTCAAAGAACCACTGCCTTCTATCCCAGAATATTTTGAGGTGTGTGTGTTTGTGTAAAAAAGATGGTGGGAGAGAAAGCATACCCTTACAGGCAGCCCCCCAAAACAAAGAGGAAGCTACCCAGGGCTGGGCAATTTGTAAGCAAAGACAGCTGGACAGCTCAACTCCCATGATCATAGAATCATAGAATAATAGAGTTGGAAGGGGCCTATAAGGCCATCGAGTCCAACCCCTTGCTCAATGCAGGAATCCACCCTAAAGAATCCCTGACAGATGGTTGTCCAGCTGCCTCTTGAATACCTCTAGTGTGGGAGAGACCACAACATCTGCCATGCCTGGCTGTTCTAGCTAGGGTTGATGGGAATTGTAGGCCAAAATATTCGGAGAGACACAAGTTGACCACCCCTATAAATAGCATAACAAAACAACCTACTGCAGATGCGGGGTTGTGGGTTTCCCAAAGAAAATCTAGTCAGGTATGTCTAAAATCAGTGACTGCACTTGTCCATGCGTGCCTTTGTAACCTCCAGTTTAGATTACTGTAGTGTACTTTATGCAGGCCTACCTGGAAAAGCACTGAAAAACAACAGTTGGCCCAGATGAATGTGCATCATGGTTATTGACTGGTTCCTACTGTGTGGAACATATAACACTTGGCCTTAGACAATTTCATTGGACTGAAGTTAGCTTTCAGGTGCAATTCAGAGTACTGCTTTTGATCTTTAAAGGTCTAAACCAGGGGTAAGAAACATGTGGCCCTCCAGATGTTTTAGAAGGCCCTGTACATGAAACAGGATGCTGTGTAAGAAAAATCACTCATGCTTAACACCTGGGAGTTGAGGGAGAACCAGGTAAGGGGGTTGTGCCTGTGTGCACTGCCAAACCTGATAAATGCTGTCAGAACTGACAATCACCAGTAACCCTCTTACCCTCCCTTTCACTGGGTGATCAATGCCCACCATTTGCTTTGCAGGAAGATCCTTCTCGATTAGGAACTTTGGACCAGAGGTAGAAGCTAATAATATTTATTCAATATTATTCACCAAAGAATCCAAAGATAAGTCTCTTTCCCCAATATTTCCCCTGCCCCAGCTCAGACTCTGCTGCACATGACAGTGATAACTGTTACATACCTTCCGTTTTAAGACTTGAAAGAACAGAACAAGTCTATTAGCCTCCAGACATTTAAGGAATGAAGATATGCCTGGTTGTCTCTGGAGATGCTTGACATCTGTCTGAGACTTTGCGCTGATGATGAGCTTTTCTCAGTGGTCGTCACAGGCCTTTGAACTGTGTTTTTTTCTTCTTCTTCCCTTTCTCTTCCCCTTCCTTCTGGCTTTTCAACAGTTTGCTGTCAAGATCGACCAAGTCGAAGATTTCCTGCAGAATTCCCAGGAGTTTGAGAACCCTGAATCCCTGAAAGCACTCCTTCATCAGCATGAACATCATACAAAAGGTATGGAGGGGGCTTTCGTCTCTCACAGTGACATACTTAGAACGAGGAGCTCACAAATAAATGCTGCTTACAACTTTTGAAGGAGGAGGAATGAAATATCAAGTCATTTCCAGGGCCATTGTTTTGATCTTAGAAGTACTTGAAGCTAGTTAGTGAGGGTATAATGAGTGCGTTATATAAGATATTGTTGGGAATGGGAAAGCAGCATGAACATTATAAAATGACATGGGATCAAGATATGGAAAGACAGTTGAGTAGTCAAGAGTGGGAAAAGATATGGAACCAACGTTTATTAAAGAATATGTCGGTAAGAATAAAGGAAAACTATTATAAATTGATATGGAGGTGGTATTTAACACCAGTAAGACTACATCAAATGGATAAAAAGTATTCTGCAAAATGTTGGAGAGGATGTCAGGAAAAAGGTACATATTTCCATATATGGTGGACTTGTGAAGTTATTCAGAAGTTTTGGCAAATAGTATTGATATAAATGATATAATGGGCTGGAAGCTAAAGATAGGGCCAAGGACAGCACTGTTATCAATACATGAAGGGGTTGAATGTACGCAAAATAGTAAAGAATTAATAAATAATTTATTAACTGCAGCTAGATTAATAATTGCCAGGAAATGGAAGGAACAAAGGGATTATCAAATAGAAGAATGGTATAAAGAAGTCTGGGATATAGCTATTAATGACAGACTCACGAGTAGTATTAAAGTTAAGGGAGGAGTGCTGAAGCAAAATGACTTTGATGAGATTTGGAGACCATTTGTTAAATTTGTATTAGAAAAGGGAAAGGGAGTAAACCATCGCAGGATACATTACAGTTTTGGAAAGGAGAATAAGGGTCCCAGGGGGTGGGATGCACGCGATATTACTATATGATTTTAATAAGTTTTTTTTAATTTCATTATTGTGGTATATTGAGTTGATGTAGTGTGATTATTGTATATGTTATAAAATTCAAATAAATATTTTTTTAAAATAGAAGTACTTCAAGCTACAAACAAGAACTTCATCTTCCTTTTATTATGAATCCTCTATTTGACCCCCAGATGTTAGACTACAACTCCCATCCTGCCTGACCATTGGCTACTCTGGCTGGGGCTGATGAGAGTAGAAGTCCAAAACATCTGGAAGGTCATAAGTTTGTCAACCCTGCTCTGTTTTCTCCATCCATTTCCTCTGCCCCCACCCCTTTTTTTTAAAAAAGCATTTGTTTAACAAATTCCTCACCTCAGTCTTCCAATCATCAAACCACAGAAACTTCTCTTACCTGGATTAGAGTGTCACACTATTAGATATAATATCAGCCTAGCACCGGAGAGAGGCAGATTCATATTCTGACTCATCCATGAAACTGAGTTACCTTGGGCCAAGTCACTATCTCTCAGCCTAACCTCTCAGGACTGTTGTGAGAATAACATGGGGCAGGGAAACTACATATGCTGCCAAGCATTGCTTGAATAAATGCAGGATATAAGTGCAATTCAATAAAAATAAACAAAACTTGGATACTTGGAGCAGGCCCATTGAAAACAATGGGACTTAGTCATTTCTGAGTAGACTAAGTCTGGATCCAACCCAGTACAAATAAGGCTGACCCCATGGCTATCTTAATTCTGTACAGTAAACTATGTATATCATAAAGCAGAGAAGTACTGGTTGTCATTGGCACCACAGAGGAGTGGATGCGGGATAAGTTTTGCAAATTTGCCAGCAAATGTGAAATTCGGTATATTTCAACGGAAACTGACATTCAAATTTGAATGATGAATTTTATAAAGCAATGATATGGCTTCATGGTACTAAACCAAATATTGATGACATGTTTTTGCATTTGATAGCAAATACGTTCCAAATGGCAACGTATTCCCCATCCAAATGGGAAAGGACATTAAAACCTGCACATTTTTGAAGTCTGCAAATTGGCAAGAGCCCTGGCCAAGCCACCTGGCAGCTGATCTTAGTTCAGTAGACTCGTCTTGGCATACATTTTGCTGGGAGAGGCAATTATCATGGTTTTGGGGACTTGAACTCAAGCTGGTATCTGTGGAAGTCTGAAGCGGAGAAATGCAAATAGAAAGGGAGAATTGGAGCCAAGTGCGCTGGAAGCAGGATCCGTCAGGGATGACTAAGTAGTCTTGACTTGGTAGCAAGAAGTTTCTCATGGGGTATTAGGGACTGTGGCTTACAGAATCCAATAAGTTTATATAGGGCTGCCAGTCGAAACAGGAGGCCTGGGTTCATTCCAGTCAGGATTTGAACGTCTTCCTAGGCATATCTACAATGGCTGAGGCCCCTGTGCATGGAATAGTGGGACTCCACAACCTGAGAGAATTATTTTAACTGCTGCTACCTAAATGTTGTTCTTGATCCAGGTAATGTCATCATGAGACGGGAAAGCATGATCCGTTTCTGGCTCTGTGTAATTGTGTGATGTATCATTTTGCCTGCTGAGTGCTGTTGTCCATCTGTGCTGGGAAGGTGGATTAGCAGCCTAAAAGGAAGCTGCAGGCAATCAATTGGCAACTTGGAGAGAAATATGCAGCCATCACAGACCCATTTATGTTGCATCAAGACATTTAGGATGACTCTGCCCCACACAATAGCTGTTTTATATGCTCTGCACGCTATCTGTTTTGTAAACGCTGCAAAATACTGTTTCTGGGCTCTTGGCTTTTAAAAACTGCACAGAGAAGCCAATGGATATTTAAAGGTTTTTTTAAAAAACAATGGTGGTCAGGTCTGTTTGCTTAGTAAATAAAAGGAAAACTTTACAATTAACAAACCAGGACTAAATAAGGCAAATATAAGGTAAATCAAAGGCTCACTAGAAAGGAAATGTCTTAGGTGGTCATAGTACCATTTGAGACTCAATCAGCAGAAGATAATTGATAAAGTCCACTAGATTGAAGCAAGAGTTGGAGCCATGGAGGTGGGAATGGCCCCAATTGATGGATTGGAGGTGTATAAAGTGCTCCACCCCACATCCTGAATATGCTTACAAACATTTGAGTTCTGAGAAGACATAAAAGGTCCACATGAACAGTGCTGAATATTTATTTATTTATTTATTACATTTTCATACCGCCCAATAGCCGAAGCTCTCTGGGTGGTTCACAAAAATTAAAACCATGAAAAGCATGAAAACAACCAACAATTTAAAAACACGAATACAAAATATAAAATAAAAAGCACAAACAAACCAACTTAAACCAAACTCCTGTGAAATCTATGGCCCTAATCCAGCAACATTTTGTTGGTATTTATCCTGTATTTTAGGGCTCCATCACATGTAATTCCCCCCCTTTGCCTCCACTTTTTTTTTACCTTCAATGCTCTTTCACTTGTTTGCTCTTCCACTCCACCTCACCCCTTCTCTTTCTCCCTCCAGTTCATTTAGGGTGACCACATGAAAAGGAGGACTGGGCTCCTGTATTGAAAGGGGATTTCAGCAGGTGTCATTTGTAGGCATGCAGCACCTGGTGAAATTCCCTCTTCATCACAACAGTTAAAGCTGCAGGAACTATACTAGAGTGACCAGATACAAAAGAGGGCAAGCCTTCTGCAGCTTTAACTGTTGTGATGAAGAGGGAATTTCACCAGGTGCTGCATGCTTACAAATGACACCTGCTGAAATTCCCTTTATTATACAACTGTTAAAGGTACAGGAGCCCTGTCCTCCTTTTCTTGTGGTCACCCTAGTTCATTGGTTTCTCCTCCCCCCCTTTAATAAGAGATATACAAGCAGGTCCTGTCAGATGAGTACTTCAACCAGACGGCCTTTCTGCCTGGCAAAAATGGAATGACCCTTTAGTCTGGCTCTTTGGGGGCATCGAGGGAGTACAATCCTGTCTCGGCAGAGATTTGGGCATTGTACAATTTTTTAAAAATGCTTTCAAGCCTGGGATGCAAGGTTTGGGTTTTATACTGAGACATGGGCCCCATTCAGAAGACACCTTAAACCATGGCTTTAACCACAGTGATTAAGCCAGGAAGCCAGGCCATATTCAGAAGACACTTTAACCCATGGCTTTAACCATGGTGACTAAAGCTTTTTGCCTTATTCACCATGGTTTAAGGTGTCTTCTGAACACAGCCCAGCTTTCTGGCTTAACCACCGTGGTTAAAGCCATAGTGTGAGGTGTCTTCTGAGCAGTGCCATGGAGATGGCTGCTGGGAGGGATCGCTTTTCCCTGCCAGGACCTGATGCAATCCATTCAAGTCAACAGCAAGGCTTTCATCACAGCACACACACCCAAAAAAGGAAAACACACTTAGAGAAAATAATCCAGACTTTAGGCCTTCTAGGAAAAGATGGAAAAGGCTGGGGAAGAGGTCAGGTGTCAGCAGGATAGGCACAACGTCATGCGAGTACTCTGCTGCAAATCTGCACACCAGGCATGGTGAGAGTGCACTAAATCGCTGGTGTGATGGAGCTATGGGATTAATCCTAACATACTTACTTACAAACTTGGGACTGTAGCTCAGTGTGAAAGAGTACCTGCTTTGCATGCGGAAGGTCCCATGTTCGATCCCTGGCTTCTCCATGTAGGACGAGGAAAAGAATCTCATCTGAAACTCTGGAAAGCTGCTGCCAGTCAGTGTTGACAATAGTGGGCTAGATGGACCAAGTATAAGGCAGTATAAGTACATGTTCTTACTAAGGAGTAATCCCATGGAATTTACTTCTGTATAAACACTGGCAGGATTATACCCCGAGTCTTCTATGTGAAAGAAATTATGTCAGGCATTAAGAAATCCATACATTTCATCATTAATCTGTATAAATACAGTATTCTCATATAGCATTCCTTCCACATTAGTATATGATTTCCAAATAGGACACTAGAGCATTGCATTATTTAAAAAATCATTATCTTGTGGAAATAAGCACAATTGAAGTCCATTTTAAAAGCCTTTCTAATCCCTCATGAGTTTGTTGCTCCCTGTTCCTCCTCTGACCTTGAAATTTAGTCATGTAGTTTTAATCAGATGTTACACTTACAGTGAATGAAAACTGCTATTGGCTGGTGCAACAATAATAACTTTCATCTTTTTTATCCTACATTTTTAAAAAAAAAAAAAAACTTTTTTTTTTTTTAGCTACTTGAAAAGCAAGTGGTTTGAATCATATGTAAGAAGACAGAATAGTGAATTGAAGCCTGGTCACTTTAATATGAGTTTGGTAGTCTCAATTCAATCTTCATTGGTGTGAAGCGCTCATCACAGAGCAATTTGGCCTTAGAACACCTGATAGTGATTGATTGCTATTGCAAAAAAGAGGTCCATCACTGAAAACAATCATACGAAATTGTTTGCCACAGGGATAATGGTCTTGAAGAATATGGCTGTTTCCCAAAGGGGCAAGAGTTGATATCTGATATCTTTTATTCTTTGTTTTTACACTTTTCAGAGAGAGAAAGATTCAGAAAGTGGGTAGTCATGTATGTAATTAAAATTGTCTTTTGTATTGTTCACTGTGTGGCAATCAAATAAGATTGTATCAACAGGTAAGCTGGTAAGGAGAAAATATCTTAGTTCTTAATGAAGTATGGGTATTATTACCACAGTCTTGAGGTAACTTGTTTTTTTATTCTTTTAAAATAAATAAAAGCCTGAAATTAGATATGCAAATTAAGCATATCTAGCTTAATTGTTCATTGAGCCAAGCTTCCCAGAAACCTTTGCAAAAGGAAGCAGGAAGAGCGTGGTTAACAATTCCATCTCATAGCAACGTAGTTGTCTCACTTTTGTCTCCCTATACTTTTCCGCTTGCCTCTCCCTATTCTTACTCTATCTATTCTGTGACCCTTTTCCTGAGGATGCGACCTACCTTGAATTCCTATGAAGCCTCTCTCTCTCTCTCTCTCAAACTACACATCTATTAAAAGTAAAATGAAACAGTACCTAAACCTGTCAGCATCACCCATCTAAAACCCCAAAGGAAAAAAAGGGGAGAAAGAAAGTAAAAGGTGTAAAGAGGAGGGAAAGGTTCCAATTTTGTTTATTTTGTTGTCCTCTGTCTGTATAACAGAGTTTCCTGATAGAGTGGTCTTTAAGAAACTCCAAAAAAGAGGGAATGCATTAACCAAAAAGAGGACAAAAAGGGACAAAGACTTGCATGAAATTTGCACATGTTAATTTATATGTATAGATGCAAATGTAGAAATAATTATGATAATTTAAGTAGAAATCCAGTACATCTCACCATAGTGTGAAAGACTGTGACCATAGTGTGTCTGCCTGCTCAGTCTAGTGTCCAGGTGCTAACTGGTGAGGGACAGCTGTTCCTTTTGTGTTTTTTATCTTTAAACTGGACTTGGAAAGGACAGCTCTAGTGAATGCCTTTAAAATAGAGGATAGTCCTCTGGCAGCTCTTCAGATAAAGGGCTGTTCTCTGTAAAAGAGGACACACGGCCACGGTACAATAAGATCTCATTTCATTTGGGTGTTACGGCATGTCTACACCTCCCGGCGTTCCGGGAGGGAGGGGGGAGGATCTTGCATTATTATGCTCACGAGATCCTCCCCTTTGGACAGATGGCACGTGCAACAGAAGGAACAAGGGATGTCGCGGCTGCCATTTTTTAAATTATTTTTTTACTGAAGGTGAGCACACGAGTGCTCCGATGCAAAAGTAAGTTTTTTTTAAAAAAAAATCCGATCACGCTCGTCCCTCCCCGCCGAAGGGCACGGAGCATCTGAAGAGCTCCGTGCCCATTTCCCGGCTCCTCGTGTTTACTCATGAGGAACTGGGATGGCCACCCACACCTCCTGCAGTCTCGGGATGTTCCTTAGACTCTGGGGGAAATCGGGCTAAAATCCATCCCGGTTATCCCAGGGAAATGGAGGGATCATCCCTCCCTGCCCCCGGGATCCCCTGTGCGTCATGCGGATGCACAGGGATGATCCCGGGGCGATCCCTAGGATAAGGCATGGTCTAGACATGCCCTTAGTAGCTCACACGGTGCCCATTGCATGAGGGGAAGAGCAGGCCATGCTCCCTCACCCCATCCCGTCTGTTGTATCCTTGCAGTTGCTTCCTGTCACAGTCCAGGCATTGGTTGGGAAGGTCTGAAGCAGAGAGCCTTCTTTACACACATTCCATGCTTCAGGCCCAGACCATGGACAGTCAGGTGGTAATCGTGTGAGAGAACAACTGAAGGGGGCTCTTGCTTTGGAAATAACCCAACTTTGTTTCCACCTTAGACCAATGGAGGCTGGTGCTTCCAATTTCAGTCAGGCTGTGAATCCATTCTGGGTTTCTGTCAGAACCTGCCAGAACTCTAGAGGAGCTATCCAAGGTGCTGAACCTATTGGGGTGGGTAGGGTTCAGCATCTTGGGCCATAGCTAGACAGAGCAATATCCCAGGGACTGTCCCGGGATCTTCCCTGTGTGTTCACATGATGCACAGGGCATCCCAGGAGCAGGGAGGGATGATCCCTCCATTTCCCCAGGATTTTGCCCTACCCTTCTAGCCTGGTTTTTCTGCGGTCCCAGGCTGATCCCAAGATCGTGGAATGTGTGGCCGGGCGTCGCAGGTTGTCTCAGCTCCTCATGCGTAACCGCGAGGAGCTGAGAACTGGGCACGTGGCACAGTGCTCCTCAGGAGCTCTGTGCCCACCGGGGTGGGGTGGGGAGAAGGCAAGGTTTTTTTTAAAAAAAAATACTCATGATTTTCCCACGTGCGCTCCTTCTCATTTAAAAAATAAATTCTAAATGGCGGCCGCTATGTTGTGCACCGCGTGTAGACCAGGGTGATGATCTCGCAATCATAAAATTGCAAAATTATCGCCCTACTACCCTCTCGTCTAGCTGAGGCCTTGGATAGCTCTTTAGAGTGCTGGCTGGTGACTGAAACCCAGAATGGATTCACAGAACCACCAAAGTTGGAGACACCACCTTCCACTGCCGTAGTCCAGATCCTGCCAGAATTTCTACCCCAGCCTTGACATTACAAGTCTCTCATTACCCCTGATTATGCTGCAAAATGTTGGCTGCTGAGGACCCAGATTTATATGGTGCAAGTGATTCAGTGCTGTTTCTCATGTGACTTTTAAAAAACAACAACACTGGACTTTTTTTAAAAAAAGTCACACTTCTGTCAAACGACTTGTGTGTTCTCATTTTAGCTTGAGCTTGACCCGTATTTCTGCACACAAGGCCCTCCCCTCCCCCCAAGAAGGCACAGATGTCTTTCAGAGATAAAGCAAGAAATGGTCTCATGATAGATAGTTGCATTATGAAATAATTTCATCATTTGGAAATTACATGCTGTCTGCTGTCTGTTAAGAGACAGAGACTTCTCATCGGCTGCAATAATGGTTGCGATAATTTCTCTTTGTCAATACTCTGGAGAATGTCAATTGGTAAGAGTGGCTGTGCAGCAATGAACATGTGAATGACTTGAACACATTGTGCTGCCAAGGTGAGCTAAAATGCTGGCGCTCCGATTTTGACCTCTGCCTTTTTATCTGTTTTTGTAAGAATATAATTTGAACCGTTGTGCTCAGGCGGTGCACTACAAATGGCCATGTAGTGTGTTTGTTTGTTTTCGAAATGAAAGACAGTTTGAGCGAGTAAGATGGTTTGAGCAAGTATCATGCAGATGATGTGCAAATGTATGTAAATACCATTGACATATTATGCAAATTACGTACTCTATATTTTGGACTGGGGGAGCTGTCAATCCTGCCCAAGGCTATGCAGACTAGTGCATTGAAGTCATCCGGTAACAAATGGCTTGTGTTTCCTGAATGTCACCAGTGCCCTCTGCTGGATATAATATTCATGCCTCTGTGAATCCATCTAATATAGTGGGGGTTTCCCTTATAACATGCATCCAGTTGCCAGGGAACTTGGGCAGTAGGGTGCAGTTGCACCGTGTCCTGCTTGTAGGTCCCTGGTCGACAGCTGTTTGGCCACTGTGGAACAGAGTCCTGGACGACATGGACTCTTGGTCTGATCCAACAGGGCTTTTCTTGTATTCTTAAGAACAGTTAGAGAACGGCAATGTATTCAGGCTCTCAGCAATTAGAGCCTGCGGCAGTGATTGGAAACCAGCCCCAGGCCAGAAATAGTGATGATGGCAGACACACAACACTCTCATGATATTTATTTAAGCACGGAGCTGAACTACAGAAACAGTTTCATGATTTCATGAAAGCAAACTTGCGTATTTTTTTTAATGTGCACACATTCAAATAAATATCATTGTGATGCCAATTTTAAAATGTGCCCATTTTTTTCAATTTTGTTTTTACAGAGCTCTTAGAAAAGTCACTTGTCCTCTTGAACAAAAGCCATGACCTTACCGAATTCATAGAGGAATTCAAAGCTGATGGGCCGAATGTCAATCCAGAATTTGTCCAGGGAGCTCATAGCAGCTGCTTGAAAATTGACAGCCTCCTTGAAGTTCTCCAAGACCGGAGGAGGCAGCTGGACAAGTACTTGAAGCTGCAGCGCCGAGGACTGGAGCAGGTTATGCAAATCTGCCAGTGGCACTACCAGGAAAATCAGGTACAATCTGAGGAAGGAACAGAAACATCTCTAAATGTATGCCTGCATTTCTATGCAGGACAGTGTACATACATACGTAACAACCTCATCGGATATGCGAAGTGAGGTTTTATGTGCGGATCAGATACTATATTCAGATGGGATTCAATATTTGTGCTACCATTAGGGTTGAGCCCATTGAGATCTGTGGATTATTAATTTCGAGTAACCGTGTGTTTGGGATTGCACTGGAGTGCTGCAATCTGGTGTACATTCAGGCCACTTAAATCCCATTGAAGTCAATCCTGCAGCCATTTACACAAGTTTCAGAGCAGGGATGGGGAATGTGGAACCCCCAGATGTTCTTGGATTGCAGCTTCACTCTTCCCTCACCATTGACTGTGCTAGCTGGTGCTCGTAGGAGGAGTTGCAACCCAATAACTTCTGTAGACCCACATGTTCCCCACCCCTCTTTTAGGGTTAGGGGCATTGATGTTAGTGGAACAAATATAATAACAATTATTATTATTATTATTATTATTATTATTATTATTATTATTATTATTATTTGTTACTCGCCTCTCCTTCCAGATCGAGGCAGGGTACAACATAAATGCAAATGCCATAAAATACATATAATTAAAACATTTAAAATTAATACATTATTAAAAGCAGCACATTATTAAAAGGCATCTTAAAATTCAACTGGAAAGGCCTGCTGAAAGAGCTCAATCTTTATAGCTTTCTTAAAATTCAGAAGACTGTTAAATTGACGAATCTCTCCCGGCAGGTCATTCCATAATCTGGGAGCGGCAGAGGAAAAGGTCCTCTGGGTAATAGTTGTCAGCCTTTTTTGTTGTTGTTGTTGACTGGAGTAAATTCTTCCCAGAGGACCTGAGTGTGCGGGAGAAAGCGATCCCGCAGGTAGCGTGGACTCAAACCATGTAGGGCCTTAAAGGTGATAACCAACACTTTATACTTCGCCCGGAAACTAAGTGGCAGCCAGTGAAGAGATTTTAAAACTGGTGTAATGTGGTCACCCCTAGGTGTACCGGTGACCAGCCTGGCTGCCATATTTTGAACTAGTTGAAATTTCCGGACTAGGCACAAAGGTAGCCCTATGTAGAGCGCATTGCAGAAGTTGAGCCTCGAAGTTACAAGCATGTACACTACCGTCTTTAGGTCTTCTGATATGCATAACCGAGTATAGGGTTAGCCTACCTACTTAAATAGCAGTGAATCTAGATTAGTGGACTCTGGCTCACAAACGTTTGTTAGAATACTATTTATTTTATTACTTTTAATTTCATTAAAACATTTATATCCCGCCCTATATCACTAGGATCTCAGGGCGGCATACAGATAAAATCATACATATAAAATAGAACACTAAATATACAATTCTAAAACAAATTAAACCATTAAAATATTAAAACCAATATGAAATTTTAAAACAGCAAAATCCAATTAAAACAAGTCAGTGTGCAGGCTGGTGGATTTTACTGTTTTAAAAATTCATATTGGTTTTAATATATTAATGGTTTGATTTGTTTTAGAATTGTATATTTATTGTATATTTATAGCCATCAAAAGCTGTGTTAAAAGGCCATGTCTTAACCTGGCGCCGAAATGAAGCCATTGCCAGAGCCAGATGGGCCTCCACAGGGAGGGCATTCCACATCCGGGGTGCCACAACAGAGAAAGCCTTCTCCCACATCTCACCATGGCATATATCTCATGTTGTTGGGGCATGGAGAAGGGCTCCTTCAATAGATCTCAGGTAGGCAGATATAGGGAGAGGCGCTCCCTCAAGTATCAAGGTCCCAAGTCATTTAGGGCTTTAAACATCATTACCAACACCTTGAATTCAGTTTTAAAATGCAACTGGGTATCTAAGCCACATGGTTGGAAACTAAATGTTTGAAATGATGGCAATTTTTTTAAAAAAATACAATTATTCCCAGTACAGGAAAGGAAGAGGACCAAATACATTGGGTTGGATCCAGACAAAGGGTAGGATTCAGTAAAATGTTTCTGTTGATGGAAACAGTTCTTCCATCAGTGGAACTGGGATGGGTACATTCCCTTTCCCCCTGCACTACCTTATCATGCTGTTCCGGAGGGTCCCTCAGCACTCTGTATTTTCTGGGAGCAGGTGGTGGTGGTGATGGCATGACTGCAGGGGGAAGGCGGAGGATGCCCTATCATGCAAGCAGACTTCATGGCTAACTTAGGGAACAATCCTTTGCATGTTAAAGTTGGGGTGGGGGGAAGGTCCTACAACTCCCATCATTCCCTATCCTGTACGGATTGGCTGAGGAATGCTGGGAGCTATAGACTTCTTTCTGCCTAAACATGCGTAGGATTGCACCCTTAGGCTACAATCCTATATGCACTTACTTGGGAGTAAGTCCCATTGAAATAGGTGTGCTTACTTTTTTAGTAGACTTGTCTAGAATTATACTGGATACAACCCAATCCCCCCTTCTCATTATTTATGTTCAAGATTTTATATCTGGTAACATCTGAGGAAACCAATTTCTGAAGAAAGAAATTATGTATTTCTACCAGGTGCAGTTTGGTGTCTTCTGAGATCATGGAACTGATATGCATATTGTGTTAATTACAAATGGGGATATACCAAATATGAGTAATACATCAAAGGAACTGCTTTTTTAAATGTATGACTGGCAATGTACCAAAAAGGCAGGGACCTCAGATAAAATATTTTAGATTTTTTCCCCATTATCAATAGCAACAAATAGTCCCTGAGGACAGATCATGGATTAGGTCAATTGATATTATCTGAAAGATATCCTTAGGTGCAGCCTTTGCTTACCCTTAGTCTAACTAATACCATTGTAAAACTATGCAATTGTTCTTAACCATTTAATTTTCCCTGCCCAGGAACCCTAGAACATGGTGGTTGAACCTCTTTAAGCCCAAGTACCAAAAGTGCTTGGGGACGACATTCCAGTAGTGGACTGAGCCAAAGGGCGGTGTCCAAAATACCAGCATGTTGTATCTTACAGCTCTTAGGGCCACGAACTAAGCCTTAGGAGACATGTCAACCTTTTAGAATGGAGAAAAACTGCATCAATTGATAGGTGGCTGAGGGATAAGGGGTTAGTCAGAGTCAGGGTAAGTGGGTGTAGCTCTCGGGAAACCCAGAGGCCCAGATTTAGCTCACAGGACTGAGGTTCTTTACCTCGCCCTAAAGGAACAAAAAGTAAAATCTGCAAATTTTGGGAACTGCATTTTCAAATGTTTAAACATATCTATGGATGCTCCAAACAAGTTTCTCCAATATTTATATGCCACCAGCCTGATCCTAAATCTTCTGTGCACAAGGGGGCCTCAAATTAATTTCAGTGAAGGGAACATAAACGAACACACACACAACTCCATAGGCTCTATTCCTGACACTGAAAGGAATGTTGAATCCATTCTGGGCGGATGAGATCTGGAGGTGCATTGATATTCCACATACAGCTTATAGCATTAAATTGGGCTGTGCTTTATGCAGCCTTTATAGTGCTGAATGGGTTGACTGTGTTAAAGCTGTGGAGTTTTATGTTTTCTATGGCATAGAAAATCCTATGCTTTCTATAACCCCTCCTCTTACTCGCTGAAAATCATGATCAACTTCTCAAGAGGCTGTAATTCATGCAGTAGCAAGACGGTTTAGTTTACACTGAAAAGTCATACAGCATTTTATAGAAATCATCTGAACAAATATATAAAGGATGTAGTGTTTTACATTCTCTGAAATAGTTGGCAGCCTGAGCATATAAATTAAATATGCAAATAGCAGCAGCACTTTATTGCAAATTCCTCTCAAAGCTCTTCAGATAGCCCCCTGGAGAGTGCCACATTACCTGTTTTGTAATGCGCTACGGGTACATTATAAATCACAAATTGTTCTTTGCATTTTTATATAAAATCCCCCAAGTAAAGTCTTATGCGTTTTCCTGGGCTTGCTATGAGACTCTGAAGCATCCATCAGATGTTAGTAATTGCCCACGGGAGGGCTAGATTTACCAGTTTCTTGACTAGATTGATCTGTATCCAGAATGACAAATCCTGTGTTCCTTCAAAAGTGTCGTCTCCACAGCCGTTGGCTATATACCAGTAGCTGAGAACAAATCCCCATTTTAAGATAATATAAAAGGAGGAATTACAAAACATGAGGCTTTAGCCATTGCTATGCAAGTCATGAGGACGTCACAAATTACAGTTCATGAGACTCGACGTGACACTATCTTGGTGGTTATTTCACTTCATCTCCTGAGGCCAAGGATCTACCTTGGAATCTAACATTTCTTTTCCTGGCGATAGTTCCTGAATGGTTAAAAGCAGGCCAATGTTGCAAATCCCATCTGGCAAATAATTTAACAAAATAAGTTGGAACAATATGTTGTTGAAAAGAATTATTTCTTAATACATGTTCTTTGGTAATATCTAGTACAAGGTTGCCACAAGGAGAATTTCAACTCCTTTCCAATAATTTTATTTGGTGTGTCATTTTTTTTTGAAGGACTGTAAATAAGGTAGTATCTTTTACTGGACAAATCTCTGTTGATCATATGAGTACGTACACACACACACACACACACACACACAAAACTTTGTTCTTTGTGACAGACTTTCATACAGGTTCCTCTTTTTCAAAGCTCTGTTGCTTGAACTCAATGCCTCACCAAATCATTTTTGTTAATGAAGCTCTTGACAGGACCTTCCACCCATCCAGGGCTGGGCAGAGGGGGGGCAGTGGGGCAGTTGACATGGGCCTACGATTTTTAGGGGGCCTATACTCCAAGTCCCCCTGGTAGAGTAGAGTCAAAGGGGAACCCTTTGGTAAAGATTTGTTACAAAGTAGCTCTCCTGTGAGCAGTACTGACTCCATTTTGAGACAGCCAAAAAGCCAAGGTGTCTTCACCCCCCATCTCCAGCAGAGATGAGACAAAAGCACATGAATGGGGCTGAGAGCAATCACAAAAGGTTAGGTTGGATTCCTTCACTGAGCAGGGGGTTGGACTCGATGGCCTTTTAGGCCCCTTCCAACTCTACTATTCTATGATTGTATTATATGATTAAGTGATTCAATTTAACAGACTTAATAAAATGCATTCCCCAGAGGCAAAGGTGGGAGTTCAAATTAAGCAGAATATGAATGCTTGATAGCAAGAGTGATAGCTAGTAATACTTAATGAGTAGTTTGAAATGGGGCCTACATTTCCCATCTGGCCCGTGCCTACTACCAGCTTTGCTAGGACCTTCCACCCATCCATACACCCTCATACAGAGCTGTGATACTAGGCCTTCACAGGCGTTCAGCCTGCTCATGCCAGGGCTACGTCTATGTTGGATAGAGCAGTGGAAGCTGGGGGCTCCCATTTCGGTGGGGCTGCGGATCCATTCTGGGTTTCAATCATAACCAGCCAGAACTCTAAAGGAGCTAGCCAAGGTGCTGACCCTGAGCCCCCAAATGGTATCAGCATCTTCTTTTAGAGATTTTGCTGAAACACAGAATGGATTCACATCCCCACTGAAATCAGAGCCGCCAGACTCCACTGGGGTAGTGGTGTCCACGCAAGCTGCAGCCCAGTGTTCCCATGCGCCTGGCTCCGCTGAAGACCTTCAGGCATATAGCCCTAAGATCTGAAAGGGTTTCATAAGAGCATTTCGAAACACACTTATAAAAGTCCTTCAAACCGTATCACTAAATGCATGAAGAGGAGTCCACATGCCCAGGAAGGTTGGGGGTAGGATTTGCCTTCAGACCCGTATGCAGTTTTAATGTCTCATATGGCTACTATGTCTAGAATTTTGTGGGGGGAGCCTTTGGTATTGTGAGTGGTAAGTTGAATAGAGCCGGATATCTGCTGAATTTCCATGATCCCACTTTAGGCAAAGGAGCAGCAACTTCATTTTTCTCTGATACAGCTAGAAGCAGCTCACTGGGAATAGGTACTAGTGTCCTAACACAGCATCTCTTCCCTAACTTATAATTGCAATGCAATGATCTGAGCAGCTTCATAATTTCTGCATACCATTCTCTGTTGAATATTTCCAGTAAATCCTTTTCATTAATTAAAACCAAGAGGCAGACAGGGCTACTTTGCACATAATTATCTTGGCAAGCGTGCCCATTATTAATGCATTTTTTTCCTTATTGGCTCCCAATCATGTCTTTGTGAGGAGAACAAATAAATTATAGATACTCTAGGCACTTGTGCTCATTTATTCATAGCTTGTTGCTCCAAAGTGGAGACCAAGGTCAGAGATGATCATTTGTTAAATAATTCTCCAGGAATTTTTTTTAAAAAAATGTCCTGAGGTACCTTAAAGATGAGCACATCTATATTGGTGTAAGCTTTTGTAGGCAGTAGTCTATTGTGATGGTTTTATTATTTTCTTCCCGTAGCTGTACTAAGTACTCAACCACTTTTGCTTCACATTAACTACATGAGTGTGGGGATGTCTCACTCATAGATGTCCACAGTGCTGTTGCTCCTCCTTGGATGAAGCCTAATCTCCAGAACCCCCAGCTTTCATTGTTTGTTTGTATTTAAATGGAAGCCTCTAGTCCTTGTAGAACCCCAGATATGAGACAAATGGGCTGCCACTATTCTGCCCATTCATTTTGTGAAAAACTAGCCCGCTTCCACCTTTCAGTGCTTTTAGCCAAGGAATGAAGTTGTAGCAATGTTTAACACACTCACTATCTTCGTGAGTGTGTTAACTCTTCTGGGTGTGTTATTATTTATTTATTTATTGCATTGATATACCGCCCCATCGCCGAAGCTATCTGGGCGGTCTACAAAAGTTAAAAACAGTAAACATTAATAACAAATATACAAAGTTTAAAAACATAAAGAGCATAAAAACAACAGTATCCTTAAAAAACGGCTATTCTGGGGTCCGTTCTCTCCCCCGCCGCCATCAGCTCTGGAGGGTTGGGAAATTTTAAGCCATTTTGAGGTCTCTCCTGCTAGGACATAATTGTAGCCTTCTAAAAAAAACAATTTAGAAATCCAAGAATTTAGTGTTGTCGCTAGTGTGTTTACCAAAAAATAAATAAAATAAAAATAAGGTAGCACCAAAGACAGACAGACATTGTCTTTCTAACCCAAGTCTCATTAATATTTTTTTCTTGAGTTTATAAACATTAAACAAAATACCCTGACAGTGTGTGCTGATATAGTTTGTTCATAATTATTATACCCATTTTGCAGGAGGCAGAGCTGTGGCTGAGGAAGTGTGGGTCTTACAAAATAGCTGAGGGTTATTACTCCCATTTGGTGGTTGTGGTGAGACAACTCTGCAGTGTAGTCCAGTGTTGTTATTCAGTCTCCTGGTGTGCTGGTTTTTTTTTTTTTTTTTTTTTTTTTAGGGAAATGCAGATGGGGCTATGAAGTGGGTTGTAGCAACTATGCAACTTATTAAGGGCTAGAGGCTGTTGCTTGTGTGTACAGAACTTTAAGAGAACCTGCTATTTTTAGCTCTTGCAGGAGTCCCAAATGGAGTCTCTCCCCATCTTGTTCTCTGTTAGTGCAGGCCTTGCTGCTGAGACAGTTTGCCATGCAGCTCCTCAGAAGTTAGTGTTTTCTTATGCATTGTAGTAGTAAATTACCCTGTTGAAAAGGTACCTGAATCTGTGTATTGCTTGCAGAGCCTAGGAGTTGACTGCAAGCTGAGCATATCTCTCTCTCTCTCTCTCTCTCTCACACACACACACACATTAACCATGCCCTTCAACTCTATAATGGGCATTGGTCCAAGGGCCATTAGAGGGATGAAAAGAGTCAGGGAAAGAATTGAGATTTCAACTGCAAGTGGAAAGACTCAAGGGTTGTTCTCCACAAAGCATGTTCTAACTCTACTGTCACATGACTGTGGGCTACCGTGGAGTTGAATAAAATCCATTGCAATATTTGATTGACAGTTCCTCTGCCCTCTCTTCTCCCCTGGTCCTCCTGATGGCTCTCCTAGAGCAGCACTCGTTCTTTTTGCTACTCTTGCCAGGAAACTCTGTAGCCAGTGGGAAAAGTCAACTCAACAGAAAACTCCACAGAGCCCTCCGCACAACACGCAACACAACGGTTGTGCAGGAACACTCCTCTGCACAGCATGGCTATTCTTTGTGGAGTGTTTTCCAAAAAAACTCCATTGTGGGATGGAGTTTTCTCTCCAGGCAACACATTTCTCAACAGTGGTGCAAAAACTCCACCGTGGAGCTCTAAAACCACGGTTGAGAAACGTGTCGTCTGAACTGAACTGAGCCAAAGGGCCTTTTTTACAGGGTCGTGTTTGGTACCTCTGCTCCTAACCCCTCCGTGCACTCAGAGGGTCTTTCTTTACAGGAGCCTAAATGAGATTTATGTTCTGAAAAAAAAATGGGTCATAGATTGGGAGCCTGTGTAAGTGCTCCCAGCTTCTATTTGACAGGAAACTATAATTGGTCCTCAAACCAAGATTGCAAACTGTGACTTTTAATCCTGGATCCTGAATAGCTCTCAAACCCATATTTTACTGCACTCAGATAAATGGAAAACTAGCTTGCTGAAAATTAATCCCACTCCCGCCAACACATGCACATACAAAAGAAGAAAGTTAAGGAGGAAGCGTGCAAATGCAAGTCTTACTGTTGATCATTCTTTTAACAGTCAACCATGGTTTGTTATTATGTCTGAACTAAACCACCAAATTTTTAGGTATTAAGTTCTACAGATATGCTAAGCATTATATATATATATACACACACACACACACACACACACACACACACATACACATATACACATACCTGTATATGACTCTATTTCTCCAGTACTGTGATTTAAAAATAAAACCAGGCATTGAATGTGGAACAACATCAAAATGAATAAATTGGAAGCACTTAGAAAGCAGCTTTGTGGTGTGACATCAAATCAAAATTTAATTACATTAATTATCTCTTTATATCCCTGGCTATGCTGAACTCCTTAGGTGATTTGCCAAGATTGTTGGAAGCATTTTTGTTTACTTTCAGAATATTCTTAGAGGAATACTTTATAGTTTAATCTTTAACACAGAAGACAGAACAGGTCCTCAGTGCGGTACAGTAATACACACTAAAGCCCTGCTGAAAATTACAGAGGTTATGAATGCAAATGTCTGTGTTAGATTGTAGCCTATGTGTGGGTAAGAGTCTGAGCTCTTTCATATCCTAGAATGAATATGTGAAGGTCAGGCATCTCGTGCATTTACAGAGTGTGGTGTGTCTTTGTTTGTTTGTTTGTTGTCTAATAATTCATATTTGGACCCAAATGGCCTGTAACCATGCTTCTAAGGAAGTGGACAGTTTCCACAAAAAATTGTTAGTCACCCCACTTGTCATTTAGGGTGTATATATGTTTGTGTTTAGGGGAAATTGATTTGAAGTGAACCATGTTAATGTGGGTTCAATTGTCATTAAGACTCTTCTTTTTTCCTTTTTGCTACTACACACCAGCATGGCTGCCCCTATGGAGTTTTTTAATTATTGACTGGACAGAGGTTGACATGAATACCATAATCTAAAAGACCATGTAAAAGTGTCTTGTAACACCACAGTTCTGCAAAAGATATCCTCACTCTCCTCCCCTGGCACCAGCAAAGCCTCACATTATAATAAAACAACAACTCCTGGCTGTTGGAGTGCACTTTGAAGCAAAGCACTAGCTTCCCAACCACCATTTTAATGGGAGGCACATGGTCCCAGAGGTATTATCAGGATTGAAGGTGGTGGTGGTGGTGGGTGCTGCTTGACTGGCTGTTAAAGTGAAAAGAAACAAAAAGGGTCTCGCTCCACCACTACCTAGTAAACACGAGGGTGATGGGTGCAAGGTGATCATAGAGGGATTGGAGAGCATGGTGGAGAGTTCATGGGGGTTTGAAGCACCTAAGAGTTAGATTCGTCATGGTTCTTATGTTCAGAGTGAGTTGCTACTGGTTCACACAACCATACAGCCCACTGTAGCTTATTTAAGCCATGGGTTTCTCCGGTCGGCAGGTGCCCATTTTGAATGTTCAAGCCACGACAGCCCATGGGTTCTGGCTGGTTTGTCAACCATGCCAACAAACCACCCTCGCCTGCTTCAGATGACACAACAAGCCATGGCTTGAATATTCAAAAGCTGCCCTGTATGTGCCACAACTCACAGTGGGCTGCAGTGATCATGCAAATCCTATATCTCTAGGTTAAATGCCATTGTGTCAGTCCACTGATAGAATGGCATCCATTAGCAGAACGGATTCCCATTCCTCCCTGCAGTTTCTGTGATCCTTCCAAATAGTCTCCAGAGGATTGGGGGATCCTCCAAAATAGATTTTGGGGGCATGGGGGTTTGTTCAGAGAAGAGAGAGATGGAAATGTTCTGTTACATGCATGGAAGTCTGCTCATACAACCCATTATTTTTAACCATCAAAAATATTTTTCTTTTTTAGATAACCTCTTGGTACAAGCAGAATATAAAAGATTATTTCCATAAGCAAAACCTTGGGTCATCTTTAAAAGACAATGAAGAATTGCTTCAGGAGCACACAGAAATGGAAAATAAGGTTAAAGTAAGAACCTTCTTACGTTATTTGAAACATCCAGACTGTATTCCTCTAATCACTTATGGGGAGATATTTAATTGATTATTATTATATCTATGATCTAGGAATATTTTTCTCAGAGGACTGTAGTCCACTCATGAAGCCAAAGTCTTCTAAATACAAAGTTCAGTTTGTTTAGATACTCATATCCCAGCTATTTATTTCAGGAAGAGCACCTGAAAAATTAAGACCACAACCCTATTCATACTTACCTGGAAGTATGCACCATTGAACACAGGCCTTACTTCCAAGTAAACATGCATAGCATTTCACTGCACATCAAGTAGAGGTTGCAAGAGATGAAGTTTGGTGCTAATGGACAAATTATAATTTAACATGTCACTGGGCCCAAATGGCATACGTCTTAAGGATTCATAAAGAGCTCAGTTGTGAAAACGTTGATTTTCTGGCAAAAATATGCAATCTTAGTCAAATCAGCCACCTTTCTGGAGGTAGCTGATGATAAAGTAGCCAACATAATATTGATTTCTAAAAATTAATCTAGTGGGGAACCAAGACATTATAAACCCATTGTCCCAAAATTTCCCCCAACTGGATCGAAAGGATTATTAAACATCTGGCTAGTATATAGCAAGTATCACAATGCTTTTATAATATGGGATGGTCACCTTTGGAATACTGTGTACAGTCAGATCTGGTCACCCCATCTTAAGGAAGTATACGGTAGGGTTAGGGTTAGGGAACTGCCACATTTGTCTATTAAGCAAATTAATTATAACAAGTTAACAAAGAATTAAGCATAACAGAGTAATAAAGAAGTAAATCAAGGTTGGGGGAGAAAGTCAGAAAGCCGAAGGGAATATCACAGTGTTGTGATATTCCCTCATTGGCAGAACCAGTGTGATAGCTTCTGGCTTAATCAACCAGGCCCTTGGGAGGAAGAATGGAAGATTGTTCTGTCTTACAACCATCAACCCTTCTCTAGGAATCTAGACTCATACCTTGAAAATTATTGGTGTTAAGGTTTCATCACTAGACAAATTAATGGAGGGATAAAGGTATCTATAGCTATTAGCCAAAATAATTAAGGAATGCATTCAAAAACTTTGGAGGCCACTGGGACTTTGGGCTGATCCACAAATCACAGTGGAAGAGTGTATCTAACAGCTTCTTCATCTGTTTCTTCTGAGGTTGCTATTGGTAAAGTTCTTTTTTTTAATCCTTTCACAAATTGATTGACATATACTTTCCTCAAGGTTTTCTCTCATCCTTGGCAAAATCTGTGTGTCAGATTTCATTTCAATATGTCTGTCGCTAAGATTAAAGAAGCAAAGGCAATGCTCAGCTAAAATAAAACATCTGTCCCAAAGTATGTTTTTTTTAATTTTAGTAAAGATTCTGGTCGACATTTCAGTTTCGATGATGATGATGATGATATGATGATGATTTCTTACCTGCCTCTCCATTTTGATCAAGGCAGGGAACAACAGTAAATATAAAATACATAAAACTGAATTAAGAACATAATATACATTGTTAAAACATCCTAAAAACATCCTAAAATTCCCCTGGATAGGCCTGCCAGAAGAGATAATGGAAGAGAGTTAATCACTCCAATTAGATTCAGTGGTACTTGAAAGTGCTTCACTTTGGCTGGGTCATACTCAACATTTTTCTGCAACTAGACATCCGTCCACAGGATGAGTTTCTTTTTTCTTAGCCACTTTGTTTTTGAAAGCCGCACAACCTCTTGTGAACAAATTGTCCACATTATTTTATTTTTAAAACAGAGCATAATTTCTTCTCTATTCCCCCATCTACATGAACTTTTTATTTTTTCTTTAAAATGCGCCTAATCAATCAACAATTCTACAAGGGACTTAATTTTCTTGCCAAATGGAATAGTGAAAACTTCAATTTAAAAGGTTACTTGCTGTGAAGGCAAAGAAGTAGAATAGCATGACCTATCCGTGGAGTGCTAGTAAGCACAGGTTATGTGGAGTGCATTCTTAGAATTCAGGAAAACTGAAAAGGCATGATAACAGTAGGAAATTGCTCTTGATGGACAGCAAACTCTTACCATCAAATGGCATGCAGCCTTAAAAGTGTTGTGCTTATGGCCAGTTTAGATCATTCCAAATTACAGCTAATTGTACGTGACAAGCAATTCATGGGTAGCAGATCATACTACAGATCAGACCTTTCCCTCAACAGCTCAGCAGATGTCTGAGAAAAAGGTTCCGTCCTGTGGTGTCATGGAGAAAATTACCCAGTGCACATGGTGAGCCACTGCAGCAAAAATGCAGACCTATTTAAGGCATTTGGAATCAAATACATGAAGAGGCTCTCTAGAATGTTAGCCACACACCCCAGATGCCCATGCATGTACTGGCTGACTCATGGGGAGTTTCTACATTAAGGGGGGAAACCACACCCTTATTGGGGCTTCTCCTTCTGTGGTCTTTCTGCATTTACGACTGGCTCCTTTAGACAGTGACTATGTGATTTTGAATTGAAAGCTTTCCTTCTCGGCAATGCTATTATGTTCAATGAAAGAGCACAATCTAGTGGTGGAATTATAGTACTATGCTGGCTTTTCACACTAGGGACATCCCACAATAATTTAAATACTGCATTAACTCTGATTTTTTTTAAAGTGAGAAAAGTGTGGGAGATGCCTTGGAGGTTGACACCATTGTGTAAAGGACCTGTGGCCAATCATGAGTGTGCAATAAATCACTCATGTAGGGAAGCCCATGGTCAGCATCAGACTAAAGGGGGCAGTTTGCGTGCACATAGAGCTCTCTAAAACAGCTCCCATCTCTCCAGGATGGGAGCTGTGATGGACCAGGACTCCCATCCTCATAGAGAGAGATGTTTACAAGTGTATGTATATGGGCACCCTTCAGACAGTTGCCAATCACGCATCAGTCAGGGGGCATGGCTGCAGCGCTGTTGTGTGAATCAGCATTTAGGACAGGAATAGACGTGGTGCCCATGAGCACCAATGTGCTCCACAGACACCTTACTTGGTGTCTGCCAATGCACCCCACTCCTCCCAATATTCATTTTCAAAATATTTTTGTATTTTCTTGCCGGAAGCTGGGATTGCTTCAAAACAAAGTGAGAACCTTTAGCTGCTGCCATCTGAATTTCCTATGAATGCCTCTCAGCAGGTTACTTGTCCTTTGTGACTATCCGTGGCAGCTATTTTATGGTTGTGCCCAGGACAGTTTCTCATATTTCCAATGTGCTCACAGCCTGCCCCTGATCTAGGGAAGACGTCTAGTCTATGCGTAATAATAATAAAAAATGCTCGTGGCTTCTGAACAAATGATTCCATGTAGCCTCAACAGAGAGGCTTAGCATACTTACTACCCTTTAGAGTAGACAAGTGTGACAGATGGCTCATTCATATACAACCACTTCCGCCTCATAACATTGCAGGTTTTGTGTGTGCCGTTATATTTGTCACTGTTGTACACTTGTCTTGATTGCACCTTTCTTCAATGCAGAAAGGCACTTAATGGCCCCATTCAGAAGACACCTTAAACCACAGCTTTAACCATGGTGGTTAAGCCAGAAAGCTTTACTCACCATGGTTAAAGCCATGGTTTAAGGTGTCTTCTGAACAGGGCCATTATGTTTTTAAATTAAATACATAAATTGTGGTTGTCACATGGTGAGGCCCATGTGGAATTGTGTCCAGTGAAAAGGCTTTACTTGGGGCTGATCATTGAGGCTGAGCATTTGTTCACACATGAATATTCATGAAGTGCGGTCACAGTTTCCAGAGGAAGAGATCAGGGTGGCCTTTACCAGCATGGTGCCCTCTGGGTGTTTTGAGCCACAACTCCCGTCAGGCTCAGCCAATATGATCAATCATCAGAGATGATGGAATTGTAGTCTAAAACATCTGGAAGGGACCAGTTTGGTGAAGGCTGGATTAGGTAGTGATTGTAACATTCAAACAATGATAGAAAGCCAGTGTGGTGTAGTGGCTAAAATGTTAGACTGGGAGTCGGGAGATCCAGGTTCTACTCCCCACTCAGCCATGTAAGCCCACTGGGTGACTTTGGGCCAGTTACAGTCTCTCAGCCCAACCTACCTCACAGGGTTGTTGTGAGGATAAAATGGAGAGGAGGAGGATTATGTATGCTGCCTTGGGTTCCTTGGAGGAAAACAGGCGGGATATAAATGCAATACCTAAATAAATAAATAGAAAGGAATTGGTCCAGTTGTCTTATTTGCTTATTTTCCTTGTGATAGTAAAGATTCACCTTTTATTTTAAAACTCATCAAGTATGCCCTTGTAAAAAGAAAAGAAAGAGAAATAGTAGTAGTAATACTAGTAGTAGTCTATGTAACTAAATAATATATATAAGGCTTAAAAGTGAATGGAATGCTATCTGCAAAGATTCTAAAGAATGTTGAGACAATTTTTACAAGTTTAGGAGCAAAATACCAAATAGATCTAAATATACTTAATGCCCTGAAAATAAATTCAGGGTTATAATATATAATGATTTTTTCCCGACTTTAAATCAGTGGAATGTATTATCATTCAAAGTCTGATTGAAAGGTTAAATGGTTAACTATGTTTGATATAAAATAGGCAGAAGGCTAATATGGCTGTTAAAGGAAATTAGCGCTTAGTTGAAATTTATCTAGAAGATTGGCACTGGTGAACTAATGGTTGGGACAAATTTATGATGGCCATTTCTGCACGAGTCATTTCACTATTAGTTATATATTTGTCTTCCAAGCAAGCATTTGCCACAAAGGCACATTTTAATTAGCATACTGAACAGAGATGCAAAAAATAAATCTAGACTATGCATTCAGTTTATAAAGGACTTTCTCATGCCTCAATTCTTGACAAGAGGATTCCATTTAATTGCCATCTTATTACCTGTAAGTAATCTAAGGGTGCAATCCTATGTGTTCTATCTGTCTAAACATGCATAGGATTGAGCTCTAAGTAGTTTTAGGACCCTGGTTGACAACTAATGTTTAGCACAGACTACATTTTAAATGGGCCAAAGACAGAAGGATACAAGATAAGGATGACATTTGGCATTTATTGGGGCTGGTCAGCCTGAAGCCTTATCAAACATATCAGATTTGTTTGTAAGTCTTCTTTGGTACTTAAAACCAGCCATAGTATTCTACCAGTAAATTTTCAAAATGAGAATGAAATTTGCTCATTTACTGAAAGCACTCTGGTGGCCTTCAAATTTCTCAATATATAAATGTGTGCTGAAGCAGAAATGAGACAAGAGCAATCTCTAACAGAAGACCAACGACCATGCGTCAGGGTCAAGCTGGACCACACGTCCTGCTCTGATCTATGGTTGCTAGGAGTTTCCTTGTTTGTTCAGCTGTTTTCCCAGTAGTTCCCAGAGGTGAATGGTGGCAGATAGGCGACATCCCTGTCTGACAGCTATCATAGGGTGGCCTTGTCCTCTATTACAGAGAACAATCCTCTATTTGAAGAGCTGTTAGAGGGCTGCCCTCTATTTGGAGACATCCTCTATTTGAAGGGATGTTTTATACAGCTCCAATTTGGAGGAACGGTTGCCTCTCACCAGTTAGTACCTGGACAGCAGAGTGAACAGGCTGGCACACAAGTACCTGGTCACCATGGTGAGATTTACTATATTTCTATTTAAATGGTCATGGGTTTTTTTACACCTAAAATTTAGCAGATGCAAAGTTTATAAAAATTTGTACCCTCTTTTATTTTCTCTCTGTCTCTCTGGCAATGCATTTAGTCTTTTTTGGGTGATTCATAACTGGCCATTTAACTTTCGGGTCCCATAGTGTGTGTGGTCACATTTTACCAAAATGTCAGCATTTTCAAAGGTTCCCCACTGGCCTTCTAAAGTCATAGGAATATTTAGAGCTCCCTTTATACTGAGTTAGCCCACCTTCTACTTCCAAGTCCGTACCATCCATTCTGGCTCTCCAGTGCCCCAGGATAGGGTTTTTTCTCACACCTGCTACTTGAGATCCTTCTAACTGGAGCTGCCCAGGAATTACCCTTGGACTTCCTGTATGCAAAGCATGTGCTTTACCATTGATTTATGGGAAATCTTTAAAATTACTGGTAAACACCAGTGATTCTCTTTCATTTACCATATAACCTGTAAAAATGGCAGCATGAAATAGAAAACATTTCCTTTTGTTTAAAACAGAATAGTCACCACCTACATGAGACCTGGCTGTCAGAATGAAATTGAGTTATCTCAGACCAGACTGTGGCTCTGATCCAGGAGATCTGATGTGTGTTCAAAGCTCTCTGTGTTTGGAGAGCTGCTCCATACTCAATGAGGAATCTTGGAATGCATGCAAATGAATAATTTCCCTTCATACAAAAGGGCAGAGAGTCCCCGTTTTGGATACTGGCCAGTTTTCAGGAGATAAGTTTGCCATTATTTGAATCAATGGGATTTTAGTAGGAAGTCAAGCACATAAATTCCATTGATTTTAATAGTACATTGGCATGCAGAACTTTCTTTGGATTGGCTCATAGTGAAATATGGCAAATTGCTGATAGTGTTCTTATATTGTGTGGGCAGAGCTTAATTGGATCCGGTTGGCGAAGGGTCGAGAACAAATAGATATACAGGCATAGCTGGGATAATACATTGGCCACAGCTTTATTGACTCACGAATAGTCTTGGCAGCGGCAAACAGCGTGGATCCTGTAATTGGCCCGCCCGCCTACTAACTGATTCCTCTTCCTGGCCTGCATGCCAGAAGCACTGGTAGGGGCACACCATGGCGCAGACTGCTAATGTGGGCCCCTTTCCACCACCATGGATGTGGCCAGCTCGCAGTCCCCATGTTGGTCTGCTCTTGGTGTTGAATGCCCGAGATCCCTTGCGGGAATCCTCACCATAAGGAGTAGGGAGCTCAATCCCGCTCCCTCTCACCAATAGATCTAGCCCAGTGCCTATCATGCTTACGTAAGTTGTGACAAATGTTATAAAATGAAGCATCCACAAAGAACTTACTGATAGTCCAGAACAATTTATTTACAATGGAATTAATCTCGAAACGGGGAAGGCAAAAAACCTGCACAGTCTTTGCCAATTGGTGTGCAGGTAAAATTCCTTCCCAGCCCCACTAACTGGTTACTACTTTTGCCACTGCCAGACATCTTACTACCCGGAGTGGGTGGGTGGGGAAGTCAGCAACTGCAATCCAGGAGCCACATGGGAGATCTGCCTTGGAAGGCTCAGGTTGAACTGGAGGCAGAACAAAGGAGAGATCTCACTCTGCTGGGGCTGCCTTTTTGACCCCACCCATCATTGGGAATGATTGGCTTAGCCACCCACTCCTAGGAAGGAGATGCTGCTGCTGGAGCTCTGCTGCTGCTGGGGCTGTGCAGCTGCTCTTTGCCAGCCTTTCTTCCTTCGCCGCCACTCTGCTCACCCCCACAATTCATGGCTCCCCATTAATGGGGGAGCTCAGCTACACGCTGGTGCATTTTGAGTCATAGCAAGATGGCCTTATGTTTGTACTTTACCACTGAAGAAGACCATTGGTCTGTGTTTGGTATGGGTTTTTAAATGTTATACTATTGAGTTTTTAGTGGCCCAATATATATTGGCATTTGTTTTCATTGCTTAAATAATTTTAAATTGTTTCATCATCATTGATATCTAATTGCTACTATCACCGCTTATATTGTCACCAGTGTACTCAACCCAGTTGTTCTGTTTCACTTGTGTTGTCTCCTCTTTAAATGTGGGGTGATTTCTTTTTATAAAAAATTAATATTATTCTGCAAGACCTTTTTAGTTTAATCAGCGTCTTTATGCTCCACTGCTACATTTTCTTTTCTTTTGTGACATTCTATGTGGTTTTAGTGTGGATTTTATTGTTTTTTCTATTGTTTGCCACTCTGGGAAGATTTTTATTCTTGAAAGGCAGGCTGTAAATAATAAAATATATAAATACATAGTTGGATCTGGATTGCAATTTGCGACTAGCTAATTGAGTTGCATTTCCCTTTCTAGGAATGGAATTCTGCTTTGGAAGATTTAAAATCGGATGCACTCAGGATTCTGTTCTCAGAGGAGTATGCTGAAAAAGAGCACCTAAAGCTTTCGAATCAGAAGATAAATCTGTTGCAACAGGAAGTGAACCGCTGTATGGATGAACGGAAGACTTTGTTGCAAGAAACCAATGACTTTTTCAACACAGCGAAAAAGGTTAGTCAGAGGTTAAAACCATAATGGTAATTTACTGTAAGGATGAGCAAAAATCTCTCCCCACCCCAACTCGATTCACTACCCTGAGAAGAAGGGCTTCCCCTTGTGTTGGTTTCTGGGGCGGTGGGGGGGAGTTGCCATTACCAGCTTACTGGCAATGGCAATTATGCTCTGTGCTTCTGCCACAAGGCTTCTGGCCCAAACTCTGTGCTTCTGCCATGGCTACAAGGCTTCTGGCCCAAACTCTGAGATAATATTATGCAAAAGGAGAGGGGGAACGGGGATAAACAGTGGTGAAAGCCGTGATTGCCGTCACCAGGAGAACAAACAGGTGGCAGGGGGTTAAAAAGGGGAGGGGCTTTATGAAACTTTTTTCATAATAAGAAAACCATTGTAAATAATTCAGTGTAGTCCAAATTTCCATATGAACAAGACTATATGTGCTGGCAAATTGATACGCAAGATACTTCACCAATATAATGGAAGTTTTTTTTAATGCAAGCATTTATGGAAATAGAGAGCTTAAAAGGGCTTCTCTAAACAAGTGATTAAAAGCACCCTCGTGATTGGCCACTCACAGAAGTTTGCGGGTCCATTACATGACGTCGACAACAGCCAGGACGTCTCTCGTGGTTTCCCCCTGCGATCTAGGGGCAGATCCGCACGTCGGCCCCAGAGCGGCCCCAGGGCACCCCAAAAACAATAGTCTGTACATGCCTGTAAAAAGAAACGAGGAAGAGACGCCACCGACGCCACCCAGCTTCCTGCTCCCCGGCCGGGACAGAGAGCTGGGTGGAGAGCGGAAAAAGCTCTCTACCCCGCCTTCTTCAAAAAGAGCTCTCCGAGCCGGCCGGGGAGCAGGAAGCTGGGTGGCATCGTTGTCGTCGTCGTCATCAGCATAGTCTCTTCCTACTTTCTTTTTACAGGCAAGTACAGACTATCGTTTTCGGGGTGCCCTGGGGTCACATAAATGTGCTCTGGGGCCGACGTGCGGATCCGCCCGCTTTTAAAAAACGCAGAGATAATACAGAATCTAATTTATCATGGGATTTATTCCGCCACTAGATGGGGTTGTTTCATTTAAAAGAATAGCATTCCCTTTTCAATCAAAATCATGTGGAGCTTGTGGTGAACATGTAAAGACCTGAGAAAAAGAAAGCCTGGTAAAGATAGGTGGTTGTTTTTCTTGATGTAGAGATGTTCTAAGTGACTGAAGTGCTTCCCTTGCCTGATAAACCATGTCAGTTTTTCACCACACCAACTGCAACTGGGAAACACCAGCAGCAACAAGGGTTGGAGAGTGGTGAACCATGTGAGAAAGAAGCCACTTCTTATCATGGCCAAACTGCATGTGGAACTGCCTCCACAGTTCCCTACAGTATGCGAGTCATGGTGTTTAGAGTTTTGAGTTGTTGTTGTTTCTTTAATTTTGCGGTTCCGTTTCCCATTCCACAGAGAGAGTTATTATTGGTGTATATTTCCATGCATTCCATGCCAGGGGAGGAGGAGTATCTCTCATTCAGAGCATTGCATATGGTAGTTTATATTCTAAGCACCAGGTGGAGCTATTAGAATACTATTCCTTAAAACGTTTTTGTAATAAATATTCTTTGGGAGTCTCATTACTAGAATCTCCCAGAAACACAGGGCCTAGGAGTCCAAATTGGCGTTCCCTTTGTTTATTTATGCCTGGCTTTTCATCTAAGCTTGATGTGGCTTAACATTAATGAATTAAAGTCACAGTATTTTAGGGATACATTAGAGGTGTGTATAGTGGTGTCTTGGCAATAGATGACGCATTTGGTGGTCCAGGCTCTTCCCGTGGTGGGGGCAGAAGGAGCTGAGATGCATTCAGAGGCTGGCTGATCATAAGAATGGCAGCATACAGAAACTGCTTCTCCCATGATGCCACAGTCCAGGTTCCAGGCTCTTCCTTCTATCTGCAGAAGGAAGGTATTGGGAAGGTGAGCCAGCCTGTAGATGGAGTCAAGAACTGGCTGAAGATTACAATGTCAACCCCAGAAGCAGCCCTTGATGCTTGATGGGCAGCTTTCCTACATAACCCGTATCAGTTTCTGTTTAGCTCAAGGGGAGCTAAACAGAAACAGATATGGGTTATGCAGGAAAGCTGCCCAGTTAACAGTTCCTGTAACATGCCGCACATGCTTACCTCTCAGTCCCACTCCACCTTTCAATTGGTTTAGTTGCTCTTAAAGGTATCCCAGCAAGTAACTCTTCTATCCCAACTTTGCTTTCAGGGCACCTCTTGCAACTGCAGTTTGCATGGTACTAAGTATGATCTCTTGCCAGAATGCTTCATGAACAATTTTACTTTTTTATGTGACTTACAGATGAAGAGGAGACAACACAAGCCATATGAACTGAAGCAAGGGAACAGATTTAGAAGTATTCAGGCATCATAAAAGACTCAGTCATGCTTGATTCCTGAAAATACAGTGAAAGGTTTTAAGTTAGTGGCAGACTAGCTATATGGGGGGAAATTGTTCTTGAATTACAAATAACCATATGAACGGCTTCATACTTCGTTTACAATAGCATTGCCAGCAACAAAGAGCAAATAATCCCTGGGGTAATTTTGGAAATTTAATTAAACTAGCTTCAAGAGAGAACTAGTTTTGATTTCTGTCATCTCTGAAAGGTAGCAGGCTAGGTAGCTGTGTGTGTATTGTCCTGTAAGTCTTTCTTCAGTGATGTTTCAGTCATATTAGAGAAGGAGAAACCAGTTATTATTCTACAATGAATGTTGTAAGTGATCATTTCTGGCTCTTTGACAGTATCTTCCATTGAGAAACAATGTATTAAAATAAATCAACAATAGCATTGTCACCTTTATGATTTAAAAGTAACAGCCCCCAACTAGTCTATTTCTCTTCCTTGTCATTTTCTCTTCTCCCCTCCTCAAAAAAATAAAAAATGGAGGAGGTAGTATGGGAACACCATGACTCACTCAGTTCAGAAACCTCTCCTTTCTTAACAGCATTGATGTAAGGAGTATAGCTATGATGCACTCACAATCTCTCGGGCAGAGGGGAAGAGATACTGGGATTTGGTCATTTCTCTAACACCATAAAAGACCAATGGTATGTTAAAGCAGCCCAAGCAGTGTTTAGAGGCCCAAGCCCATATTCAGGGGTGGAGTCCTCTCTTGCTCTCAGGGGTCATCACTGTGAAACTGGGGTCCCTAATGGTAAGAGATTCAGGGGGAAGGTGCTCATATTCAGCCTGGACGCTCCCTCTCACCTATTAACAGAGCAGTATTATAAAAGTACTATCTCCAGGGGTAGTAATATGCTGAGACCTTAATCCAGGTGCCCTTCCTCTAATACAGTGGTCTTCAACTTGTCCACATCTGAGAACCACCTCTGACTCCCAACCTGCAACATGGGGCCCACTTTCACAATTTTCTCTATGCTCAACATGACGGCAACATGTTGAGCAGATGGGTCATGTGTCGTGACCCATTTGGACTGATCTTGGGGCCCAATTTGGGTCGCGACCCACCAGCTGAAGACCACTTTTCCAATAGGTCATTGCTGCATCAGCACTGATGATAAGTCGGTAAGATGGAGGGAGCTCCAAAACTCAGATAAATCATTATTGCAACTTTGACCATATGTTGGGTGTGATAAGGAAGGAATGAGCTGCTAGGGTGTGGGAAAGACCACCCCAATTGAGTTCAGGCCTCCCTTCCTACCCTCAGATCAGCATTACTGGTAATATGTGTCAGTAATGGATAGGCAAACAATGAAAAGGGCTGGCAGGCCCACTGGTCCAGAGGGAATTCTCATGAGCATACAGTATATGCTTTCTGAAGTCTGTTTGTGGATGCAGGCGTCTCTTATTCACCTTCTTCCTTGCATAGAAATGCCTCCATTTCAAGGCCCTGTAGTATAAGGGAGAAAATAGAACTACACTGTTTTATTTATTTATTTATTTTATAAATGTATATACCCTTCAGTATATAATAATTTCCAAAGCTATTTACAGAATAAAAACAAAGAAAGCTATAAAAATGATCTCTTCTGCCAGGCCTACCCAGGCAAATTTTAAGATGACTGGCTGTTATTTTAATAATGTATCAGTTTTATTTATTTATTTATTTTATTACATTTTTATACTGCCCAATAACTGAAGCTTTCTGGGTGGTTATATGATTTTAATAAGTTTTATGTATTTTATAATATTTTTGTATTCAGTGTTGTTCCCCGCCTCGATCCAGGGGGAGAGACGGCTAAGAAATTATGATGATGATGATGATAATTAAAAAATGTATAGAAAGGCAAAAACCAGCAGCTCTCATTTTAAGCTAGCTTCTGCATCATCCCCAATCACAGAAACCCAAGTATCTTTGCAGTGTTTTATACTTATTTCAAGTTGTTCTACTGATGCATTTTGACTAACCTGAAGCTTACTTCAATTTAGTGTTTGTGTATAAGCACCCCTATTGGTAAAACAAGGGTTTAGATCCAGGATCTGCCTTCTGTGAACAGAAGGGCTCTGGTCACAGAAGGAGCCTCCCAATTAATTTTCAGGGATCCCCCAACTCCCTGTGTAGCATTTTCAGGGGTCTGGAAGGGCTGCCACGGAGAGGGGAGAAGGTGAAGTCTGTTTCCACCAGTCCATTTGCATACGTCTATATCTGGATCCAATCCAAGCTGTGTAAATGTTAATAAAGCTTGGCTAAAGACATTTTAAATACTCCAATTCTTTTTATTTTTTAAAGCCAGGTTTCGAATACACAGATTACATTAACCAAGTCTTGAATTAAGATTTGAAAAGCGCCTGTAGCAGGACAAGAAGGGCCGTGTTAGCAAGTATCAAGTTATGTTGAGTCGGCGCCATTTGTGAAACTGTAGCATTAGAGGAAGGGGTAATCCTGTCAGCCAGAACAGCATCACAGCTGTCATGGAAAAACCTACCTCAGTAGGTTACAATCTTCAAAACTCCTGCTCTTTATTAGTTTAATTGAATTTAACGAGAGTGGCTTTAGAGCAAGTCACTTGAGGATGGTCATCATCAGCTTTAGCGCAGTGAATAGAAAAAAGATAAGAATATATCTCCATCAAACTAAGGGAAAAAAGAAAAGTATGGTATAAAAAAGAATGTGAAATAAATAAATAAAAGAAATATATAGAGTATAAAATTGGGTGAAATAGATAATATCAGAGAATCAAAATAACAAGGCAACCAAAGACAACCTACTAACTGTTTTCTAGTCCTCCCTGCTAGCGCTAGAAACATGGCAACTCCTCAAGAGAATGGAGTGTTATTTTCTCTTAAAGTAGATGTTTGACATATTAATAGGTCTACAATGTACGGAGCTCAGGAGGGGACTAATTACATCTTCACGAATACCAGAGTAGAAATTACAAGACAGGAGGTTAGGTCCTACTGTTTCCCCCTCAGGTTCATTGCATGGACAAATCCATAGAATAGTGGTACTTTTTCCCAGCAAAATTTGGGCATGCAAAATATTCAGTCTGGCAGACTTAGGGCTTCTCTGCATAAGGCTTTTATCATGTGCTCGTGATTGATCACTCACAGAAGTTTGTGGATCTTTTACACAACATTGTCAACCTCCAGGTCGTCTCCCATACTTTATAAGCTTTATGCCAGCTTTTTTAAGATTGGGAAAATCTGGCATTTTCTCCACTATTCTGCAATAGCACAGCTCCATCTAGAGATTATATAGTGGGAAAGCAGGAAAGGGAAAGCTCGCTCTGTAGGGCTTGGATCTCAATTTCGCGACGAAACCAAAAGTAGATACAGCAATTAACAGCCTCTTGTAGAAAAGCTCTCTCTCTCTCTCTCTCTCTCTCTCTCTCTCTCTCTCTCTCTGTGTGTGTGTGTGTAATAATATGGTAATTTAGAAATATACTTCACAACTGAAGGCGTATCTTGAGCCTTCTCTCTTTTTATCTCTGTTTCTCCCCTTTGTGACCTAAAACCCAGTGCTTACAGGTTTTTTTAAAAAAAGCCTGTGTGAAAGAGCATTTCTCTGCTTATATCTGATATGATATTTACAGACATTTCACTTGTTTCTCGTGTGTATAGCAAGAAACAACACATTTGAAGAAGAAAAGCAGATAATTTGTGGGTGCTTTAGCAATCGACTTTACACATGTATGTAAGAAAAATAGATTGGTGAATATTGTATACAGATGCTGTAGAAGTCATCATGTGGAAACTTGCTTTTGCAGGCACATCACCCGTGCTGAATCAGGATGAGTTATCTCATAACTATTGAACCATCTGGCATTATATTTATTTGTACAATGAGTCAGAGAGAAACTGTTTATTGAATGGGTTTTCTAAATGATTAGCTTTATTTAAAATGCTTCTATCTTTAATTTTTTATTTTATTTTATAGGCATATGACATACTTGGAAATGTAGAAGCTTCCCTTAAACTTCTTGACTGCGAAGATTTAAGCTTGCCTCTATTGGCAATAAAGTATGAGGAACTGCAGAAAGAAATTAAAGATGGATCAGCTGATACCCTGCGGAAGGGACACACCTTACTTAGCAAAGGAGATGCCCACAGGTAAGTTAAGGGTGCAAATGAAGGACCCCACATACATTTTAAAGGATCTCATAGATGTGAATCACTTCCGGGTAGTTATACCTCACAGCATGGTTGTGCCAGTTCAGATGTTACTCTCTCCAAATGGCTGTGTCCATAGGAATTGGTAAGAGTAGGGAATTTTAGATAGTGATAAGCCAAAGCCTGAAAATGGGGGCATCCAGACATTTTCTAGATGAGGCTATTGATTTGTATCTATTTGTCTTAGAATTGCTATCTAAGCTACACGAAAAGCATATTCTTTCCTGCTTTTCCACTACATATCCTCTAGGTGGCACTGTGGAATTAATGAATAGTGCAAATACACAAGTAAAGAAAGCATTTTCTTTCATTTTTACAAATAAATACCACATTTTCCCTGCTCTAAAAAAAACATTGCCGAAAGTGCTCTTTAAACACAGAAGTGAAGCTGGAGGGTCACAGCATTGTCTAAAGAACCCGAAAACAACATTGAACAGAGATTAACGAGTACGTGATAAATCTTCATGTAGAAAAGTTCCCAGACACTGGATTTTATGGGGTTGCCCCCACTCAGATCCTTTTAAGAATAGGATCAGATTCAGGATGATCCTAAATGCCTTGGTTTTGTTCTCTTTCAAAGGTCTACCCACTGCCCCATCTCTTTCCCAAACCGAGTCGGGGGCAATGCTGGTGAAGATTCCAGGTAGTAGAAGACCTAGTAGTAATGGTACTTTAGTATTTAGTTGCTAGACGTTGCCTTGAGTATGTGAAGCAGTATCTACGGCTACCAGGAGTCATGGGCAATGCCGTTTGCCAAGGTTCCGAGCATCCCATAAGCAAGAGCAGCATAATTCAGAGCAAATGGGAAACATGGGGAAATGCATGGCAATATCAAAAGGCTAAATCTTGTGGTGTTCTCCCCCATCTGCTTCCCCTTGAAAGTTTAGGAAAGGGGCGAGCTATATTGTAAGCTATATTGTAAAATGAACAGGGGCTTCCTGAAGTATCAAGTTCCAGCTGTGAGGGTGATTCTCCTCCATGTGCTCATATGATTTTCAAGGCCAATATTAATACTTCAATGGAATTTGTATTACTGTTTAATTTCACAGTATTTTGCCAGAGAAAACTTCCATTGCAATCTAATTGAATGTAAGAATTAGTTCTCATTCTATGTGCAATTTTCTCATCCTAATTGCATGTGATAAGCAATGTGAAGAAGACTGCCTCGAGTCTTTGCATTATTATAAATCAACACCCCAGAGCTTAAATATTTAGAATGATTGTCAGTTCTTTGCCAATTGACTTATTGCATATATATATATATATATATATATATATATATATATATATAAAATCTTTAAACCAATATTGTCTCTAAAACTCACAGGGAATATTAATTGTGAATTGTCTGTAAGAAAAGGTAAAACTCCTTATAGGAAAAATTGATCCAGAAATACAAACTTCTATATTCTATATTTTTTTACAAGTTAATTCAAGGTTTAGATTTTGATAAGTTTATTCAAATGTTTGATCATCTTTCTCACAATATTAGGGTGTATTGGAGGTGAAGCATATTACTAACTTTGGGAAGGAAAATTGTTGGAATAAAATTGCTTAGTCCATCTTAATATACGTTATTATATTTGTGGGGATGGTTGTGTTTGAAAACTAGTCAATTTTAACTCTTCCTTAAAGCAATGTTGAGATGAAGCATTAGAATTGTCTTTGTCTACTCATTACAATGCCACCTAATAGCAAAAATATTAATTTTGGTCTTGTTTTCACCTTCAGCTCTTGGATGACTGGTGTGCAGGAATCGATAGACTGCATTCAGAAAAGAGTAGATCACTTGATCAAGCAGTGCCCTGCTTACAAAGAACTCGCCTCAAAAAAGCAACAATTAACCACCTCCTTAGATGATTATCTCAAGAAGGTACATGAAAACAGGCTTCTTCGTTAACAAACCCTTGTTGCAATCCATTCTGCAGATCTAAATATCACTGGTGGTGAGTTAACTCCTCCTCCTGATGGAACAGTGTGCACCCAAAATCTGCTCCCAAGTGTTGGGGGACTCTCAGAAGCAAATTTCAGGGAGGTACAGGAAGGAAGGAGAAGTCTTTTTGTGCGAGTGGAAGTCTCCTTGTGTGACATTGAATTCCGTTTCACCTCATATATAAATATAACTTGTAGTCATGCTATATTAATGTAATTTCATGGTGAAACACATATGTAAACTTGCTTAAAGTTCTCGGTTAACGCAAATAAGCTGGAATATCCTTAAAATTCCTGCAGGCAACAAAAAGAGAGAGAAGCTCCTCATCTTGCTTCCTTCCTTCCTATCCATTATTGCTCTTGTTCTCTCAGAGGGAATCTACACGTAGTACTGAAGGCGCTTACAAAACGATGGTGTAGACGGAGAAAGAAGAGACGGAGGAAGAGGAGGAGGAGGAGGAGGCTGGGCTCTCCGGGTCGGAGAGCTCGGCTTCCGCTTCCGCCGAGCTCTCCGACCTGGGTGGCTCTTACCCCGGCAGCAAGAGGCCGGCAGGGAGGCGGCGGCGGCGGCAAGGACGCGGCCGGTTCCCCAGCCGCCGCCTCCTCTGCCTCTTCCTCAGTCTCTTCTATCTCCGTCTACACCATCGTTTTGACGGCGCACTGGAGGTGCACGCAAGCGCCTTCAGTACTACGTGTAGATTCTCTCTCAGTCCTTCTGTCCAGGAAATGTCTGATGCTACACTTGTTCATTTTCATTCGGTATTTATCCCACTTTTTAACCGGAGTTCCCAAAGCAGCTCACAACATTCATAAAAAAAACTGTGATGTAGTGTCTAAAGTGTTGGAGGTCCGGGTTCTAGTCCCCACTCAGCCATGGAAACCCACTGGGTGACTTTGAGCCAGTCACAGACTCTCAGCCCAACCTACCTCACAGGGTTGTTGTGAGGATAGAAATGGAGAGGAGGAGGGTAATGTACGCTGCTTTGGGTTTCTTGGAGGAAAAACAGTGGGATATAAATGCAATAATAATAATAAAAATACAGAGTTCCATTAAAAAAAACCCAGTCCTATACTTAAAACACTGAAACCATGAAAGAAAGAGATCCATGAGGCAAGATAGTGGGATTGAAGGAAGAAAGAAGAGGAATCAAAAAGGAAAGGAGAAAAGTCAGAAACATTTTTTTGTTGTTTAGTTCCACTAAATACCCGACAGGACCAATACTGAGCTGATTCCCAAGCAGGTCTCTGATATCTTCACCTGCCTCCTTTCCTCTCTTGGTTTTCTCTCATCGGGCATCTGGTCTTACATGGCCAATTGAGGAAGGAAGAGTCCATCTCAGCCTTCCCCAACCTCGTGCCCTCCAGATGTATGGATGACAATGTTCCGTAATCCCCAGGCAGCATAGGCATTGGGGATGATGGGAGTTGTAGTCCCATATATCTAGAGGTCACCAGGTTGGAGAAGGCTGGTCCAGCTGAACACGTGGCTTGCTGTTCCCCATTCAGAATGGCCCTATTGTTGCCCAACCAATACAGTAACTATCATGAAAACCCTTAATGAAAACAAATTATTATTTCATACCTAACAATTCAATGATTAATTTTGTGGACTGTGTTTTATTTAGGCAGGATTTTTCTATGAACTCCATAGGCTAACTAAAACATATCTCGGAAGCAAAAAATAAAAAATGCCTTCCATCACAGGTGTTTTTTTTTAATAGGCCTTCACAGAATTGGAAAACATGTTTGAAATTTGAACTATATTGCCTCTGCTTCTATGAAGAATGCTACTACCTACTTTTAACCAAAAGAAGTGTTTCCTCATGCAGATCCCTGTAAATATAAAGCACTATAAGAGATTTGATACTAAAATCAACTCTGGCATTTGGTAGACACAGCTTAACCTGATTTAGACGCTTCTAAAAATGTGCTACAGGAATGGATTCACATTCATCATAATGGCTATATATACATCATATAATGACATATCCTAAGCCTTCATGACTTTTTCTGCTACTCCCATGGTTAAGAATGTAAATGATGTATGCACGACACAATTATGTACACAAAATATAATGCTCAGGAATCTAAAAAATACATTTGTTTTAAAAAACGTAGATGGGTTTCCCATGAAGACATGGCATTTTGTAAAATTCATTGTCCAGGCTGCTTTATTTTTAAAATAGTTATCTTTAGTAATAAGGTTAAGAAGCTGCCTTATACTGAGTCAGACCAAGGGTCCATCTAGTCCAGTATTGTCGACACGGACTGGCAGTGGCTCTCCAATGGTTCAGGTGGGATTCTTTTCCTCACCCTACCTGGAGAAGCTGTGCATCGAACCTGGGACCTTTGGTATGCAAAGCAGGTGCTCTATCACCCCACCCCACCCAAATGATGGAAAGCCTTCTCTCAGCAGAACGGGCAAGAGGCAATTTTCTCTCCTCCTGCTGCTCACCACACACCCTCAAAATCTCCTCTAGAGGACTGGGGACCCTCCGGAGCAGGTTTGGGAGGGTGCAGGGGGTTGTAGGATGGAAGGGAAGAGGGCAAAATGTTGTTGTATGAACACAAGCCAGTTCACACAATGTTTCGGCTCACAGCAAACCTGGTACCTGCCAAGCCGGGATGGCTTTGGCGGGAAAACGGCCGTTGCGGGTGGGGAGGACCAGAATAGGGCACTTTGTGTGTTGCCACATGTGTGCCATGTGAAGCAAGGGCAGGATGGTGAGCACTCTGGCACCTTCTGGTGATTGGCATGTCCAGAGGTCCTGCTCCTAGGGGGCTGTGTGGCTCTCATGTCAGGATATAGTATGCCTTTGGAGACCCTCCTGCCTCACTTACTCCGAGCTGTGAGGCTTCAGGTGGGAGTAACGCAGGGCAGTCTCCCCGCACTTACAAAGTGTCACTTAAGAAAGGGGGTGGGTTTACCCGACTCCTGGCTTTGGACAGTGGCTTGCCCATAAGGCCAGGCAAGTGGCCTGAGGTAAGGACATTGATTCCCACAGTTTCACATGCAGATCCAGGGAGGGGTGAATCTACCTTATTGTTAAATTAAAGAGGTCCTAGTTTATTCCCAAGCTCTGGTGTCTGTGTCTTTATACTATGCTTCCTTCTCCACTCACAAATAATATGTCAGAATAGCGATGGGGAAATGTAGGCAAAATTTAGGCATTTCTGTGTGTATATTCCAGGGATCCTATTCACACATGATGTGATTTGCAAAATATTTCCCACACAGAAATGAAATTTATTTACTTTAAACATTTCTACCCCGCCTTTCCTCCTCAGACTCAATAGTGAACACACCCTCATCTTTAACTACATGGTGCCTTCTGTGCTCAAATGTTTACAGGTACTCATGGAGGGGATCCGCACGTCGCTCCCAGAGCGCTTCTATGCGACCCCAGAGCACCCCGAAAACGATAGTCTGACTTCCCTGTAAAAGAAACGAGGAAGAGCCGTCCATGCCGCCGCCGCTGCCGACGACGACGAGAGCTCGGCAAAAGAAGGCAGGGTGAAGAGCGGAAGAAGCTCTCTACCCCGCCGTCTTTTGCTGAGCTCTCCTCGCCAGCGGAGAGCTCTCCTCATCGTCGTCGTCGTCATGGATGGCTCTTCCTCGTTTCTTTTACAGGGAAGTCAGACTATCGTTTTCGGGGTGCACTGGGGTCGCATAGAAGCGCTCTGGGAGCGACGTGCGGATCCCCTCATGGCACACTGTTTTTTCTTAAGATTATGTCACCTTAGGACACATGTGGGGCGACACTTGCTTGAAAGCTCTCTCCCATCAAAAGTTGCCTACCCATGAAATGCTTATTCATCAGAGTTTCTAGTCCACAAACATGCCAGTTGTGTCCAAAGCAAGGCGATTACTGCCATTGGTAGCATGCGAAGTAGTAGGTTATTGCCTTCAAGTAATACTAGATATTTATTTAAACCTGAAGGCCTCTACGAAGATTAAAAACATTGGTCCAATACTCTCAGTTGCGATGAATCCTGGATCATCTGTGCCTGAATCAGAGAAAGTCTTGGACAAATATTTAGAGCTGGCAAATCAAACCAAGGTAAAATAGTCTTCTCTTACACCATATTGTTTTATCTTGTGTTAAACCGTATGTTCCTACCACACAATCTGGAAGCAGGGCCAGCCCTACCATTAGGCAGAGAGAGGCAACTGCCTCAAGCAGCAGATGCTGGGGACAACAGTAGTGATCCTCATCTGTTCCTCCTGAGTCCCCCAACCATTCCCATCTGTTGCCGGGCAGATCTGTGTATGCCACATGGCCTTTCCCCCACTGCCTTAGGTATACAAGCCTGTAAACTGCAAGTCCAGTTGGATTCTGTATATGGAATGAGGGGGGAGGGGGGGCATCTTGTCCTTTGGCTCAGGCAGCAAAAAGTCTTGGTCCAAACCTGCCTGGAAGAATCATGAGATGAGTCATGTCACGCATTATAACAGCTGCAGCAGGGAGAAGGCAGTGGGGTGATACTGTTTCAAGACAGCTCTGTATCGTAGCAATAATACATAGGGTGGCCTTTGGATTCCTTTGAAGACGGATTCAAAAACGTTATTGCAACTATAATGACCCTAAACTGGAGGCCATTATTATATAATGGGGCAAGAAATTCTATAAAGTAATCAAGAAAGGTTTCTTATTGTTTGCCCTGACCCCTCTAAGTAAATTGTGTGACACATCCATCATTTAGCCGACTTAGACAAACCTTCTCTCAACATAGTCTTGCTGCTCATCTTGTGCCCGATTCCCGTTCGAATTTGTGATTGCTGTCGCACTGCATGAATGGGAGATTTGCGCAAAACAGTCAGCAATCAGACTAAAGATTTGTGCAAATTTCCTCCATAGACTAAAGTGGGGCTGACTTAATCTACTGGAAAACAAATCATACATGAATTTTTTTTGAGAAAGAGAATATTTTTGATCAATTCACTTTCTACACACTGTTCATAATCTTATCCTATATCATGTCCTTCTTAGTTATCTTTTTTTTCTTAAATAAAAGAGCCCCAACATATTTAGCTATTTTTTAATTAGGGAAGATGCTCCTTCCCACTGATAATTTCACAGGGAATTGGGCACAACATGAGCAGCAAGATTACATTGAGAGAAAGTTTGTCTAAGTCGGCTAAATGTTGGATGTGTCATACAATTAATGCTTCTTTTGTTAATATGTTCTGGAAATGCCCAGTAGTTGCTTCCTTTTGCGAGGAAATCATCAGACGCATAAACTTTGTATTGGAAAGCTCTTTAATATTTTCTGATGCACATGTTATCTTAAATTGTGTACCTGCTTCTTGGAACGTAACACATGGTCAGTGCAAATGGATTTTTCGCACCCTCTTGGCTGCTAAAAGACTGATACTACAACATTGGAAAGATAAAAGCTCACCACCTATAACCCAATGAAGACCTAACAACAACAGCAACATTTGAAAGAGTGGCATATATGAATGGACTTACATTTGGGTATTTGGTTTGCTTTCATGGAAGTTTATGTGTTATTTTCTCCTTTTTCCTTTTTGTCTTTTTTCATTTAGAACGTTGTGAGATTTGAAACTGAGGCTTTTGAAGTATATAATCACACTTCTTGTGTTTTTTTAAAAAAACGTTCAGAGAATCCTGACGCTCTTGAACATCGCTCATTCGCCCATTTCTAAGTGTGCTCTATCAACCCATGCAAAGTGTTTTCATTCATGCAAGGTGAAGCACCCACTTTTCCCTGATCTCCACCTCCCCAACCTACTACATCTCTCAGTGCTTTTCCCATTCTGTTCCAGAATGGGAAACCTCCAAACCTTAGGAGCAGTATTGGGCTGTAGTATTTGCGGGGGAGAAGAGATTGCTGAGAATCAGGTACTCTACCTTGTGCAGGCAGAAATGCTTTCTACTAGTGCAAAACCACCATTGGATACTCAGTACCTGGAAAGTTGCCAGGGCAAATCACTAATATGCTACGAAAAAGGTTTTTTTTTACAGTTGAGTTAGTGAACCTGCTAGAAATGCTCTGATTTTTTAAAGGTTATGTGCACATTATAGATTATTTTCTCTGTTTATGCCGCTGTAGGAGATGGCCAATGAACTGGAATTAGCTGTGAGAATTTTTAAAGAGATGGAAGAATTTGAAACCACAGAAGTGACAGCTTTTTCTAACAAAGCCGACCTTCTGAATGAAGAACTGACAACACTGAACAAGAATATTAGCTTAAAACTTGAAGTCCTGAAGCCATATGTGGCCTTTTTAAAGTCGTCAACTGAGGTACTTGTACAAATGTTGTTTGAAGGAATATAAAGTATATGGTCCTTCTCTGCTCGGGCACAGTGCTTGCAGGTGAGGGATCCCCACTGGGCTCAACAAAGCCCTGTGGGGATCCTCACCTCTTAGTGCCAATCTATACCCAACTTGTCAGGGAGGACTGAGTGGGAGGTGGGCACAGACCTCCCATTCCCCAGACTGCCGCATTGCCCACCAGGTGGGGAGGGGAAGAACCTGGGCTCTGATGAACACCATGGGAAACCTTTCATATGCAGCCACTGCAGGTGTTTGGGGAAGGATCATACCCAGCATGTTTAGTTTGCATTTACTCTTTAGTCTTCATGAAGTCAGAAGAACAAGTAAACTTGATGGTAAAGAGTGTGTTTTAAAGAAAAAAATATGATTAAAAATGCAATAGTTTGAATGGGTGGGAGGGTGCTGTTGCACCGTGTCCTGCTTGTGGGTTCCTGGTCCACAGCTGGTTGGCCACTGTGGGAACAGAGTGCTGGACTAGGTGGACCCTTCGTCTGAACCAGCAGGGCTCTTCTCATGTACTTATGAAGGGTCTGGCTTATCACAGCTGTGTGGTGATCACTGTTTATTGCCTCTAACTCAACTCTTAGGAAAGGCTGTAGCTTAATGGTAGAGCACAGAACATAGATGAAGCAGGTCTCAGGTTCAATCCCCAACATCTCCCTGTTGGGTCAGGAAAGACTCCTGCCGAAGCCCGGGAGTGCTGCTGCCAGTCAGCGCCCCAGTTCACTGTCACAACTACCCTTGGGTAGTCATAAATGGGTGGGGGTGAATGAGCAAGTTGCTTGCTCACTCCTGCTGAGCTGTACAATCCAGGGACACTCCATCCTTGCATTGTTTAGTGCAACATCTGAACCTGGAATTGTGGATTGTTGGGAAAGGGGCAGCCTATAGTTGTAAGTCAAAACCAAACCATGGGTAATAACTCTGGGGATGTTCTTCCCCCAATTACCCACAATTCCAGGCTCATTGTGTTCTTGGGTTGTTTAGTGTGACATCTGAATCTGGAATTGTGGGTTGTTGGGACAGGGGCAACCTACAGTTGTAATTCAAGAACAAACCATGGATTATAACTCTGGGATGTTCTTTCCCCAGCAACCTAAAATTCCAGGCTCAGAGTGTTCCTGGCTGCCCACCTCAGCAAAAGTGGGCAGGAGCCAGCATGCTCAGTTGCTGCCACTTGTTCACTACTCAGGGTGGAAACTACCCAGGGCTAACTTCCATGGGAAGTCATGATGTGTGAACCAGGGTAGTGTAAACTAGATTGACTGATTGTCTGGTTCAGTATAAATCAGTTTCCTATGCTCCTACACAGATTTTATGTTTTTAGAATGTAAACTGTAATCTCTCCAAATATTATCTGCTGGGATTTTTACTATGATTTTGCCCTAAGGCAATAATTGATCAGAGTCTGGGATTATATTAAAGGGACAGATTGAATGATTGATGTTCATTAACGGTCAGTGAGTAGAACCATCCTCTAGCAGTCCTTATGGTGACTGCTAGAGGATGGTTTCTTGATACAGAAATGTCTGGAATTGCTGGAATGTGAAAGCCATCAGTTTTGGAGGGTGAGCCCCCCTGACTAGGAGGGATTGATGAAGGTGTGTGTGTATGTGTATATATGGGAGGGAGAGAGAAGGACTAAAAGAAATAGTAGCTTGAGGTGGACAGGGAGATGGAATGACTCGGTTTGAGACATACTGTAGAAAGGGCACAAACATTACTTTAAATCTATGTCTAGAAGCTATGCCTATTTTCATTTTTTACTCTAGAGCAGCCTCAGAGGGGGCAATCTGGATTGGGTCCACTGCAACTACTCTAGAGTAGATGAGGGGAGTTTAGGGCCTAAATTGTATGCTCCCACAAGAAGCTGCCTGTTTTCTTAGAATTCCATCAGATGAGCATTTTATTGCACATTCGTTACTGGGCACTCACGGATTTTCACAGGTCCCTCTCATGATGTCGTCTGGCTCCCGCATGCCTCCTGTCCCTTCTAGCTTTCTTTGCACCACAAAAAGCACCCCAGTAAGTCCAACTTATTTTTAAAGTCATAAGTTGCCGCTATCTCCTGCGGCATGCAGCAGAAGCAGCAGGATCAAAATGGCCAGCTGAATGGGCCACGTGCAAATTGTTTATTTCCTCTTTCAAAGAGGAAGTAATGAGGGACAAACATGTGGGCAGAGAACCAATGGTAAGCAAATGTGATTTCCCCCAGAGTGATGACACTCTTAGGCTATTGTTTGAGATCCTGCTATACGGTCTCCCTTCTTCTGAGGGGAGATTGATAGCCACTAGAAAAGTTCATTTGGCACCACCCCCTTTTCTCTTCTTCAAGAAACAGATTAAAATATTCCTGTCCAGAATCCAGATATTTTTTTAAGGTGGATAGGAGTTGAGCATTTTGATTTGTTTGTTTGATTGATAATCTTGCCGTTATGACTTAGTTGGTTTAATGTTGATTGGATTGGATTTTGTAGATCATACTTTTGTATTTTTATGATTATGTAGTTGTTGTTCGTATGGATTATCTCATAGTAGCCTTTAGCGTATCAGCCACCATAACACCTGTTTAGAAGAATCCACTCAACGTGGGCAGCACATAAAATCTCTTTAGATCAGGGGTAGAAAATGTTGTTGGGCTCCAACTCTAGATGTTGTTGGACTCTTAACTCCCATCAGCTCCAGCAAGTATGGCCAATGATCTAGGATGATGGGACCTAAAGTCCAAGAACATCTGGAGGGCCACAGGTAAATTCTCTACAGTCCTCTAAAAAGTATTAGAAATCATGAAACAGGTGGAATTTTTTCAGTGTGTCTCTCTTAGGTTTAATTCTTAATTAGTTAAACTGACAAGGGTGAAAATTGAGTTCTTGGATTTATTGCTTTATCTGAGTTCTCGAATCTTTTGTGTTATCTGAGTTCTTGGGTCTATTGCTTTATCAGTTTTTTAATCTCTACGAACTTCGGTGAAGTGATCCATGGATTCTATATGCCAAAATCAATCATTAAAAAACCCAGCATAAATATAGAGAAGAGATGAGCTATATTCATTTATTTCTATCCCTTTAGGTTGGAGCTGATGTTCAGAGGCTGAAAGAGTTCTATATAACTGAGCCTTTGCAAGAAGACATTGACGCTAAAAATGAGGCCTTGATGCAGTCAGCAGACATCCAGTGGCAGATGGTTTTGAAGAAGATTCTTTCCACTCAAGATATGGGGCATGACTTTTTAAATTTAGTAAACATGGTGAGGCAGACACTGATGCTTTACTGACTCCAGCGTTATCCCACCTTCCCTATTAAAAATCTTGGTGCTATTTCCAAACACTGTAATCCTATATGTGCTTACCTGTAGGCCCCATTGTACACAATAGGACTTACTTCTTAGTAGGGATATATAGGATTGCACTATTAACCATGAAGTGGGGGTGGGGGTTGTTTGTAAAAATGGAGGCTGAAGGCAATGTCTGTTTTTTTCTTAGCTTTTACCATTCATGTTAGGTACTAAGTTACCCAAAATGGTTAAATCTCCTTTCAGAAAAATGAGGTCTGTTCATTCTTCATTTAACAGGTAAATGAGAATCTAATATTGAATGTAGAAAATGTTGTACAAGTAACTGAACATACTATTGATGTTCTGAACAAAGAAAAGGAAGAATTGACACGGCTTTGGACAACATGGAAACTTAATATGAATCAAGTGAAATCCATTAAACAGCAGTGTGGGAAATTTAATGAGCAATTTAAAAGTGTAAGTGCAATCTACATAATGATTATTCCTGTCTTTCTGCTTGTGGTTTCATGCTGTCAAGGAGATCAAGAAACCAGTTAAAGAATATCTGAAGAGCTACTCCAAATAAGTGCATGGTGAGCAACTTCAAATGGAGTGTATGGAGTGCAATTAAGATCAGTTACTAATGGAAGTTTCAAGGTCTTTTTCATGACGTCATCCTCGGGTGCCTCTCCAAGCATTTTTGAAGTTTATTCCGCTGAGATTTAACTCGCAGAAAATCCTGTAACAAATATACACTGCTATGAAAGAACAGGGTCAGATCTACCCCAAGCAAGAGATAACAATTTGAAAGCGGTTTGAAAATGGTATATGGCATGTGTCGTGGGCTTCAACAGTTGTCAATACCACTATAAACCATTCTGAAGCAGTAGTGTAAATCCTTCCCTGGTGTATTTCCCTGATTGTGAAATGTTCCTGTAACGTTGCAACACCCTCTGTTGGTTGTTCAAATGGAACGGCCAAAAAAAGGGGGGAAGAAAAGGGGAGAGGCAAGTTTCTTGTGCCCATTGTGAGCCCAAAATGGCTGCACAAGAAGAAAGACTATTAAGGGAGCTGTTTGGGGGGCGGGGGTTGCTTATTGTAGAGGTGCTCACCATCATCAGAATACTGTGGAATGCATCGATTGCCATATTAATGGATCTCAAAATGCCCAGAGCTACATGATTTCTAGTTTCTCCTGTTGCTTCTAAGTTTGGGCATCCTCCTTTTTGTTGCAGATTTAAGACTTACAGTGCGATCCTGTACAGTCTACTCAGAAGTAAGCCCCATTGAGTTCATTGGGACTTAACTCACCAGTAATTTTTTGTAGAACTGATTGGAGATATATCTATCTATCTATCTATCTATCTATATAGATATATATTTATTATGAAATGTAATCAGGAGGTAAATAGGTTGAAGAAGCTAGAAGGATTAAGATGCCATCTGAGCCACTAGCATAGTTTTGTCTATTTGCCACTGAATGCTAATCCCAGCTCCCTTTCGAATCTGAGTTTTTTCTTTTTATTATGTTTCATAGTTAAGTATTTATCACCAGTCTGAACATCTAAACCTTCTGATGTACCCCAGTCCTCAAAAACAGCATTTATGTGAATGTATTATTTAAGGTGTACAAGTTTTCATTAGTCTAACATATTTTTGTGGCATCCTTCTAATAGTATGTAGAGATTTAATATGCATTTTTTGCAACAACAACAACAAAAAATGTGCCCTTTCTTGCTACTTCAATGTAGTGAATTCCAAAATATACATTTGCATATTGTGCTGTGATTTATTATAGACTACACAAAACCTAAACTCTCTTCAAGAGGCACTCAAGTCTACCGCAGCACTTGATCTTGGAAGTAACCTTTCGATACTTGTAGAACTGCAAAATAAATTTAACCAAATGAAACCACAGTTTCAGGTGAGAACAAAAATTAAGTGTGTGACATTCCATGTAGAAAAAAAAAATCTTCTAAGGACGTGTTCCTACAAATACCTAAATAGATATTTTATTTTGTTGTAAATTGGGTGGAAATGCAAACATGCAGTGCTGAATAATTTCAGAACCAGAGGATACTTTGATACTGTGGATGAGCACAAATGTATATGTCTATCATATCACTATACACTATACATTTTTTTAAGGAATAACATTGAAAACTGTGCACCATCCATACTGATGATTTTCCCCCTTAAAAGCATATTCATCTTTTGAAATAGGTCTCTCAACGTTGTTTATAAAGTTTCCATTGAGTAGAGCAGTTTGTGTGGAATGCAAGAGAAGCAGAGGAAAATGGGCCGTGTGGCAGAGAAGTCATGAAACCATCCCCTACTTACATTTTGCCTCTTCGGAAAATGCACACACCAATGTTTGCATATAGTACATAACGGCCCTGTTCAGAAGACACCTTAAACCATGGCTTTAACCATGGTGGTTAAGCCCGAAAGCCAGGCCATGTTCAGAAGACACCTTAAACCATGGGTTTAACCACAGTAAATAAGGCCTTTTGCCTTATTCACCGTGGTTTAAGGTGTCTTTTGAACACAGCCCAGCTTTCTGGCTTAACCACCATGGTTAAAGCTGTGGTTTAAGGTGTCTTCTGAATGAGGCCATAGTATGTCTATAGTATATAATGGGTGGGGAATCTCTTTCAGGGTGAGGGTCAAATTGAATTTTCTCAGGGGGCACATTTCAGTGAGGGGGCTGGGCAAAAATACAAAACATGTCAGCATATTTTAGCTTAAAGCTCTTACTGCCAGTAACACAGCCTTGGGAAAGGCATTTCAACTTTTAGGATGGGATAAAAATGGGCAAAAACCAGGAAACCACAAATGATTGGTGGTTGGGGAAAAGGGGGCGGGCCCATCTGGCAAACCTTGGTGGGCCAGATAGGGCCCCAGGGCCTGATTCTCTTCACCCCTGGTATATAGTAGTAGAAGTAACAACAACAAATTTCTTTCTTACCCGCCTCTCACTCTGGATTGAGGTGGGAAACAACATCAATATACTATAAAATACATAAAACTGATTAAAAACATATAAATCTAATACATTATTAAAATAACAGCCAGACATTTTAAAATTTGACTGGGTAGTCCTGCCGGAAGAAAAACTGTCTGGGAGTGGCAGAAGAAAAGGTCCTCTGGGTAATGGTTGTCAGCCTAGTTTTGGCTGACTGAAGTAAATTCTTCCCAGAGGACCTGAGTGTGCAGGGAGAAGGCGATCCCACAGGTAACCTGGACCCAAACCATGTAGGGATTTAAAGGTAATGACCAACACTTTGTACTTCACCCGGAAACTAACACAGTGAAGTGATTTTAAAGTTGGTGTAATATGGTCACCTCTAGGTGTACCGGTAACCAACCTGGCTGCCATATTTTGAATTAGTTGAAGTTTCCAGACTAGGCACAAAGGTAGCTCTATATACAACGCATTGCAGAAGTCGAGCCTCGAAGTTACCAGTGTGTGCACTACCATCTTTAGGTCTTCCAACTCTAGGAAGGGGCACAGCTGGCATATCAGCCTAGGCTGATATAAATAATGTTTATATATAGTAGGGATGGGCAAATTTGGGAGGTGTGAGGGCACCCCCAAGGGCCAGGGGCTAGATTGCCCACCTTCATCTGCCACAATCTGCTCCATGAAGAGAATGTGGGTGGGGTAGAGCAAAGGGATGTTTGAGGAATTCAGTCTCGTGAATTCCATTCCAACATACTTTGTGGCTCAAAAGAACATATTAAAATGCATTCGAAAATGTGTATTTGGAAGAGGAGATACATTTAGAAATACAGATTTTGAGATTCTAAAATATGTATTTAAATGCAGGTTTTCATGCAGTGATTTTTTTTAAAAAAATATATATATTGCAGATCCATGGAGACATGGGATAAAATAGACTTATGAGCAAACTCCTGGAAAATTACCATGGGTCAGAAATAAACTGAATTGTCTATCCGTAGCAGGCGGAATGTATTGTGAATTAAATTCTTACTTTTGACTCTGCTGGACGATTGGATCTATAGGATACAAAGTACAGAAAGCACATTCTTAATATGAAGGCAGTACGGGAAGATTTTAAGAAGACACCGTAGCCTTGCTCAGGATCCTCACAGGCCTCTAGATCCTGAAGGCCACAAGGAAGAGATAAATGGAATAATGCAAATTAGTAAAGTTGCTAATGGTTTTCCTTCAAGATGCCATGGCTTCCCAGGTTAATGTGAGCATCACATTGAGAGCAGGGGGGAGAAGAAACAGATCAGATTAAGTGGGCCGTGATTTGCTTGGATTAAGTGTAAACTCACTTCCCTTTGAAGACTGAATAATCTTGTTGTATCTGATTTGTTAGCAACTCAATGCTGAGGTGGAATACACATTAAAGTTATCAGAGCAGCTGAGCTTGAAAGGAGTTCCTGACATGGAAAAGTCTGAGAAAGTAAGTGAGCTTATGCATCTCCATAAAGAGATAAAGGAAAGGATGGCAGAATATGATGACATTTTCAACAAAACCCTCAGATTCCATCATGTCAAAGAGGAAGTAAGTATATTCATCTTTAAGTTCATGGAAACATATTGTCTCACTGCAACTATGCATCTGTCTGTCTGTGTGTTCTGTTTTCCCTGTTGTGCCATAAATGAATACAATGTTAAAAGAAGCACCTAAGAGTGGACAGTAACCATGCTGAAATATTATGAAGTCCTAAATCTGGATTTGGATCCAAATTTGTGTGTCCTGAATAATGGTTTGTGAATGTGACGTGGAAGAATGGAAAAATGGTTATTAATGAAACATATGTTAATTTTCCCAGCTTGAAGGTCTCATAAAAACAGGAGGACTGGCGATCACAGAAATGAAAGATGTGCCCAGTGACACCCCTCATGCTAAGATCCATCTGAATAATGCTCAGGAGAAGCACGCACATATCAGGCACCTGTACAAATTGGCACTTACACTTGGAATGGATATAATTTCAGCAGCGAAACATCCTGTAAGTCAATTCCAAAACAGGCCCAGTAGTGGAATGAAGTCCTTTCCTACATTGCTCCTGAACCGGGATATTTACAACAGATTTAAAAGAATGTCAGAGGCTTAATTGGACATTTTGCAATTTCCTCTTTTATCATATCATGGGATTATACTCGATGGCAACTACTGTGACTGAGCTTTGGCTATTTACAAGTCAAGTTGAACCAGAAATTAAATTACCCAGCTCACGGCTCCATCACACCAGTGCTATAGCCTGCTGTCGCCTTGCCTTACATGTTGATTAATCACATGACGTCATCCCTGCCCTGCCCTGATCTCGCCTTTCCTCCCTCCTCTTAGCTCTGTTTTTTGGCATTTACAGCTAAAGGGGGGGGAGGGAACAAGGGGGGGAGGAACGGGGTGCTCCCTCCCTCGCAGAATATATATAAAAAAAGACCTTTAATTTTATTTTTTAAAAAAACAACGGTCCACAGAGGCTCAGAGCCTTGCTCCAAGCTAAAAAAGTTGGGTTAAGTGCCCAACTTTTTTAGAGCGGAGCTTTGGGGCTTTGCCCCTGGATCCCTTTGGAGTGGCGGTTGCGTCATGTAGATCACCTGCCGCCACTCCGAAGCTACCGTGGGGAAAAGCGCCCATGTAGACAAGCCCTAAGGACATTCAAGGTGCTGTTTTTGCTCTAACAGGCCCCATATACCTTGGGAGCAAGATACCTTGAGGACTGCCAATCCCATTTGCATCAGCCCATGCCTTACAGTCTACTTCAGAGGCTCTTCTCCAACTACCCAGACCCACTGAATTGAGGCAGGTAGTGACTAGTGATAGAGCCTACTCAATGATGGGACCCTGGTTGTGGATGTTCTCTCCAGGGACACTCAGCTGGTGTCTATTTTCTTAAGCTTTATTGCCAGATAAAAACAATATTGTTCTGTCAAGCTTTTCACTTTATTTAACTAGATGATCTTTTCTGTGATACTGCCGTATCTGTATTTATTGCTGTTTGATTTATATTTTTATTGATGTGGCTGCTTCTTTTGCCCTTTTCTATTATTATTGCTGCTTCCACTTTTATTATTGTTTTATTGTTTCTGTTTTAATTGTGTTAGCTGCTTCGAGAAATGTGAAAAGCTGAAAGGGTTATAATTTAAAAATAAATAAATTTAAATATATGAGCTTGATTCAGAGGAAAACACACTTTTAGGGTAGGTTATATGAGTGCACCCTATTTGTTTGTTTGTTTGTGTATTTATTATTACATTTACATTTATATTGCGTGTTTTTCCTCTTGCAAGGAACCCAGGATGGCTTACATGGTCGTCCTCCCCTCAGTTTTATCCTCGCAACAACTATGTTAAGCTAAGAGTCAGTGACTGGCCCAAAGTCACCCAGTAACATTCATAGCCAAGGGGACTAGAATCCAGATCTCCTAAGTCCCATTCCAACACTCTAACCACTACACCATAGCACCAGTTCACATGTTAGTGATCTACAGCAGCCTTTGTTCATCCATAAACCAAGAAACAATACAATGGCCCCATTTAGAAGACACCTTAAACCACAGCTTTAACCATGGTGGTTAAGCCAGAAAGTTGGGCTGTGTTTAGAAGACACCTTAAACCATGGTTTTAACCACAGTGAGTAAGGCAAAAAGCCTTATTCACCATGGTTAAAGCCGTGGTTTAAGGTGTCTTGTGAACGGGGCCAATATGTGAAGTAGTTGTATTCAGAGCTCCCCTGTGGCCAAAGTTCACACCTGGTTACCATGTAAACAGATGCAAAACTGAATGTCATACCTTCACATCTCCCCCAAACCTAGTGCAACATCTTCTTGGAAAACATAAACTTACTGTAAAGTATTTTTATTTTAAATTGATGTGTGTGCTTTTAAAAAACAAAACATCTTTACTAATAAATCGTGTCACCATCTAGTTTACAGTCCCAAATGCTCATTGTTTCAGCTTGATTTCTGCATCTCATTCTAGAATTCCTTTCATATTTCTGTAAAGAACCTACAGCAGCAGCTGGACGCCCTGGAGTCTGACAGCGTTCACTGGGGTTCCAAAGCTGAAATGTATGAGGAAGAGCTGTCACACATCCTCCATTTCTGCACCAAAAGAGACGAGATACATGAGGTCTGGTGAAAAGAACACATTAAATGATTGAAAGCTCTTGTGTCCTTTGACTTCTTGCTATTCAGTAGTCTTCATAGATGTCCCTTTACCTTTCTGCTTAAGCTCTTGAGGAGTGCTTGATACACATGCCAAGTTTAGAGATGACCTCTGGGCTCATCAAAGTTTTTTCCTGGGCATTTGTGTTCTTTCAGATAGAAAAGTGTATTGGAAATAGTCACAGTTAAATTTGTCTTGGAGTCAATCTATACACTACTTAGAATAAGGTGGTAGGCTGAGGTGTAGAGTTCTTGATTGTTCTATTTCAGAATACAGGCAAGGATTGATTTTTTATATAAAAAAATTACGTAATAAACTAGTGTATCTATAGGGCTACTCCAAACATTTATTTCTGGTATTTTTACTTTATTACATGCTGTGAACATTTATGTGCAGAAGCATTAAAAATATGGCACATGCCCCAACTGTCGTCTCAAATGATGCATTCTGGGTATTCTGTTTTCATCTGGCTCCATTCACTGGCATAAGAATACAGAGGTATTTGAATTAAAGCTGAACCCCCTCTCCACAGCATAATGCTATGATAGAAACATAGCTGTTGCCTTCTAGAGCATAGTTTGAAGCATAGATGCCAGCCAAAGTGTATTAAATGTGTTTTTAGCTTCTTAGTAATTTATGATGATGTATAAATAGTAGCTGAGAATGTCCAAACTGCTTGGACATCCCCAGTAAGATTTTTGACATTTTTCTTGTAATTGACCCCAGTGCCTTATTATAAACCACTTCTGAAAGTTCACTCAGCATGTCTAGATGAGGGCTTATCCCGGGGATCGCCCCGGGATCATCCTTGTCCATTCACATGATGCACAGGGGATCCCGAGGGCAGGGAGGGATGATCCCTCCATTTCCCCAGGATAACCGGGACAGCTTTTACCCTGGTTTTTCCCACGGTCCGAGTTTCGTCCCAGCTCCTCACAAGTAAATGCGAGGAGCCAGGAACCAGACACAGGACACGGAACTGTTCAAGCGCTCTGCACTCATTGGGGGTGGGGAGGGGAGTGGGGTCGCCCCCCTTTTTAAAAAACTTACCTTTGTGCTGGAGCGCTGGTGTGCTCCATGTCCTGTTCCTAAAAAGAAAATGGCAGGCGCAAAGTCCTTCCTCCCTGAATGTTGCACGCCGAGGGGGAGGATCTCGCGATCAGCATATTGTGAGATCCTCCCCCACCCAACCCCTGGTGTAGACATGCCCCCTGTTTCAAATATTGTTTTTCCATGAAGCATGGAAGGCTGCTGTTCAAGAAATATAAACCCGAAGTGCCTTGGGGTGTGAGGAATTAGTGCAGTTCTTTGGATCCTGGACAACAGTAATGCATTTGTTCACTTTTCAACTTTTGGGTAACTTCACCTTCTCTGTGTTATGCAGTGTAAGGTTTTATGTCTTATAACTGAATCCTAAGGGTGTTTCCATATCTTCAAACAGGTTTTATTTTTCTCAGCTGGTACTGCCCTCATATAAATTGTCTTGTCTACATGAACCTCCGGTGGTCCCATCTTGTAATTTCACCTCTGCTGATCAGTCTATATGCGTTCAGCTAGTCTCAGCAGGAGAATGAAACAGCTCGTCCCTTTCCCCCACCTGTTAATGCCATCTTCTTTGATGAACCGGTTTGCTGTGGGATGGGTTCAGCAGAAGCGTGAAACTAAGCATCACGTGATGTTGTGAATTTCATATCAGTGGCTCCAAGGTTTTGTTTTTCCCTGGTGCATCCAGGCGCAGGAACAGTCCCTAAGCCGTACCTTCCTTACTGTACTCTCAGTATACAGCAGCTTGGTAGTTACACCTTCACAGTTTCAGTATTTAGTCCCATGCCGACTGAGAAAAGCCCCATAAGCCTGTCATGAAATTGTTACAGGAAGAAATATATTTATGGACTGCAGTTTGAATCCGGAGATCTGTGCAATTAAAAAGAAAGTGGCATCTTGATGAGAATTTAAGTAACACTTTGCTACTGCCTAACGAGTATGCACATCATCACAAGCAATGACACTACGCTGCCATGATGATAGGAATATTATGCTACTCTGATGCAAACTTTTAAGGATTAGGGTGCCCAGGTGTATAAATCACTTAAAACCCACAGTGCATGCCCTTAAACTTGTTAATCCCGTTTAAGATGACAATGTAAGCACTTTGCAGTCAAAGTATTGTTTATAGGAATTTATGGAAAAGTGAGTGGGAAAATATGAAAACCCTCTTCACCAAAGCAATGCTCATGTAGAACAAACAAAAGAAAGGAGGAATTGAAACCATTTTTGTCTACATAGCTTTTAACAAAGATCTATCTAACTTGATAGATAGTTCTTTAACTTTAACAAAGATCTATAACTTTAACTTTAACAAAGAACTATCTATCTTTCTACACCTAAGGATTATCCCAGGAAAATGGAGGGATCGTCCCTGCCTGCTCCTGGGATCCCCTGTGTGTCATTGGCATGCACAGGGATGATCCGGGGGAAAAGGCAGGTGTAGAAACGGCCATGATTTTACAATGAATGTAGCGAATTTATTATAAAGTATATTGTTCAGTAAATCTGAATGTCTTTGATAGTTACAAATTTGGTGAATAATTACATTACTTGTCACTTTGCAATTTATCTCTTTTGTCTCCAGAAGTAAACATGTATTAAATAATAATTCTAACATTGCCTACCAGGTACCAGCAAACAAATATTTCAGTTCTGGTAGCAGGAGGAAGTTCTTTATACCCATCAAGCAGGAAGCAAGCAGCAAACATCTAGCTTAATTGGCAGAGATCCAAGTTGGCATATGGAGGTGCTCTGCTCATGCATGGAGATTTATAAGTTCTCCCTGGAAGCTGCAAGTGCCCATGGCCCCCAAAGTCAGGGTGCCCTCTGCAGTAGTACTCTGCAGGGCACAATGTTGCCTCTTCCCCTGTGCATGCAAGATGGGGTGGATCTTTTCCATTTTTTTTAATTGCTCAAGCTATGTTTACAGACCGAGCTTTCATATACTTTTTACATATGTTACATATGTAGCATGAAAATGCTTGAAAATCCATACTGAAATCTGAATTGCAATTGCAATGATTAGTGAGAAAAGGATGGATTTTCCTTTTTAATGCAGACGAAACTGGATGGAAACCAACAAGATGAAATTCAATAGAGATAAATGTAAACGCATTGGGATACAAAATAAATAATCGAAGACATAAGTGTAAGATGATGATGATCTGGTTTGGCAGCAGTAGTTGTGAAAAGGATCTAGATAGCCTGGGTGCCAGTTTTTAAAAAAGTATTGACAAACTTGAACATGTCCAGAAGAGGACAGCCAGGATGGTGAGGGGTCTGGAAACCATGTTCTATGATAAATGGTTGATAGTGCTGCATGTTTTTAGCCTAGAGAAGAGAAATTTAACAGGAGGCATGATAGCTGTCTTCAGATATCTGAAGCGCTACTATGCAGGAGATGGTGTAGACTTGTTTTCTATTGCTCCTCAGGGCAGGGCTAGAAAAATGGGTGGGAATTGAAAGGAAATAGATATTGACCAAGCATTAGAAGAAATATCCTAATGGTAAGAGCTGTATCACAGTGGAGCAGACTACCTTGGGATGTGGTGGGCTGTTGTTTGCTGGAGATATTTAAGCAGAGGCTGGATGGCTATCTGTCAGAGATGCTGTAGTTGCATCCTGCATTGCAGAACCTGCATTTGGACTAGATAAACTCCACTGTCCCTTTCAACTCCATGATCCTGTAAAAATACACAAACTACTGTTCCAAATGGCAACACAAATTGGAAGAAAACCTTTAGTCTTGCTTGTAGTTCTTTTTTTAGAGCAAGAAACCTAGATCTTTTTTAGAACAAGAATCTCAAAGGGAAAGAACACTAATCTTTTAATAGCATCCCCTTTTTTGAAAACAATTCCAGGCACATATGGCATGTTGGTGCCATTTTGGGTGTGGTATGATAGCCAGCAGGATTTGCGCTGTGCCATGTGGCCAGATGCTGGTGCAGTGCAGATTTTGGTTCAGACTTGCCATGTCATTATTTCTCTTCAAAGAAGAATTATTTGTCCCACTACTCTACTCTTCCACCACCAGCAACTTCTTCCCTCACAGGAACACCACAACCCTGCAGGGCAGACATAATTGTTCTAAATTTCCTTTACTTCTTTGTGTTGTTTCATGTTCATGCCCTCCAGCAATCAATGTAAGCATGTACAATGAGAAAGGGCCACATTTGTGATTCCTCACAAATGGACAGGAGGGGGAAAGTTGGGTCTCCTTATTTATTTATTTTTTAATGAACCATGACAACCAGAACATTAAAGCCGTGTCTTGCTCTCTATTATTTGTTTTCTCTTTCTTGTGTGCTAAATCACAGCAGCTGCCATCATCAAGCATCCTTTCCATCATACCTTATCTATGACAACACAGCTAGAGTTAAGGACAGCTGCATAAATTATGGCTATAAGGCCCTAAAAAAATCTAGGGTCCAAAGTTGGTTAAAATCAGTATGATGCATGTCACTTTTCAATAAAGGGATTGAAAAGTGAATGGTCAGTTCAAATGATCTAGTTTCCCCCCCACTAGGTTGTAATTTATTGGCAGTCCTATGCAGCAGTATCCTCGTGAGACTCTCCTCTCAAGAAGTCCAGTGCATAATTTCTATTATCCCAGTTTGCTAAAGCCATTGCAGTTACGGTGCTCTTATGTTGAGTACTAAACACTTAGGACTCAATCCAAAGTTTGCTCACTTGGAAATGCCTCTTTGAAATCAGTAGGATCTTGCCATATTTAGGACTGGAGTTTTAGATGCATGTATAATTTCTTTTCTGCCTTGCTTCTCAGTAGGAAAACCAGGGGCCACATTGGGCCTGTAGGAGTAATGTCATTTAAACTTCTTCCCCTTATGCTTCACTTTCCCCCCTTCCCCCATACCGTCAATGCACCTGCTTCTTTTTTTGGTATTTGCATACCAAAGAGTATTGGGGGGTGCATACTCTTTGGTATACTCTTTAGTATTGCATACTCCCCCCACCGCCATAAAAGGTATGTGAGAAAAGAGACACCATAGGTACGAGGTGAAGGGATGCTGCTGACCTATTCAGCAACTGGAATGAGCAATACTGCTCCTACTACTACAAATGGATTCTCCCCATCAAATGAAGCAGAATTATTCATTCCTTCCGCTGGAATTTATAGTCAGAGCTGTAGCCTGTAGGCGTAAGAGGAGAGCGTTAGGGTCTAAATCTGAGCTAATTTTCCGTTGAGAAAGAGAAAAGTGACAGCAGCTGCAGATTTTTGACACAAGACACGTCTCTTCTGAAACAAGGGGATCCTATTTCATGTATCCTCTCTGCCCCGAAAAAGAAAAAAGAGCTTTAAAAACTTTTTAAAATGAACGCTGGTGAATTGACATAAGCTGTTAAAGCTCTTGATGATTTATGACTTGGCCTAGGGATTTCCCCACTCCCAAAGAAAAATATTTTCACATTATGAATAAAAGTTGTGGACTCACCAGCCTGACTTTTTGGAGTAATAGGCACCTTTGACTTACTGGAAATCAGTTTCTTGGTGTATCTGATGTCTCGCAAAGCAAAATCTTGTGAGCACTACACTTTGCGATAAACTGCTAATGATAATTAGAAATTCTCATGTAAACTGAGAACCAATTTTGAACTAGGAGGCATTATTTATAACTCAAAGCAAAGACAGCACACAAACAGGTCTCACACATAAACTCCTTTTAAAGTTATTTATTCTGAGATAGTATGATCATGCATTTGGTATTTATTTAGGATTCATTCCTATCCAATCCAAAAAGCTTACCAGAAGTATATACTCACCTAAGTTTATCTTCACAACAATTCTGTGGTAAGCTACAATGAGAGGCAAATTCTCCGATTTCCTGAAGTGAATGGAGAAACCGGATTATAGAGGCATTCCAAAAGTGCACTGGGAGCTCCGTCTGGATCCTATGACTTGTCATGGCGTGCCCAGTAATATTAAAGTCTTACTGGATTTGAATCTTGGATGCTCACATCCAAATCCCAGAGAACAGATCGGCAGATAATTTTCACCAAGGGCATGCAGAGGCAAGCCCATCTTAACAGCGGACAAGTATACCCCAAAATTATTTCTGACAGTGACAATGTGATTTATCCTCTGTGTTGTGGGGGACTTGGTTGGGAGGAATTGACAGCTATTGTCCCACCCTTCAGTTCCCACAATTCCTTGTTGTCTAAGATGGAAGAAAGAGAATTGACAAGCTCATATTGTTTTCCTCCTCCCTGACTCTCAGTTCATAGCAGAGCTGCAGTGACTTCCTGTCTCTACCTTTATCAGTGGCGCCACGGCCACTTCCTGTTTCCCTTTTCTTGCTTGTCAATAGTCACCGTGTGCCCTTTTCTTTACTTATGAAATGGATTTCTCCATTGCCTTACTGTGCCCTTCTGCTTTTGCATTCCAGTAACGTAGATGCCTGCTAGCGTGTCCCCTCCCTTGAACATGTTGACTTCTGGCCACTCCCAGCTCCACCGGCAGGGTGGGGCCTGCTTCCCCCCACATCAAAAATAGAACACAAATTTAGTCCAGAAAAGATCAAGTAGACACAAGATATTAAGTCAGTGAAAATGAAAGTATTTTTGGCTGTTTGGATGTAAATCTATTAAGAAACTCTAAATGTCTTCCTTCCAATTTTGGCACAACATATAGAAATCCTTGAAAACCATGGATTTATCTGCTTCCTGTAAGCCAACCAAGTGTAATTTTGTAACCCTTTTGTGTTTGAGATGGTATTTAGCTACATCGTTTCACAGCACAGTACTAATTTGCCAGGAAAGTTCAAGAGGCAGTTCGTTGCTTTCCAAATACATCCTTATGAAAGCTCATATTGCATACCAACTTTGATGACCTAGAGTTTAATCTCATTAGTTGCTAGATGACAAACATCATCTGTCTTATTGAAGTTCAGAAACTAGAGCTCAAATGGCAAGGCCAACAAAAAAGCAACGTCTTTATATTAAGATGTCCCAGCAAATAGAAAGGAGGATGACCTAGAAAATATACATTACAGAAACATTCACAGGCTGGAGTCCTAATTGCAACTGGAACAGGAGAGTTTCAGAGGAACATTGACTCAGGTCTGCTTCTCTCTCTCTGTCTCTCTCTCTCTCTCTAATAAAGGAAGAGCCTTGAAACTTCTATATTTAGCAGCACCATGTGGCAAAGTTCAATACACATTAGCACTCTTGGCACATGTATGGCGGAATCACTTACACGTTATGGCATATATATGTTTTTCATAGTGCATTACATTTTTCCACTTGATATTTTTGGATATTTTAGCCTGGATATGGAGGAGCTTCTAGAGCCCTATGCTTTCAACTGAATAAATATTTGAACTTTCCTTAATAAATTGTGGGTTTGCATGTTTTCCCCGCCCACAGAAATTATCTCCATGCTGGAAAAATACTTTAGGATGTACATTTAATCCGCTTAAGAGGTTTTTAGTTTATTTTATATCACTGTCAAAGTTCCTGTTTTAATTAACGATTTCTTTCCAGATCAGAGAATCATTTAAAGACCTCAAAAAGAAATTCAACAACATGAAATTCAACTATAGCAAGAAAACTGAAAAATCACGAAACCTGAAGACCTTAAGGATTCAGATTCAGCAAGTCGAGGGATATACTGAAAAAATGCAGGTAACAACTATAATAGTTGGGGCACTGTGTGCATAAGATTTATCTCAAACGTACACAGATATGACTGGCATCATTCATCAGATTTTTTTTTTCCTATTGCAGCTGATGTAACAGAACACCAAAGGTCATTATACCCCTTTTCTTTGGGGAATTGGCTTAGGGTTCGTGTGTGTGTGTGTGTTTTAATTTCAGAACTGACTCAATCTTTCATGTCTACTTTTCTTCCAAATATTTTATAATTACATTTATGTTATATAATCCTATTGGTATTGTCAGACATGCTTTTAAATTAAAAAAGCTTAACGTGCTAGGGAGAAATCTACCAAATCACAGTAAGCCCCATCAAGAAAACCAGAGGCTGCAAAGCAGCAGTGCACCAGCTTTACCTTCAGAGGGTAATTTTCTGGTAATGTTGCAGAGAATCATTTTTCTCCCAATGCTGAACATGTTAACAAATTTCAAAAAAAAAAAATCCCATTATGTTCTTTGGAACAGGTACTGAAAAAGAAGTCAGAGAATTTAAAGAAGAAGATCTTTGATTCCTTAGCAACTCTGCCAAGTGATAAAGCTGGGGTGCTTTCTCAGTCCATCAATGAATTAGAGAAACAACTGAGTGAATTTGGCAAGGTTATGGAAGATTACAAACAGAATTTAGATCTGATGGAGCACCTGCAGCAGATGGTGGAAGAGGTATAAGAAAACCACAAATGCATTTTGTAGTTGTGTTAAGAGGCCAGTTCTGAGGTATGGGACAAACTCATGCGTAGCGTCGGTCAGTCTGTGTATCATCCATCGTTTCATGCATTTAGATGGTAATGGAAGCCTGGGAGTTGCCTTCACGGTGTTACTTTGAGAACATAAGAACCTAAGAAGTGCCCTGCTGGATCAGACCAAGGGTCCATCTAGTCCAGCACTCTGTTCCCACAGTGGCCAACCAGCCATTTTGTATACAAATAAGAATTATTAAGGATTTTAACTATTTTCAACAGCACCAGAGCTAGTCTCTCATTCATTATCTAACCAGCCATTAGCCAGGGATGAACAAGCAGGACATGGTGCAACAGCAACCACCCCCCTGTTCCCCAGCAACGTGCACACAGCCTTATTGCCTCAAATACTGGAGATAGCACACAGCCATCAGGGCTAGTAGCCATTGATAGCCTTTGCCTCCAGGAATTTATCCAACCCCCTTTTAAAGCCATCCAGATTGCTGGCCATCACCACATCCTGTGGTAGTGAGTTCCATAACTTAACTATGCGCTGTGTGAAGAAGTACTTCCTTTTATTTGCTGCTATGGGGTCGGGGAGGGAAATCCCCATGGCAGAGGGGAACATGGGCTTTCTGGGCAGCTCCAGAGCCCATTGAGCACTTGGAACCCACCCTCTGCCTGGCCTTCCCATGTGTCTCCTTGACCTACCATGAAGCTTGACACGCTCCCAGAATGCCACCAGCTTCAAGGTGCAGCAAGGACACCACCAATAGATGGCATGAAGGTGGTGACCTTGCATTAAATAGAAAAGCCGTGGTAAGCTGGAGAGGGTAGGTTCTGCGCAGTTTTGCCAGAAAACCCCTTGGTGGCTGCAGGCTGGCGGCTGCATTCTATAAACAATGCAGTGCCACACCACTGCCACTATTAAGAATACAGGGTGAATAAATAATAATAATAATAATAATAATAATAATAATAATAATAATAATAATTTCTTACCTGCCTCTCCCTTTGGATCGAGGTGGGGAACAACATTAGTACAACAAATCAACACATCCTAAAAATTCTTAGTTTTACATTCATCTGGCTAGGCCTGCCAGAAAAGGCTAGTTTTTAAAGGGGTCTTAAATTCAGAGAGAGAGAGAGTTAAGTTGACAAATCTCCTCCGGCAAGCCATTCCACAGTCTGGGGGCAACAGAAGAAAAGGTCCTCTGGGTAACAGTTGTCAGCCTAGTTTTGGCTGACTTAAGTAAGCTCTCCCGAGAGGACCTGAGTGTAAGGGGCGGACTGTATGGGAGAAAGCTCTGAGATAGGTCAGGGAATGTTGAAATCAAAATTGACTTGTGTATATCTGAAAAAGTGGAGAATGGCATGCATTTGGGGGCATTTACAAAATTCATCTGAGATTGTCAGCATACATCGGAACACTGATATTCACAGTCATTTGTAACATAATAAAAGATAAACTTTTCAGTGGTGTTCTAGAGCAGCCCTCCACTATCAGGGTCCCTTTAGACGTTTTGGCTTACAATTTCCATCAGCCCCAGCCAGGATGACCAATAATCAGGGATGATGAGAGTTGTAGTCTAAAACATCTGGAGGGACCCAGCTGAGCTATAACGTACATCAGTCATTTTACAGGGAAAAAGCGTGTTTTTAGTATACTGGGATTTTTGTTTCCTTTTTCCAATACAGTGTCAATTTTGGTGTGAAGAAGCAAGTGCTACGGTACTTAGAGTTGGAAAATATTCATCAGAGTGTAAAACGAGGGAAGCAGTAGAAATACTCTACAAGCAATTCAACAAGTTTGTTGACCCTGTTATCCCTCAGCAAGAGGAAAGAATTCGGCAAATTAGTAATCTTGCGAAAGATTTATATGGTAAGGGTTCATTACTTTGAAAACCCAATATTGTAGAATGAGGGGGAAAATGCTTTCTCCATTCCAGGATTTCTTTCTTTCTAAACAAATGTATAGGTCATTGATTTCCCTATGAAGATTAGCACTGAAGAGCAAAGGCAGCATGCACCCCAAACAAATCAGAATCAAGATTCAAATGTCAAAATCCTGAAAGCAGTGTTTTGCCACAGCTATGGCCATTATTTCATATTCAAGTCCAACAATTTCTGTTAAGGAAAATTTGCCAGATCTCAAATCTGTGTAATTTTTCATATCCATGCTTGCAGTGGTGTAGTGGATCCAGGGCTCATAGGGTCAAAGTGCAAGAACTCTTTAAGCTGCATCCGAGGAGCGTTTTATAGCACGTTCGTTACTGGGCACTCAAGGAGTTTGCTCAGGTCCCTCACATGATGTTATCTGCCTCCCGTGTGCCTTCCGCCCTTTCTGCCCTTCCTTGTGGGACAAAAACCCCCTCATTAAGTCCGATTATTTTTAAACTTGGAATTGCTTCTCTCTCCTGCTGTGTGCAGGAGAAGCAGCACCATTAAAACAGTGGACTCAATGGGCCTCGTGCTCATTGTGTACTTCCTCTTTTGAAAAGAGGAAGTAACTGAGGAAGGAAAACGTGGGCACAGGAGTGGTAGGGTGTGATGGAGCTTAAAAACTGCCAGAACTGGTTTGTTGGTATGAAGCAACACAGCTGCCTGCGTTTTTGGACTTTCTGTGGGGGGTTTTCTGTGGGGACTATCATGATGAGCACCTGCACTTCAAAATTTACCACTACTCCACTGCATGCTAAATTATCCTGCTCTTCTGATAATTTAGTACTTTGAAAGAAAAGATTGCCATTGTAACATTCAGTAAATCTATTTAAAACTCATAAGCTGCATTCAGTCATCACAGCAAAATGCTTATTCAACATCTACAGAAGACTGAGCTACAGTATAGCACCTATTGAAATTGTTTTCTAAAATCTTTAAATCAGTTTAAGGTTGAAAAATGAAATATAAATCTAATAAACGATGAGAAATAATAGATCAATGTAAGCCATTAATGAGTTTGTTTCACTGTAGCTTAAGGCTGACATCCTATGCACCTTCTCTTCTCTTCTGCTGCTCCCAGACTGTGGAATAGCCTGCCGGAGGAGACTCGTCAGATTGACAGTCTTTTAGCATTCAAGAAAGCTATCAAGACTGATCTCTTCCGGCAGACCTATCCAGTAGAATTTTAGGATGCTTTTAGGATGTTTTTTTTAACAGTGTATACTATGTTTTTAATCAGTATTTTATATATTTTATGCTTGCTGTTGTTCCCCGCCTCAATCCAATCAGCAGGCGGGTAATTAATAATAATAATAATAATAATAATAATAATAGTAATAATTATAATAATTTAGGAGAAAGACCCATTGAACTCAGTGGGACTTACATTCAAGTAAACATGCATAAGATTGTCCTGTAAGTGTGATCTGGTGCTTGGAAAACAAGATCCACAGGAATTCAGTGTTTCATTACAGAGAAATCTCAACCTATAGTATAAAAAAACACGAATCTGAGTATAAAGATAGGTATTGCATTTATACCACTTTGGGCTAATCCAAGTGTTATCCTTGTTCTATTACTCTATTTTTGCTACAGGCATTGAAGAAGGAAAGAAGTATGTTGAAAAAATAGCAGGAAAACACAAGGAAGTTCTTGATTCTATCAGTGAACTGTGTAGTTCCTTAACAGAACTTGAAGACAAGCTTGGGGTAATTTTTTCCCTTACTACTGGAAAAAGATCTTGGATATTTCCACACCGATACTGTGAGCCTCTGTGCCAGAAATAAGGGCGTAGAAGTGAACTGCCAGCTGCTGAGCCTCTATGTCAGCCTGACCTTTTAGTTGCAGTGTAGGCGGGGTTAATTGGTGAAGGCAGAGATCAACTCTGTTATACAACAAAAGAGCAGCCACAAATGGGTCAAGAAAAGCCGTCACTGCCAGATGTAGACTGTTACAATATGATAGGAGGCAGTGGTTGAAATAACACAAACCAATAGGGGCACTCAACCACATAAACAACGCAGAAGGTATAATGCCTAAACAATTGGTTTATAGGTAGGGTGACCATATGAAAAGGAGGACAGGGCTCCTGTATCTTTAACAGTTGTATTGAAAAGGGAATTTCAGCAGGTGTCATTTGTATTTATTTATTTATTACATTTATATACCGCCCCACAGCCAAAGCTCTCTGGGCAGTTCACAAAGGTTAAAACAGTAAACATTAAAAAGTATACAAAATTTAAAAACCATCAGAAACATAAAAACAACAGTATAAAAACATCAATATCCATTTAAAAAAACAACAACAGGCAGCAAAGCCCACAGGCATCCTGGGAGCCAGGGGAGCCAGTCAGTGTTCTGAGGTGACGGCAAGAACTGGGGTCAACACGGATAGACCAGTATGATAACCGCGGGCAGGCAATTGCTTCAGCTCTGGAGTTCAGGAGAAGGGAGAAGGTCAGATATACAAAGCAAGCAGTGCCATGAATAGAGATCCCTAAAGAGACAGGCCTCGAGTGGAGCCTAGAACTTGGCGTCTTCCTTCGACTTCCCACACGGGATGTTCTCTGCACCGGTGGGCAGGCTTTGAGGAGCTGGAAGTGTCTACTGTGGTGGGACTTGCTTCCTTGCGGAGTGCTCAGTCTCTGGAGGAGCCTAGTACAGGGCTATATATGGAGAAGCTGGTGAAATTTTCTCTTCATCGCAACAGTTAAAGCTGCAGCTGCCATGCCCTCTTTTAAATGCGGTCACTCTAGTATAGCTCCTGCTCTAAAAGATTTTTCTAAATTGTCTTGAGTACACACGCATTCCATAACATTCTGTATTTGTACAATGAAGTAAATTACAATATATAATACAACAATTGAACGAGGGCACAAAAGTATAATAACATATGTGTTCAAATGAAGACAGCCTAGTAATTTACAATACAGACTAGAAGCTATCGAAATAAAAACCCCTAACTGTCCAAACATACTTATGCGTATAAATCATGAACATATCAACACTTGAAGCTGTATGTAAACTCTTCAGCGTGATGTTGGAAAACTAATGACTGTGTAAACATTCTTCAGCGTCAGAATCGTAAATTTTATTAATGGGTGACTGGTTACATTGGGGGGGAAAACGTTTCGACCGTGCTTTGTCAGAAAAAACGCTTATTTTCAGGGCTACAGCTGTGGATATACAATATGGGGTAATACCATGCAGCAAAAGTAGTCTGTAACAAAATATAATCATTTCATACACTCAGCACACGCCTCTAGATCCAGCTCAATGCTGGCAGTGCAACGGACACACACATTCCACGCACCCGACATAGACAGGTGCACTCAGTATGAGTGCAGACGTGGGCTTGAGTGTGCAAGGCTCTCTAAAGGGCTCAGCAGATGCTCGCCCTGGCTGTTAAAACCACACACTTCCTCCCTGCATTAATGGTGGCCGCCATTTATGCAGCGGTGAAGTATGCAATTTCGGCAGTCAGAGCCAAGCTGCACCTCAGAAGAAGCTCACACATCCTGGTGAGCATCGGTGGACAGTGGCAATGACGGGGGTGAGCATCCACTGAGGCAGGCAAGGGTGAGTTCGCTCACCTCTGTTCATAGGTTGCATCACCCTAGCAAAACCAAAAATATAAACCCAGAATGGGACAATGCTGATGAAGTAGAATAATTCAGATAATGGCTGGCTTTGTTCGCAATGGCTCCTGTTGACTTCAATGGGACAAAGTCATAGGTTACTCTCTTGGACTCCATGTAGTGTCTGAAACCTGCTTTGGACACAGGAGTCATCAGTTTAATTCTGACATCAATTGTTGAGTTCACATCTTTAATTTCCATCATGTGCAAAAAAGATAAAATGCTGGGTTCCACTGACAGGGGAACTTGGGGGTTGAGATGTGAACATGTGTTTAGAGGACACAGAGCCACACTGAACTCTACAGGAGTCCCTGCAATATATAGGTTCCCAACCCCACACACCTTATACTCATCAAGGTAACAAGCATTATTGCATTTATTATTGCACTTATATCCCGCCTTTTTTCCTCTAAGGAACCCAAGGTGGTGTACATAATCCTCCTCCTCCTCTTCATTTTATCCTCACAACAACAACCCTGTGAGGTTGAAGTGGCATGATGAATTACAGGAGGACCAGAGGGGATCGACTAACTTTGCCTTCTGTGATGCCCTCCCTTAGCTAGTGAGTTTAGAAAGCTACAGGGGAGACATGGGCTCAGTTCAGACAACAAGTTTCTCTACGCTGTGGGAAAACTCCACTCAACGGTAGAGTCTTCAGGAGTTTCTTACCACACAACATGTTCCTTCTCCACTGTGGACTGCCATGGAGTTGAGTAAAAGACAACACAATGTTTGATTGACAGTTCTTCCGCCCTCTCTCCTCCCCCAGTACTCCTGATGGTATCCATCAGCCATTGCTTCAAAAAAAAAACCAATCCCAGCGGTTCTCCTGGAGCGGCACTCCCTCCTTTCGCTGGTCTTGCCAGAGAACTCTGTTGGCCAGTGGGAAAAGTCCACTGGCCAATGGGAAACTCCACAGAGCCCTCCACACAACACAACGGTTGTGCAGGAACTCTCCTCTGCACAGTGTGAATATTCAGCATGGAGTGTTTTCTAAAAACAAAAAAATCCACCAAAGGGTAGAGTTTTTCCTCCAGACAACACATTTTTCAACAATGGTGTAAAAACTCCACTATGGAGTTCTAAAACCACCATTGTGAAATGTGTCGTCTGAACTGAGTCATGATTTGGCTCAAATGGGCGTGGGGTGGGAATCCAGTGGGACTGATGGATTTCGTTGAACCCGTCTTTCCCCCCATAATTTGAGCACTGCCCCTTGTGGATGCTTGGAAACACGTTGCGTGCATGTGTGGATGAATTGGAATCCAGGTCTTCATTAGGATTTCATAATGAAATTATCATTATTTTGTGTGTCTTGTGGAAACGTTAACTCAGCCTTAGAGCGCTGTTTCCAAATATTCCCTTCTGCTTGTCTCGTGTGATACTAATTTAGAGGGTTATCAATCATCAGGAATATTTGGGGAGGGCTGTCACCTGAAGGGGAGAATTTGAGAGGGAAGGGGCCAGATTATTACTTCCGCCTCTCAGCCTTTAGAAAGACTGTGAAACCAGTCTGAAACCAATTTTTATTGCAAATCTGATGCTGGCTTTGAGTGTTTCTGCTTCTTCCATTTTTTAAATTAATTTACGCTTTGTTTTTATTGGTGGCTTTGCTTGCTTTATGTTTTTGGTTTATATTGTATTATATTTCATTGCTATGTAAGTTGCTTTGGGTGCCCCATCTGTGAATAAAGAGTGCTTAATAAATATTAGGATAAATAAAACTGTAATTTCACCACAAAAGCACAGGACAGTTGTGCATGCTTTGGATCCTAGCCAATACCTACAGCATTGTTTGACGAAGTCAGGCTGCAATCTCATAGACCCTGGGAGGGCATTCCAGAAACCGTAGTATTTATCAGAACACCCCCTCTGATGGCAGAAAGACAGTAACACTCTATGACGCCCCCTCCCAGCATGGAAACCTCTGAAGCCCTGACTTCTCTGAAGTCAGATCTCCAAAATTGGTGAGGGAGACAAGGGCCGTTTCTACACCAGCCCAAAAATCTGGGCTGGTCTCAGCTGAGTCCCTGTGTGTCCAAATGATGCACAGGAGCTCCCAGGGGCGGGAGGGGGGCCAGCATGAGTTTCCCCAGGGATAAATAATCCCTGGGAAAACCCAATTCCTCCCGCCGTCTCGGGATTATCCCAAGACCGCAGGAGGTGTGTGGGCACCTGTCCCAGCTTCTTCTCTCCTCCCCACAAGTAGCAGGGATCAGTAGAGTGAAGGAGCCTGGCTGGGAGAAATCAGGGGGGGGACCAGGAGCGGGGTTTTGTTGTTGTTGCATTTACCTTTTGCTGGAGCACGAATGCGCTCCAGCTCCTATGCCTTTAAAAAAATGACTGCCTCGACTCGCACGATGTTCCTCCTCCCATCCCGGATGGCGCACTGGCCAATTGGACACCTGGGACGATCCCAGAAGAAGGTAAGTCCAGGATTACCCCCTCCCTCTACACCCGTATGGTGTAGAAAGGGCTAAGGAGGCATGCCTGGGGTAGGCTAGTGGACTTGTTGGGAGGTCCTGGTCCCCAGACATGCCCCCAAACCAGTTCCTGATCTGCACCGGGCCTGGAGCTGACATAGATCAATTCCCTCCCATTGGTTTGAATGGAAGGGAGTTCATAAACAGCTGGGGAGGGGATAAAAACAGTTGGGCTGCTGCTGTTCCCTCTGCCCTTATTATTTTGATTGCTCTGTTCAGCTACTGTAGCTCTCCATTCCATTTCACAGGAAGACTCACTCAAAGGAAAAGGGCCAAGTTCTGATAATACAGATGCTGAGCTAGTTGCAGAATGTGACAAGCTGGAAAAGAAGATAGAGAAGGAGCATGTAAAAGGAACGGCAAGCGAGCCAAAACAGGTTGGCACCCCTTTCCCCCCCCCCACACACACATCTCAATTTTGTGTATATGAAATTCAGGCTCATTAGGGAAAACAAAAAAGGCACATAAACACTTAAACACAGTTATAGAATCATAGAATAGCAGAGTTGGAAGGGGCCTACAAGGCCATCGAGTCCAGCACCCTGCTCAATGCAGGAATCCACCTTAAAGCATACCTGACAGATGGTTGTCCAGCTGCCTCTTGAATGCCTCTAGTGTGGGAGAGCCCACAACCTCCCTAGGTAACTGGTTCCATTGTCGCACTGCTCTAACAGTCAAGAAGTTTTTCCTGATGTCCAGCCAGAATCTGGCTTCCTGTAACTTCAGCCCATTATTCCGTGTCCTGCACTCTGGGATGATCGAGAAGAGATCCTGGCCCTCCTCTGTGTGACAACCTTTTAAGTATTTGAAGATTTAAGTATTTGAAGTATTTATACTATATTTGCAGACCAAATATCACTTGATAGAACAATCCTTTGTCTAGAAAGTATATAATTAGGGAAACCATTTATTTTGCATATGGAATTATTAGCTTTCTTAGAAGACAAGTTTAATGTACTCATTCTATTTATTTATTTACTTTTAGATGGAATCAAACATACTGGCTGAAAGCCCATTTATAAATAAAACAGAAGCTATCTCCACCAGTGCTGTAAAGGTAACATTAAGAAATATAATTTTCTTTTTAAAAAAAGAAGAAGTCAAATTTAAACAAGTTCTTTTAAACAAACAAACAAATTGAGGCCCACAAAAAAGATTCCGAAACGTTTTGAACTATGGAATAATGTTCTGCTTTTGAGTGATTATAAAACCCAGTATATTGCCCATGGCTTTAACTTTTTTGTAGAGAACATTATATGAAATTATACTTCAATTAATAACAAAACAAATTTGGCAATAAATATCAGCTTCATAGACATTTGAAAATGGCACAAGGATCGAAAGGCTGTCATCTGGGGGGCTTTTAAAATCTGAATCAGAGCCCCTGTACCTACTCTACAGTAAAAATGAAAGAAACAACATAGCTGCTAGACACCATTGTAAAGCAATGTCTGTTTTGGCCCTGAATTTCCCTAACATCTGATATTCAGAAATATACTGCCTGTGAATGTAGAGGTCCCGTTTAGTTATCATGGCTAATAGCCATTGATAGATCTATCCACCGAAAAACTTGTTGTTAACACTTGAAAAACACACACACCTATGTTAGTGGCCATCACCGCACCTTGTGGCTGTGAATTTCATAAATTCACTATGCATTGCATAGAATAGTACTTAATTTTTTCCATTTCGAACCTACAGCAAATTGATTTCACTGAGGAAGTGGACTTCCTTATGCTATAGTAGAAAGGGGGAGCAACTTGTGGCCCTCTAGATGTTTTGGCCTACAACTCCCATCATCCTTCTGGTGCCCTCCAGAGGCATTGGACTACAACTTGCATGATCCTCAGCAAAGAGTGTCATTGGGCTGCTGGCTGAGGATAATGGGAGTTGTAGTTCAACACAGTTGGAGGGCACCAGATTGGGGAAGGCTGCTCTCTAACATTCACAATGTTTTCATAGTACAACAACTTACTCTATAGATAGCTATTGCAATGTTACCTTGTGCTCCTCTCTGTTCCATGTACTCAAAACTCATCTTTTGTCTGATACGGAACTAATTAGCTCTTTGGGACAAGTGTATTCAGAAGTGGCAGCACAATAAATTTCTTACGTGCTATTGCAAAAATATTACTTGAGCCATCTGAGTTTATCCTTCAAGCATGTCAAGCATGGAACAACTTGATTTATTCACATTTCTGATCATAACATATATTTGTCGGTCATTTATTTGCCATGAATGCAGATGAGTTTAGAATTCTTTCTGTAATTGCGTGGAAGCAGATACATGTGTGCATAGTTAGTCCTACTATTTAAATGCCACACAAGCAACAATGTGGAGGTTAATTTAAACATATAGAGGGTACAAATAGGACCTGCAATAAAATGTTGCAGTGTGGAGTACTCTTGTTCAGCCAGCCAGTATCTTCCAGGAGACTCCATTCCATTCCCCCTGCCTTCTGGTTTTCCATTTTCTCCCCATTGCATATGTCAATCAGCATTCCATGGCTACCAAGCATGCTCAGTCCTTATTGGGATGATTTTGGATGCCCCCTCTCATATCGTTGCAGGCCTTGTACTTCCCCCAAGCCTGTTGATACCTCCCTCTTTTTTTGGCTACATTATTGATGCACACTCCAAGAACTGAGTTTACTATTAGTATAGAGGATATTGATAGGTACTTTCCAACTCCATAGTTATAATGATAGAGAGAGCAATCCTATGGTCCCTTGCAGAGCAACTCTGGGAACACAGGATCATTTGATGAGGTCTCAGACACTACTATGAGTGTCACCATACGGGGGGAAATTGTGTTTACTTACCAATGCTTCTCTGCCCATGCTTTTGTCCCTCATTACTTCCTCTTTTGAAAGAGGAAGTAAACAATGTGCATGTTGCCCATTCAGTGGGCCATTTTGATTGCACTGCTTCTCCTGCACACAGCAGGAGATAGCGGCAAGTTCCATCTCAAAAATAATTCAGATTTACCGGGATCTTTTTTTGTCCTGGGAAGAAGGCCAGAAGGGGTGAGACTCTTTGTACTTCTAAGGAATTGCTGTAAGGGTTTATATTTCTAGAGAGGATTGAAAAGCCTCATGTTCATAAGCTTGATTTTATGGTAGAGTAATTGTAAAGTAAAGGTTTCTATTAGCAATGGGTACGCCCTGTTACCATACAGATCATGTATTGTGCTTTCAAGTACCTTAAAACTAAAACATGCCATAGAATTATGTGAGAGGAAAACAAACAAACAAAAATAATTTTATAAACTTTGTTCTCTCTCTCTCTCTCTCTCTCTCTCTCTCTCTCTCTCTCTCTCTCTCTCTCTCTCTCTTTCTGTTTTAAGGAAGAGCAGATTGAGGATTCTGTTTCACAGGACCCAGAATTGTTATCTCCTGCCAAAGAGGATAGTTTCCAGGCTGAGCTCCTGGCAGAAGAAGTGATCTCTGGAGACGAATATGAGTGTATATCCCCTGATGATATCTCTTTGCCACCCCTTTCTGAGACGCCAGAATCCAACCTTCTGCATTCTGAAATGGAGCTGGAAGAGCCACCTTGCAGTAGCTCCCGCAGTCTGCATGTCAGCTCCTATAGTGTGCAAATGCCGATAAACGCTGGCAGTAAGAGAATGGCAGATGAATCGGATCGCTTAACCTCTGTTGCTTATGCTGACATGCCTGGTCACAGGAAGGAACGTATGTCAGAACAGCTAGAGAGGTTTTCTTCCTCTACCTTAAGCTACCACTCGAAATGCAAAGTGGAATCTCCTTTTGCTCATAGTTCACCAGAAATGCCTGAAGCCAGCCCTGTTTCCTGCACGCTCAAGACAAAGGCTGCCTATTGCATGACGAGTGAAGTGTGCGAGAGCCATTTGCAACGCCATGGGGGTCACAGGAGCATGACAGAAGCGCAAAGACAATTGCATGCTATAAATAACTTTACTAAAAACCAGGATAGGCTGCATGCTTTACCCGATGCATTCTCAGGTCTCCTGTTTCAATCAGACGCCACCAGAAGCTGTCAGAGGCAGATGGTCACCCGAGAAGAGATTAAAAGTGTATCTGAAAAGAACAGCATGGTCAGCCTATCTGGACAGGCGCCTAACTTCTCCAAGCTCCTGTCTAATGTAACTGTCATGGAAGGTTCTCCGGTGACTTTGGAAGTAGAAGTAACAGGATTCCCAGAGCCTACACTGACCTGGTGGGTAGCTTACAATGAGAAAACCTAAATACAGATAGAGAAATCCCCCATGAGCCACATATAACTGGGCACCAGTCTAAAAATCAGAGCGACCTGTTCATATCACTCCACGTTTCCATATGATTCCATTTCCCACTGAAGCCATATTTAATAGTCATAATATGCCTGAATTGTTGGGCCCTGATGCCATCATAGTTTTCAGATTTCGAAGTGACTCAAGTATACCCAACCTAAAATATTAAAGAATATTTAAAGATGAATTAAAAAAAGAAAAGAAACATTGTTGTTTCACAACAAAACATTCCAGTCACTAAGTGACTTGTGCCGTAAAATTCCTTATTAGTGTGGCCTGAATTCCTCTGCATTTGCAGACCAGTGCCCCTCTTAGCAACAAGGCAGGTAAAAAACAGGTATTATCTTCCTTGACTGGGGTGGGTGGGTGGGAGTCTATACCAGTCATTTATTGCAGGATTATATTGTAGTCGTCACTAACGGGCCACATGATGTTCACCTGCTCCCGCGGGGATCTCAGCTCCACCTCTCACTTTTACCGGAATATCCCTGGCTGCTTTTGTCACATTTCCCCCAGCTCTCTCGCTTCCATTGAAAAGAACTTTTGCAGTGTGCCCCCCCCCCTTTGCAAGGTTGTGGCTGTTCACCGTGAGTTCCGGGATCAGTGAACAGCCAATCAGCTGTGAGGGGCATGTGCATAGATATTGGAGTGTTTTACTGCCCTGTGGGGTTTTTTTTAATACAAACATATCTCTGCGGAGGAATACATATTTGATGGAGTTCCTATCCCCCCATGTGTTGCTGCGTGTCTGCGCTCATGCACATCCCTCAAGAGCAATTTTTTTAAAAATCTTGTCCCCTGTAGCCATCTGCCTAGCCCTGCCCACTTCTACCAATACACATGTGGAACTGCCGTAATGGGACAATGGCACTCCCGCAATGGCACTCCTCTAATTGCAGTACAGATCAGTCGCATGTGCCCCATGAGGGGCGATTGTGGAAGCGGAGAACCTTCAGGAGCATGCCTCTTTCATTGCGAAAGGGCTGCAGGTGTAGATTAGTCCTAGGATTCAATGAACCACATGGGTTGTTCCATATACCCAAGAGGGCTCTGTCCCCATCTGCCTAGCAAGGTTCAAGCATGGGAGAAGGGGACACTTTCCAGACTCCAGAGATCGGGCAGTGGAGCAGAGAGGAAGTCTTGGCCTATTAGCTGACATTAAATTGTAGATCACATGCTTGAGGATAATTATGCAGACTTATTTCCCTTTATCTATATGGGATGTCCATGAAATTTGCTGTAACAGTAATACACACATATACAACTTCTAATTTGAGAGACAGATACAGAGAGAAGTGTGCCTCCCTAGTTGACCTAGTTTCTCTAGAACTACATGTCCCAGAGTTTCTTTGTTCCTGCAGAGATTTTCTGTGCACAGGCTCACAGGCAGCAGGAGGGAGGAACAAGCACCGCCTCTGTCCAAAGGGAGAGGTGGGTAATAAATAAATAAATAAATATATCATCATCATCATCATCATCATCATCATCATCATCATCATCATCAGGGATAGTGGGAACCAGTGTTGCTGGTAGTATTTTCAGGCCCAGGGATATATGTGAGTAAATGACTTAGGCTTCTGGTGTACAGAATGCATAAAGGAACTATATTAGATGCCTGGGACAGGGAACAGTACCTAACAGCCATTTGTCCATCATGTATAAGTAATACATATACATGCCTTAATGCCATGTCTGGCTATAAATACAAATCAGATGGCCATTAATGTCAGATCATAAACTAAAGAAGCTAAGGGACACCAACAAATCCATTTAGAAAACAAACACCTTTCAAGCCTAGCCAAGAGAAATAGTGATTTGGTACTCATCCCTGAATCTAATGTTGGGACTATATGGAGTCCAGGCTAGACCCTGCCCAGGCACCCGACATTTTGATTTCAAAAATGGGCAATTCTAGCACCTCCGCATGCCACATGGCAAATCTTTTTTTTAACTGAGCAGCAGTTTATAATATTTTGCTGTTATAAAATGCCATGAGGTCTGTTGTTCAATAGAAAAACAATGATATTGAATGTCCCCCTGGGCATGCCCAGAACTTTTAATGTTCGGAGTGCTTTCTGTTTACAGCCATTATCCCTCATTTTCAAAATAACCCTGATAGCTAAATCATTGGGATTTTCACTTTACAACTGACGAACTGGGGCTGGGATTGACTGGCAGCCAAAGCATCCTAAAGGAGTACGCAAAAACATTCACATACATCCTGAGATTTTTCACTTTTAAAAATATAAATAGCCTCCCACTCATTCCCAATCACATTAAGGCTGCAATCCTATACACCCTTACCTGGGAGTGAGGGTGATTAATTAATTGGGTAGACATGCATAGGACTGAACTGTAAGAGGTACTTCAGTTCCCACCCGTATGCTACAATAAGAAAGCCCAGTACATGTCCAGAGTTAGCCCCCCAATCAACTGGATTTAGCCCATTGCCTTGCTGAAGACAACAGACTACATCCCTCCCTAAGCTATGATTCAATCCTTAAATATAAAGCAAAAGACTCAGTACTCTACTTTGCCCTCAGAACTGGGTTCAGCAACACAAAGGTCATTTACTGTATCCCGCAAACAAGGCTTTTGCCCCGGTCAACACAGCTGCCACACTGCTGCAGTATGGCAATTCATCCATCCAGCAACATAGAAAGAAAATGCTGGTGGATTCTGGTTGCTTCTAGACAGACGGTTCGAAGTGCTAGCACTCAAAAGGTATTGTGCAACTATTCTGACTTTTTTTCTCTTTAATGGATTTTCCACACTAAGGAAAAAGTCGGAAGCAGTGGTGAGGAAATTGGGAGGGGTTATGAGTGGAGGATATCTTTATCTGGACCCCAGTAAAATTCCATGAATGATGACACCATAAAAGCCTCATCTGGAAACATCTATGATCAAACAACTTTTTACGTTGCTGATCCCTGCACTAGAGTACTAAGTATAAAATTATGTTGAAAAGAGGGGGGTTGGGGGGGGACAGCACAAAAGGTTATCGGATGCGTCCAGCAGTGAAATCGGGGCGTGGGAGAGCAAAAGTGAGAGAGATTATATGTTTTAATCACAAAATGGAGCATACTGGCTTCAGTTGTATCCCTTCCGGTAAGACTGTGTTCTCTATAATTTTGCTGCAAGCCATGTAGGTGGGGAGGTCCCCATTTAGTTAACTAAATAACATCCAGATTGATTCAGATCTAACCTCTTGTCATTGGTTATTGCCATGCAATTCTTTTGTAACTGCCTCTCTTTTATGGCAGCATGTATTTTAATCTGTATTTTTGTAATGCCCAACAATGTGCATAGAAAGAAAGCAGTATTGGAGAGAAAGAAAAAAATGTTTATGAGTGTGCGTAATAACAATGTTAAAATCAGAGACTAACATATGTTGAATAAAATTTAATAATCAGAAATTAACTGAAAGGCAAGTGAAAAAAAACCCAAAACCTATCACTGTGTTGTGCCTGGGTCACTAGCTCAATCATAAATGTTTTTGTTTTTTTGCTTTTAAAATACTCTACCATCTTCCCTTTGGGATGCTGTTGCTGCCAGCTTTAGGCAGTCTTTAATACAAAAATGTTATTGCAGCTTGTTCAGCTTAAGAACAAAATAAAGTTCTAAGTCACAGCATTATAAAAACACTTTAAGAAGATTTTATTTTCAGTAAAAAAAAAAAACTTTATAAGGTACTGTGCCCTAATGTTGATGGCAACAAAACATGCTTTTTAAAGAAAAATCACAGGAATTCTGTCTTAGACCTAAGGTGTTATGCAAACAAACAGGCAATAGCTGGAAGGGTATGGGGCAAGAAATAATTAGTTTATCTGAAATGTCACTTCTTTGTTTAACCATGGAGTGTGTTGGTGATTAAAGGCTATGGAAGGGTGATCTCCCTTTGTGGCCGCACCCTCCATGTTGACTCTTAAAACCTGGAATCAGCATTTCTGTATACATTTGAATAGGTCATGGTGGTTAAGCATTTTGAGCTAAGCTTTATCGCTTAACGTGTCATATGAACCATGACTTATTGTATTGTGTGAACCATTCCTAACCATGGTGACTATATAACCATGGTTTAAACAAACTATTTGCTGCAAAGGGGTTAGCGGCCTAAACATGGTTCAGCATGTTGTCTGAACAGGTTCACTGTCACAGAATTATATTAGTAGTGGAAAAAGGCACACACCTAGCTAGAGCTTGTGGACAGAACACACTTCTACTAATAGGCACAAAACATTATTAAACTTTTATAATGGGGCTTATTCCCCTGTGAAAATAAAATGATCCCCTGTCCTAAAGGCTAAAGCCTGATTTTTCTCTACTCAAGAATAAACTAGGAATAACACCAATCAATTCAGAGGAGCATTTCTGGAAGAGAAAATCAACTTTTCTTTTCTTTTTTTAGTATTCTATGGGTAAGATTAATTTTGTCATATATACATGCAATTGCGGTTCTGGCCTGGTCTTTATGGGTCCAAACAAAGGTTACAAGAAGATCACCTATAAGAACAAACATTTCTTGATTCAGAACACCTCTTTCCTGATAATTCAGCTGTTCCCATTTCTTAATCCCCAAACCTATTTGAATTGTGAGCCAATCTGCTTTTTAATACCGCTTTTAAAATGTTAAGAGGTAGGAAGATACTGTTAGCGATTGCTATCGCTGCTAACATACAGTCATTGTCATAAGAAATTGTCGCAGATTATTTTGCTTCAATAAGCATTCATGTTAACCTGACTTGAAAACTGACTCTCTACTTCAGGTACAAGAAGGGCCAGAAAGTGACTGGAGATGAGCACTTAAAGCTCTTACACAAGGACACAAAGTATACTTTGTTCATTCAGAAGGTGTGTGACACAGACGCTGGGCTCTATGTGGTTCGAGCTAAAAATTCTAGTGGCACAGTCTCTTCCAGTGCCATCCTCCATGTGAAAGGTAACGGGGCACTTATAAAAAGACTAGACTGGATAATCCTGTGTGCCCTCTACTTGGTTGTATCACTTGCATACTGGCTGTTCACTTAGTACAGGACTCTGACTTCACCGGACTTCTAACTTTCACAACTGGAGACAACAGCAAACGGTCGACTTTCTCTACACCTCACATCACCTTTGCCTCTCTTGCTTATGAGTCACTCTGAATCTAGTGCTTTTATATTAATATCACAGCTACACTGGAAGTTGTTATTCCATTATGCTTCAGTAATGTTACAGGGGGGAAAGACATTTTAAAGTCACCTGCTAGGTTTTTGCACTGTAAAAGCCTAGTGCTGCAGAACTAAAAACAAACAAACAATAGAAAAGAAAATATGTTATGGCTTATGAAATGTACACAGACCACAAGATGCTCACTTCAATGTATGCACTGTAAAATAATAATAATCAGGATTGCTTTAATGCTATTTAATGAAAAGCACAGATGTTTTATATACCTAAAATTCATATAGCATATTTTAAGTGTTCAAAGGGCTTCTCTTACATTATCTCAGTAATCCTTACGGCTCTGTGAGGTAGGACAGATGGGGCTGGCTGAGGGAATAGCAGCTTGCTTAAGGTCATCTAGTGACTTTCCAGTTGATAGCTCAAATTCTTAAGACACTATACTAGCTTTCACTAGTTTCACCGATGGCATGTTGAAGTATCAAGGTGAAAAGCTAAAACGACGGTTTATGGAGATGTTCTCTTAACATTTAAATTCACTCTTAAATGTTTTCAAGGTAACAAGAAATTTGGAGTGATATTAAAAAGGGTAAGAAATGTTTTTGTGCATTATGATAAAAGTATAAAACAAGGACATGTTTAAAACGTAAAACTAATATGTTTTAATGGGTATTCTCTTAGATTGTTAAAATAATGAGAAAGAAGCAATCATTTTAAACAGTGAGAGTCAAAGAAAGCATTTGCTTGGGAACTGCACTTGTTTTTATTTTTAAATATGGGAGCCAGAACAACATTGTATTATTAGATTTTTATTGACTTGTAGAATGTAATGACTTTGATTCATATAATAATATATCACCAGTTTTGACTAACGTAAGAAAAGAAATCATGCTATTTAAAGAGCAAATTCACATAAATTCTCACCATATTCAAAAGACAAGTTAGTCATCATTAATTCCATTTCCTAGGAAGATTAGGCATATATTATATCTACATAGGTGTGTGGTGTTTTTTTAAAAAAAAAGGGTTGATAAATAGTTGCATATTGTGTTCTTGGAGAACAACTTTCTTTTTTCCTATAACGACTGCTCTGTTGGAAATTTATAAGAAAATATTTCCAGTCTCTTGAAAGAAATTTACAATATGGAAATAAATCCTCAAGTGCATAGTATGCTGTGGAGAGAATATCTATTACAAATGGTGGAGGTGGCATGAAGAAGGAGAGAAGAGGATATTTAGCCAACTGGCTGCAGATTTATTGTAGCCATGCAAACTGAAAGAAGATCCGTCTTCTAGGCAATGCCGTCCTTGAGGCAAAAAAGCAGGGGAAGGAAGCCAGTTGATCCAAGAAGACAACCTATCCTCACTTTGTGAACAGAACGTATTTTGCAGATGATGTACAACATTTCCCTTTCAACCAGCCTACATGTTGAAAACACTACTCTATAAAGATTTTTGTTAAGCAAAATACTCCTGTTGGAACTGATCCACAAAAATCCAACACTGCACAGGCTGAAATGAAGGGGGGAAAACAAGTTCCAAAGGTCTCTGGTAACAGCTTCCATCCGCTGGTACACAGATGCATGCTCATCAATTAATGAGAGCAGCATCTTCGGATGGTTACTTGCATGTGTGAATGAACCATCACAATTACAAAACAACAGACCCTTCATACCACACAACATCTCAAGTGCATTACTACTCAACAGAATCATGTCATGCACCCGCAGCTCAATGATCATAACGTTTTAATTAATAACCAGTGGTGTACATGGATGTACGAACCAGCCTGAAGTGAAAAAGAACATATAGTCCCCAATCATTTGACTAGTTCTAGTTTATTTGAAGAGTGAAAGGAAGGAAGGTCCTGTTTTAAATGAGGAACTCAGGGGTTACTCATGGTAAAATTCGGGGTAAGGCAACTTTACCCAAATTTGGGTAAAGTAGTTATGCCTAAATCGTATTGATATCAATGAAATGAATTCTTTAGTTGTGATAGAACTTAAGGTAAGTACTTTCTCCAAACCATAGTCCTAGATTGGGACACTTGCTTTGAATAATGTTTTAATTTACAGTGGCCAAAGTTTCCTATACTTACCAAAGTATAAGAAGCAGATTTGTTCAGCTCTACTTTCCTGCCCTCCTCAGCTACTTTATCCTGAGACCTGCACAGAATTTTACATATTGATAAGTCTTCCTATACAATCAAATAGCTTAGGTGTGTGGCTCAAAGGATCTACCAGAACAACAAGGGTATTCTCTTGTGATACCATTATATGAACTCAGAGTGAAGAGCAAGCATGGGTCCCATAAAACTGATGGCCACCAATGAGTCATAGTTAGATGCTGCCATGCCAATAGAGGCAGGAGACCCCTGCGGTCAGCACTGGATGCTACTGGCCAATGTTTCGCACTTGTGGCCGTGCAGCTCATGGCACCACGCCATTATTTAATGGAATAATTCTCAGTAGGCTTTTCACGACAAGGCAATCAGAGCCAATTGTTTCCCCTCTACAGATGCATGGCTGATAAAAGAATTCATTTATTCATTTCATTTATTACATTTCTATACCACCCAATAGTCAAAGCTCCCTGGGCAGTTTACAAAGATTAAACCCTTAAAAATACATTATACATAAAGACAGTTTATACACAAACATATAAATAGGCAGCACACACAGAGACTTACATAATTGTTGTGAACCACCCAGAGAGCTTCAGCTATTGGGTGGTATAAAAATGTAAAAATAAACAAATTATGCAATGTTGAACAATCAACAATAAGAAAAACCCAGGACCTGATTAAAACTTCACCATACATTGTCAAATACCAGAGAGAAAAGGAAGTTCTTAACCTGGCACCAAAAAGGTAACCATGTTGATGCCGGATGGGCTCTTATTTATTTATTTATTGCATTTTTATACTGCCCAATAGCCGAAGCTCCCTGGGCAGTTCACAAAAACTAAAACCATTCAAAGTATAAAACAAACAGTATAAAAACATGATATAAAATACACATTAAAAACTGATTAGAAACATACCATACATGATTTCCCTTGTGTAATAGGTCTGTCCTATACAAACACTACTTCCGTTCATCTTTTAGCATATCCTATTGCAAGGCTGCATATTGCTTCGTAGATCTATTATTAGATGCATGGTTGGTTGAAGGCCATTTTATGGTATACAACAGAAAGATCTGTCACCTTTTCCCTTGCAAAGGAATGGGACCTAGGAGACCTGCTTTGCGCTGTATCTAAATATTATGGAAATGTTCATTAAATTAACAGAACAGGCAAATCATGATACTAAGATTTGTACTCAAGTCTAGAAACACATTTTTAGTCAAACTGTTTCTCCGGGGTTTACTTTATAAACTGAGAAGGCTACGGCTCATGTCAACTTGCTTTTATCTCCTAGAAAGCCTTAGCACTTTTTTTAACCAGCCAAGATACAACAGATGAGGCTTCCTCCTGTAAGTACACAGCATTGAGAAACCTTCACCTGTTCAGCCTGTCACACAGCACTTAAAGCCACAGAACCTCACTCTGCAAGAAAAAAAGTGGCAACTCTAATGTGCGTTCGTTCCTAATTGCACCTACCGTTCCTTCTTTTTAAAAATATATAAACAAACTGCCACACAAATTGTAGGAATCGTCACACTGAATCTTCATGCTGGGGAAAGTTTCACCTGTTGAATTTCTGTTTGTCAGCCCTGTCAGAAAACTAAAGGCCTGAGGCTTCAGAGTGCAAAAAACATCTGCTCAAGTTAAACTTGCTGAGTTTTCTCATCTTTCTTGAGGCAACCTATTTGTGAGAGTAATGGATCTTTGACAGCATGTCACTTAAATATGCTTGGCAATGGAATAGGAAATGTTACATTTGGAAAATCCATGTTATTTCGCTATTTATTTGAGCTATGGTTTAAGGTGCAAATCAAACTGAGGATCTTCTGTGGAGAAATGGTTTAAGGAAGGCTCATAGTTCAGCGAGTAGAGCACGTGCTTTGCATGTAAATTGTTCCAGGTTCAATCCTTGGAAAAGGGCTGGGAAAGACTCCTGTCTAAAATAGTGAATACCCACCACCCGTCAGTGTCGAAAATACTAAGCTAGATGGAACCACGATCTGACTCAGTATAAGGCAACTTCCTATGTTCTTCCTGGGAATGCTTCCTCCGGCTGGGCTCCTTTAAAATCCCACCACAGCACAGAAAAATGTGGGGTCTGTTCCTTACTTACATGACAGATCTTACATGACAGATCTTCCATACTCAGGATTTCCTGGTATGGAGGCATATAAATAACCAGGAGCCTATCCATGGGTATGAGAAGCAGAACTACAGCAAATACAGAGGGGGTCTGTGTACATTGACAGGCATTTGAAGTCTCAGGAAATGATTTATAGACCTTTTTATAGGCCTTTTTATTCTCCCAGTATTTTAACTGTCTATAAATAAATTTAACTTGGTGTTTTAAATTTGTAATTTTGCATTGCTGCTGTTTTTATCTGGTTGAGCTTTTATATTGTATTTTATATTATGGTTTTATACTGTTGTTTTATACTTTGAATGTTTTTAATTTTTGTGAACCGCCCAGAGAGCTCCAGCTATTGGGCGGTATAGAAATGTAATAAATAAATAAATAAAAATAAATAAATTTAGATTCAACAAATGAAGTAATTTGGCTCACTTCTAAGTGAGCCAAAACAACCAACTTTACCTGTCACTCATAACTACATGGGAGGGTTGGAATATGCCCCAAAACGTCCACAGAAAGCACGTTTGGATACCCATTCTGGGCAATAGGCGATATTCAGAAAATGGGCTGGACCGGCAGCTTCCAAGTGAACCAAATCAACCAAATTCACTAGTCACACATAATTGAGGGGAGAGATGCATTGAGCCGGAAAACTACCACAAAAACCATGTTCCAATACCCATTCTGGGCGATAGTCAATATTCAGAAAATGGCCTGGAATGGCAACTTCCAAGTGAGCCAAATCAACGAGTCAAACGTAACTACATGGGAAGTTTGCAATAAGCCACAAAATGTTCACAGAAAACCACATTTTGGTATTGTTCTTGGCAATAGTCCCTATTTCAGAAAATGGATTGGAACAGCAACCTCCAAGCGAGCTAAATCAAGCAAATTAATCAGCCAGATGGGAATGACGTAATAAGCTACAAAACTGCCACAAAACCATGTTCCAGTACTTGATCCAGGCAACAGTCTATATGTTGTAATATAGGCCAGAACGGAAACTACCTCTTGACCAAACTCACCAGTCACACATGACTAGGTGGGATTAAACAAACACTATCGCTCAATATTAGAATTAAAAGACGTATTTAATATATATTACAATAATAGAACAGAATCAGAAAAATTGCCAAAATGTGCCTTTAACTTTCAGCCCTACAATTTTTTTTGTTGATTTTGTATTATGCATTAAATCATAAGTATACACTCAACAAAATACATCAATATAACAGAAAATATATCCATGGAAAAGAAAGAAAAAACTACAGCAGCTGTTTCTTCATTTATACAGAAAAATAAACAATATTCATGCGATGTTTGGAAACAAAGTTATGAATTATGTTCATGGGATGTCTAGCTGCATAGATCAGAGGAAGCAGTAGTGTGTCCGTTCAATCATGTAGTTCTCTAGATAAATTCATACTCAGATGGTATTTGCCATCCATGTGATTGTCAAGTCAAATATGTAATAAAGTGCCACCAGGTTGCTGTAAAATCTGATGGGTCAACCTCTCCCTAGGAAGCATGTATTGTATGAGTCCAGGAAAACACGGGGCATCTTTGTTGACCAAGCAAAAGTGTGGGTGCATGAAATGAAATGGGCCTACATAGAGAATCGAGTGCATGTTCAGTGTAAGACATGAATATAGTGTGAGCCATGATCCTAGCATGTCCTTTTTCTACCACACAGAAAGTAAGAGCTAGGAATGGGGCCCTTGTACTGCATTTCTGCTTTCAGAAAGCTGGTGTGAAGTATTGATCTTTCTGCTCTCCCCATCTGTGTATTCCATCCCCACCCATTCCAAATTATCTGAGAGTCAAACTTCAAGTCACTGTAAGGATGTGGATCAGGACCTTGGAATGGTGGTTCAGGGGCTTTAACTCTTTCCTCTATGCCTGCAATTTACACTGCAACGGAATGGCTTTTGGGCAATGTAAACTAGAGGGATTTTCTTAAACTCATTCCATCTGTATCCCATATGAATATGTGTGACTAGTGAATTTGGTTGATTTTGTTCACTTGGAAGTTTCCAGTCTGAGCTGTTTTTCCAGAATATTGCTCGGAATGGGAATTTGAATGATGTTTCTATGGAGGTTTTGTGCCTTATTGAATCAGTTCAACAGAAGTATGTGTGACTGGTGAATTTGGCTCTTTTGGCTCACTTAGGCATTGACTTCCTGGGCCGTTTTCCCAGAAAATGGACTATTTTCCAGAACTGATATCTGAACTGGTTTCTGAGGAAGTTTGTGTCTTATTGTAACCCTCCCATATAATTATGTTTGTCTGGTGTGACAGGCCCTTTTTGAGAATGTCAACTGGTGTTGCCTAGAAGGCATGCTGGAACACAGTTTCAGTGAACATTTTGTGGCTTGTTGCATCCTTCCCATCCAGTTATGTCTGATATGTGAATTTGATTGATTTGGGTCATTTAGAAGTGGCAGTTCCACACAATTCTTTTTCCAGAATATGGACTATTGCCTGGAATGGCATTGTAACGTGGGTTTGTGGATGTTTTTTGCTCATTGCATCCCTCCCATACAGTCATGTGTGACTAGCAAATTTAGTAGATTTGGCTCACTTGGAAGTTGCTGTTCTTGGCTGTTTCTTGAATGTGGAATATTGCCTGGAAGGGGCAACCAAATGTGTTTTTGTGGGCTTTTTTGTGGCTCATTGCATCCCTCCCGTGTATTTATGTATAACTGCTGAATTTGGTTGAACTGGGTCATTTGGAAATGGCTGTTCCAGGCCGTTCCAATCTCTTCTGGATGTGTGCTGGGCATTAAAGGGTTATATAATATAATATTGTAATGGTTTCAGTCCTACAATATTGTTCTCAAGAGACTCTGATACATGCCATAGTTGTTGGCATGTTTTTGTTTTTTGAAAAAAGTATTATTTGCTGCCCCCGAGGAAGGAAATATCTTTCTAAAATGTGACAGGTTTATTAAAGCTTTTTCTGGCATTTGAGAACATTTTCTCTTCTGCGTATTATGCCCATATGTATAAACAAGTGCAAATATATTGGTGGGAATGCATAAATCTACTTTCGGTGCTTCCAAAGGCTTGCATAACCCAATGGGGTTTGGGGCAGTTTTTGCTTTGAACGGCAGATCCTCGTACCATATCACAAACTGCTTTTAAAACTCTGAAATCTGTTTGTCATGAAGCATTGCTGTTGAGAATCTCAAGATAAAAGCCTCCTAATGCAAACAGAATTAGTTGCCTGATTCTTTGGATCCTGCCCACTGTCTGAATTAATAACAAGTGCAACTAGTTCTAGACAGGCTTATGAACTGTGGAACTATTTCAGCAGCGCTGGCCTCATGATGTGCTGCCACCTGTTTTGCAATCAATCCTACTGGATTTTTACCGACAGGCCAGTGTGTCACATTCTATGCAGGCTCGATATCGGACAATTTTTTAAAACTCCATATGTCCTGAATGAGGGCAAGTGAATAAGGACTATTTCCCAATTTGAAAGGAAGCCCCTACTGGGAAAGTCAGTATACAAAGTAGTCTTTAGAACAATACTTTTACATATAGAATGTGGGGTGACTGGCAGCAGTCCAAGGCTGTATTAAGACATACTGAGGCCCTAAGCCATTTCAAGATTCAGAGGCTCCCATAACATAAAAAATAAAGACAAAACATAATCGCTTTTGAATAATCACGCCGATTTCCCAAATGGGCTATTCCACTGTTGACACTCCGAGGGACCCTTCTGTGTCCAGAATGAAATTTCACCCTCAGTCGGTACACTTTCCAAAGTTCTCTTCATTGTTAGAATTAGTATTTTTTGCTTAGCCAATGATACAATAAAAGTAGTCTTTGTCTCTGCCCCCCTGTGGTGTTGTAGTGGGTGAGTTGCATACTGGGAGTTGTAGTTAGGCAAACAATGGAGTTAGGAGGAAAAGGAAGTGAGAGGATAGAAACTGGAGTTCTTGGGGTGTGGCCTGATGGATTAGTTTTCATTTTTGCTAAGCTCCTGAAATAAAGAAGCTTTAAGTCCTTATCTCTGATAGTTTGTAATTCCTTCAACAAACCACATACACACTCTATATATTTTGCACACACAACCCCGGTACTGAAAAGAGAGTAAAACTCTGGTGTTCGAAGAAGTAAATGAATGGTTTTAATTGTTTTCTTTCAAAAATAATCTGATTAAAACAATAGTAAAAATCGTGCATTGGGAGCTCAACGTTTCGGACACGAAGTGGTCATTCCTCAGGTGCTAGAAGTCAATACATCGAAGTATTAGAAAGCTGCACATATCCAGCATTTTCACAATACATTAAAAATATATATCAACATATCATGACCAAACTGGAACAACACCCGTTGTTTAATGATTTATACAGCAGCTTTCTAATACTTCGATGTATTGACTTCTAGCTCCTGAGGAAGGACCACTTCGGGTCTGAAACGTTGAGCAACTAATACACGATTTTTACTATTGTTTTAATCGTTGGATTATTTTTGAAAGAAAACAATTAAAACTATTCATTTACTTCATCGAACACCAGAGTTTTACTCTCTTTTCAGTGCCAGTGTTTTGGTGTTTTTCCCCACTTTCTACTCGTGCACACAACCCACCCACCCCCGCAATCACTGAAGCTGGCTCCAGGCCTATGTGGTTGTTATGGAGGAGGGAGAGTGGGAAAATGGCGAGGAGGGGATTAGTAGCAATGGTGCCTGGTGTAGAACAGGACTTTAGCACGTGTTGGCAGGCTAGCTCCAATTGTCTCATCTGAGGACTGAGGCGAGGTTGGGCAGCCTGTGGATGATGTGAGTCATCCAGCAGCCCTGGAAGAGAAGTTGTTGGCATTGGGTGTGGTTTGGGATGGGGAGGTCAGGGTTCAGAATTTTGGTGATGGCTTTTATATGAGAAGTTATTTAAGCCAACACAATATCAGTTATAATAAACCTTAGTTATCTCTAAAGTATTTAGAGCCCCCTCATAACATGAGGCCCTAAACCATGGCTTACTTGGCTTGTTCCTAAATCCAGCACTGTTGCAAGCATTCCATGTTGCACAGCAGAAGAAGCTTTTGCCTTTCAATCCCACGGTCTGTCTCTGCCTGCCTGCTTCACGTTTCTAGCCAAGCTTTGCTGTTAATTCCTTTTGAGGTCTATGCAACGTGCCACGAGTCCTTCCCCTTGCACACGGCCATTTATCATCCCAAATTATCAAACTGCTCACCACTTTATGATGTAGAGCAAATGCATAGCTAAGGTAACTAAAGGAAACAGAAATCCTTTGTGCCATAAATCAACAAACTTGAGGGGAGTAGATTTCCCTTAGCAGCACTGCCTGGTACCTCAGCAAGGAGGCAGCTTAACTTTGTTAATGTGTTCTCTAAATGTTTTAAGAGAGCAAATACAGGAGTTGGTAGCAGGAGGAATGGCACCTGAGGTAATTTTTACATGTTCATTGGTCAGGGATTTACTTGTACAGGAGTCTGTCAGGGGAGTTACAACACTTCCTAAAACAAGTTGTAATGTTGCCACTGTTGTTATACCAAGTGTGATTTTGCTTATGGATTCATCCCTTCACAAATGTTAATGCTACATATAGTATAACACTAATAGTAATTAATCATCACTGGTTGAGTGCATTGTGCTTTTTACGTACTGCCAATAATCACTGTGAATATCTCTGGTCATGGAATCATTCTCCCATGAAATACCGTAGTTAAATATAAAAGCAAGCTGTTTCTAATGATATATATTGTAGTGATCTCAAAATTACTCCAACAAGAATCTTTGCTTCTTTACCACTATTCTTGGGTTGGATCTGCCTTTTGCAAGAGTAAGGTAACTTTTGCAGGATGAAGGCCTCCATTCATGGATGTTCCCTCCACACAATTTTTAGGGATCCTCCCTCCCCACACACTGTAGCTCACTCTTTTCAGCAGGGTCTCCTGACTCTCTCTTTAGGATTTTCAGAGGGTTGGAGGGGCTGCCATCGAAAGGAGGGGGTGGAAAATTAGCCCATTTCATCCAGCACAAATCTGGATCCTACCCATTATAAATACCGTGGAGTAAATGGTTGTGCACTACAATATTTGCCTGGCTCTCTTCATTTAAAAGCCTCAGCCCCTCACTTAACTGTATAGCAAAATGCCTCTCGGAGGGAACCCGGCTTCAACCATGGGCACCTCCCTCCTAAGCTCGTTGACAGATGAAGTCTAGTAGCCAGACCTGGAACTCCTTCCTGGTCCAAGACCCTTTTCATGAAGGAATCCCCTCTTTTTATATTTCTTAGCCAGGCTCACTGATCAAAATGCCAACCTATATGATACTTCTGAAGGTCAGCTGACCTATGCCTGGCTCACAAGATGCTTCTGTGGAACCTTTCGGCTGGAGCACATGTGCTAAGGTTTAGGAGGCACTATGGTCATGATTTTGCTGTGGATACGAATGTTTGGAGGGAGAGGGGGAATGAGATCACATAGTCCATGCACTCAACTACCAGGTGTTTAAGTGAAGCTGTGAACAAATCATGCATGTAACTTGTATATCCAGCCAACTTGGATATTCAGAGACTCTACATTTTGTGAGTCTCCTATCACACACACGGAGCCTATGCATGTACACTTTATTCACAGCTTCAGATGAACCCATGGAGAGCAAGAGACGGGAGCCTGTCCTGCATGTTTGTATCCACAAATATGTTGCATGACCAGGGCTGGTCAAGTAACTTAGGCTGAGGGTGAGATTTATATAAGCCTTTTTTACTGAGCAGCACTTATGAACCTGGTTTCATAACTCTGTCTCTCTCTATGCTGACTTCATATATCCAGTTGCAGAGGCTCCAACAAGGTTTTCCCATTCACTTCAATGCACCGAATAGATTTATGGGCCTATAAGCTGAAATCTTCTTTGGAATGAACAGTGAAACCTACTTGAATATGATTCAAGCAGGTTTCATAGGCCTCTGGATCAGAGTGGTCCCTGTTCATATTTAAAGCATGGGTGAAGTTTGTCTTACTTTGACAGAAGAAGTATGTGGGAGAAGAGTGCTAAACCTTTCCCCTCTTATAAGCCTTCCCTCTTCTCAGTCTGTTACTAAAGCTGCTTTTCTCTGCCCTGGCCTCACTTTTGGAATCAAAATTAGGGAGAAAAATGACCAAAGCAATCAACTACGTGGAGGTAAGATGTAAGAGTGGGAAGTGTTTAGCATCTTTCTCCCATAAGCGCTTCTTATTGTTAAAGTAACACTCATGCACACTGCTTTATACGTGAATGTGGCAGTAGCAGATGCTTGAATTATGGTCCTTTCACAACTAGTTTGGGTCAGAGCAGGCTTCTAATGAGCCAATTGCTTTATCGTCTTGGTGAGGAAGAATTGCTCTAAGGCAAACAAGCAAGTTCCTCTTCTTCCTTCTATCCTTAAATTAGCCACACCAAAAATAACCACTATCATCAATACTGCAGAAAGACAGTACAGTGCTACAGTAATTAGAGTTGCCCACCCTGGCTCCATCACTCTTCCTGTGGATGCAATTGGGGTGTTAACAGTGCAGTGCAGGAAAGTGCAGCAAAAGATGTGGAAGAAACTGGAGAGGCCATGGAGCATAGTGAGGAGGAGCACAGGAGGCTAGTAGACTAATGTGTGAATGGACCTGGACCTTATAGAAGGGCATGGTAGAGAATGCTGTGATGTTCAGCTGCCTTATGTGTTATAAATGTAAATATATTTACAAAGTTGTTTATATTATGTATAAGGTGCAGGAAATAAGTAGGACTCAAGGTACTTACAATTTGTAGGGGGGGGGGGCTGAATGCCTGAGTGCTGATTGGATGGTGGAGGGGACTGCTTTGATTGGCTGTGAAAGAGTGGGAGGAGCTGGAGAAATGTATCTATATATAGTTAAGGGAGTGAGAGGAAGAATGTGTGGGTTGGAATTCTGTGAAGTGAAGGTAGAAGTGGGGTAGAGAGAAGTGAATGGTTATATGACAGAAGTGGATGATTTTAGTATTCTGTAGTGGAATCTAGTAAGACAGAAGTGACTGAAACCAATACACTTTGAACCTTGTAACCATACGCATTTGAACTGAGGAAACCATTAAGCTTATACACGCATTTACTTGAGTTGATAAATTCCAATTATATATACAAACAATGTGTGGTCTGTGGAGGTGTCTGAGGAGAAAACAACAAATGGTGGCAGCGGAATGGGAAACTGAAGGCTAGGTTGCTGGGCTGTGGAGCTGTGGGGCCTGAAGAAGAGGCAAGACAGGAGCAGCAGCAGTAGACCTAAACCCTCAAACACGTCATTAGCACAGGGGGGATTGAAGTGGTCCTGGGTGCTAGTGGCGTGGACAGTCCTGTCGGGTGCTTGTGGGTGTCTCAGGTGAAGTTGAGACGACAAGGGGGCAGGGCGTCACAAATGCAAGCTGATGAAACTTTGAAATTAATAACCCCCGATTGTGCTGATTAAAGGAGAACACTGTTTTTTAACACATCAATCACCCACTCTAATAGTGTTGCGTTGTTAGCAACAACAGGAATGGAAGTAAAAGAGGGCCTCTGAGAAGAGGACTGGGACATTCAGGAGCTATATTGGGTAGGTTGATATACATTGACTAGGTGGGAATCTACACTGATGTAATACAACGTAAAGCAAAGGTTACAATATCTCAATGGGCCAAACGACACACTTCATTTCACATTTTTGGGTCATTATTTTTTCCTACTTCCTCCCGAAATATATCTCAGTTGTTACTGCCGAGAAATCGCAGCATCATGTAGCATGTGTCCCGTCTCAGTGTCAGCGCTATATCTGCCCCTATTTTCAAACGTGGACATGGGGGGCGTGGACATCTGATTTTGGTGCTGAAATCGGCAGTTGTGCTCATGGTTAAGAGGAAGTGGGCATAGCACTGTAACGAGTGAGGCGCAGCACGTAATGTTTAAAGAAACTCCACGCTACTGTGATACGAGAAAGAGAGTGTGTCCTGATTTAATGGAGTATTAACGGGTAAGAGGAAGGAATCTAACGCTACAATCTGTTAGTGTGCCCAGGATGTTTAAAAACGTGATTAGTCATAACGTTAAAAGGAGTCATATACAACGTTAGGAGCACATGTGTAGATTCGCCCTAGGTTCGCACAACACCCTAGCCAACACTCAGTGATTGAGTGTTTGTTGTTGTTGAACTGTGGGTTGTTTGTTGAATCAAACAAACATTTTGTTTGTTAACATTTTGTCTGAGCCCAGGACATTTTCCCTAGATGGCTTACTAATTTTTATTGAATAATCCAACTTGAGAGCCCATGGTTTGTTATTGGGTTGTTAGGGGTAGTTAACATGGTTAACAAGCCACCCTGAGGATGTTCAGACAACATGCTAACCCGCAGTTAAAAAACAAACCCACACTCAACCACTGAGTGTGGGTTTGTGTGTTGTGAGAACAGCCCCACTGACAACCCACATACTTTTTTTAAAAAAAAGTGACGGTTACCGTGAATGTGGTAGCGTGCTGGTATCCTGTGCAGAAGAGGCTAAACAACCTCTGGACCTTCCACCTGTAGTTTGTTTAGCATTATGTACAAACTCCAACCTCTGGCTTCTTTCTTCCCTGAAAAGCCAGGGAAAGAACCCATTTTTTTTCTCGGGTTCTTTCTCTGGCTTGTCATGGGAGATACAAGCCAAATGGCTTGGTTCACATGTTGAACTAAGCAACCCATGAATAGAAATTCCATGAATGGTTTAGCCACTTCTACTTGCAGTGGGAGCAATCTAGCAGCATGCACCAGCACACACCGTGTGTTGTCATTGTTTAATATCAGGCCAATGTTTAATATCAGTTGGAAAATAGAATTAGAAAAGGGACAGGGTTGTAAAGCAGAGCCTTGGAGGAGAGCATGGTTGTCTGGCTGGAACCAACAAACAGGAGTACTCCTGTTAAAAGATGAGGATATACTGCAGCATTTTGTTGCAAATCCCACTTGTGTATACTAGTTCTAAAATCTTTGTTACAACTTAGGTTATAGTAAGAGGACAAGCTGGTAAGATAATAAACTGATGAGAGAGCAGAGGCTACTCTTTTAACCTTATACACCTATTGCACATGAGAGGCAAAAGTTTGACCATACTTGTTTTCTTAGGCAATAGCTAGACAGGGCAATATCCCAGGGCAATCCCCGGGATCGTCCCTGTGCATCCCCATGACGCACAGGGGATCCTGGGAGCAGGGAGGGATGATCCCTCCCTTTCCCCGGGATATTGCCCTACCCTTTCAGCCCACTTTTTCCGCAGTCTTGGGATGACCCCGAGACCACGGAACATGTGGGTGGGCGTCGCGGTTTGTCATGGTTCCTCACGGTTACTCACAAGGACCTGGAAACTGCGCCCATCGGGGGTGGGGCGCTCATCTCCTTTAAGAAAAATACAAAACAAAATGGCGGGCACGATGTCCTGTTCTTCCAAGGCTGTCACACGCCGCGTGTAAACAGAGGGGGAGATCTCACGATAAAAATATCGTGAGATGCTCACCCCTCCGTCGCGCTATACCTGTAGGTCTAGCTGAGGCCTTACTGTTGTCTTGGAGTGGAGCTGCTAGCTACTGTCTCTCTGTTTGTTCACTGCATGGAAAAACACCATCTAACTCAATTTCAGAATCAGAATTTTGCTTTTTTTAAAAAAAGACCTGCTTTTTCAAATGCAATGTATGCTTTCTTTCTCTCTCTCTCCTTCCTTAGTCCAAGGAAAACAGCCAAACTTCATAAAAAAATTTGGACACACTACTCTGCAAGAAGGAGATGATTTAAACCTACACTGTACAATATATGGAAGACCAAGGCCAAATGTCACTTGGACAAAAGATGGCATCAGAGTGGCAGCAAGAGAAATTAGTGTACGTCTAAACGTTTTGTAAATGTTCCTTTGGGAAGAGCATAGTATCGCTTGCTTCACGCCACTAATCTCCCTGTGTCTATATTTCATTGTTTTACAGATTGAGAAATTAGGGGACACCTATTACCTTTTAAAAAGAAATGCAGTCCTTGCTGACACTGGAAAATATATCTGCCTTGCCACTAATGAAGTCGGGGAGGCGCACTGCTCAGCTTTCATAAGAGTAATAGGTAACTAGGCGCGCATTATTAGAGAACGTTAGTTATAATAAATGGAAGACCTTGCTCTGTTCTGGCTGACGTCCCCATTTTGTTTCAGAGAAGAATAAAAATGTACATGTTTCCAATGTAACAGAGACTAAATCAAAGCGAGGGAGAGGCTATCTGTCAGAAAAAGGGAAGGCTGCCACACCTGAAGCATTACAAGGTCAGGATTCGCATTGCTTGAAAGGTCAAAGGCAAACTAAAAAGCGTTCCGTGAGGTAACTGCATTTTATGTTTTTTGCCTTGTAAAGTGCTCCAACTCCCATCCAAGTGTTTCATTCACAAAACTTTCATACCATCCACTCCTTTTAGCCTCATTCTTTGTTTCACATAATCAAAGCAAATAGCATACAAAAATGTAGCCAGGAGCCAAAGGATTAGATGCAGTGTTCCATGAATGCATGTTTTTTAAAAAATCTGTAACCCAGGGTGTTGAACCTCTTTCAGTCTAAGGGCCAAATTCAATTTCACAGAAGCTCAGGGGCTGCATTCCAGTGGTGGGTGGGGCCAAAGGCAAAGGGGGAGGGGCCAAAATAAAACAACAACAGTTTATTGCTTATTAGTCAATCAGGCCATACGCATACAGAAACATAATAAAATACTCCTCAGCCAGAGGTAATACCAAAATACAAAGTGTTAATAAAGTGGCTAACAAGAGCAAGTTAAAACATTTTGTAATCCTGAACAAAATTTGCTCGCTTGTTATATTACATTGATAAGTTTAGTCTTTTATGGCAGCCAGTGACTTTTATTTCTCCAGAGCCTGTTTGACAAGCTTGGCAGTCCTATATGACGTATAATAATCTGTACCAGCCGACAATGATAATGCTTTACAGAGGAATTATCCTCAAACCCAAGTATTAAGGGCTCAAGATATTGCTTCCTCAAGTATGTGTACAATGGGCATTCTGCTAGGAAGTGTACCATGATCTCTACCTTAAGACATCCAGCTGGGCAGTCTGCTTTCACACTATCGTAGGACCTATAACATGCCTTCACCACTCCATCAGCTGGAGTGAATTCAGTCTGCACCTAGTCATAAGCCATCTCAACTCATATGAGGTGATGGAAGTCAAGTACGGGGGGACCTTCCCGGGAAGGTAATAATACTTTTATAAATTATGTTGGAATGACTCCTAGCAGTGATGGCCACTGAAGTCTCGATGTCAACATCATGTAGCCTTCTAAAGATCTCCCTGGCACTATCGTACCCCTCGCAAGTAGGTAGGTTTGCGAAAAGCCCAGTTCAGAAATAGATATGCTTGTCTTGTCTGCCCATGTCTTCATATGCTGATAAAACCAAGGGTGAGACCAGTTGAAACACTTATCTTTAGCCAAAAGAAGATGGCTGCTTATTGGACAAGCATTCCCACTGAGTGGCAAGCTGTTTCGAGTCAGACAATGGCTTTGGAGGTGGATCTAGGTACCCCGAAAACTCTGGATAAAAAATCATGCTGCGTTGACTCCAATGAGGTAATGCACCCAGGCAGGTGCCCTGTATAAAATCTGGGGGAGTAATTTACCTTTTTATAGCTCTATTAAGGGCGGGGCACCATCTTTCCACCTGGTCCTGTGGCAAAGTGAAGAATAGCATTCCCAGTTGCATTAGCTGTCAAGGCTGTTGCTTTCAAATGCTCGAACCAGGATCCTGAACTTTGAAATGTCACTCCTAGGTATTTGTACTTATTGACCTGGTCAAGCAGGGTTCGTTAAGAATGCATTTGTCGCGGTCATCTCAGAAATCAAGATGAGCAATGGTTAGCCTATGAACCCCTCAAGCAAGATGGCACAATAATGAGATTGGGTTGGTGCTGTTTACTAAGCAGGGGTTCTGATTAATAAGAATATGTGAATTTCCAAGCACTGATGAAGAATTCATGTCATAAAGGAAAACTTTTCACTAAGGTAGTCGACTAGATCCATATTGCAAAAGTGCAGTGAAGGATGTTCTTTTTAGGATTCTGGGGAAAGGGTGTAGATTTTCTTAAGTGAGGCAATATAAAGTTCATTAAACCTATCATTCATTGTTAAAAAAAGGGGGGGCATCCCATTTTTTCCTTCAGCATATTTTACAATATGGGACACTCCCTATTACATAAATACACTACAGGCAAAATGGCTTTAAAGCTAATCAAGTTCAAGGCCAATCAGTACTATGGAAGATCCAAGAATTAAAATATGTATTGGCTTTGATCTGAATGGAGTTTTGTAAGTTTATATTGTTAGGAGGAAAGATATTACTGTTTTCATACTGAAAGGCAAAGAACTTTCTACTTTGGTTACAAACTGGAAAGGAAACCCACTTCTAGATTTTTTTTAAATCTGCTTTTTCATGGACAACCAGTTTATCTGGGTTGCCTCCATTAGAGCAACCCTGTGAGACTTTATAATTTTAATATTTAATCTGCACACCAAGTAATGAAAATCAAATTTGAAGCTTTGATTTTCATAACTAGACCAAACACATTCTTCCAGTAAATGTTATCATTTTTATCTATGTGCTTGCTCTTTCACAAATTTGCTTATAGCACAATCCTATTTTGCATAGAGGGGCTTTCTTAGTGTGTATAGAATTGCAGCCTTAGTGTTTCATTTTCTATCAGACATCATGTGCCTATTTTTAAAGTTTGGAATTATATGAACGTAAATGAAACTGCATTTTTTTTTGTGATGTTGGGAATGTCTTTTTCTATTATTTTACCCAACAATTAGTATGTATGTTACTTATAATATACTCCCAGCATTTGTGGTAAAAAGAGAGTTTTGCTAAAATCCCATGCATGAGATTTAGTTGTATTTTGCAAACAGTGTCTCACACCAGAGCAATTATAGTGATATATTATATTTTGTAAGTGGGAGAGCTCAGACCAACTTTCTCTATTGTTGACCTTAAAAGTAAGGCATTCAGCACAGCAGAAAAACACTTTTTTCTTATTCCTTGGTCTCTTAAATGCTCATAGTATATTTTAATTATTATTCTATATCACTTGTAAGTTGGCTATTTTTCTATATCACTTGTAAGTTGTTCTATGTCTATATCACTTGTAAGTTGACTATTGTTCTATATCACTTGTAAATTGGCTTAAAAGTTTTCTGATGAGACGAGGGTATACATATTTTATATAAACATATTTTACATATTTTATATAAACAGAATTATAATAATGTATGGGCAGGGGGGATTTAGCTCACTAGTGATAATCCAGCACAGTGCCAGTGTGAAGGGAGATGTTGAATCCTCATTTAGGTGAGGACTCTTCCACCAGATCCTCTGAGAAACAGACCTAGTTCTCACAGTGGATGAGGAGGGGAATCTGGGTTTGGCCTGTACCACCACTTCAGTTTACAGATGAGGGCTCACCTGATTGCTTTTTTTAAAAGCATAAAACATTCAAACAAGCATGACAAGAAGATGGCCATACTAGAACAACTGTGCCGGATATCAGACCAAAGGCCTACGTATTCCAGCATTCTGTCCACACAATGGCCAACCAGATGCCTTTGGGAAGGCCACAAGCAGGATGTGAGCACAAGAACTCTCACACTTGTGTTCCCCAGTAACTGGGATTGAGAGACCTAGCACCACTGACCAGTAGCCACTGATAGCCTTTTCCTCCATGAATTTGTCTAATCCCTTTTTAAAACCATCCAAGTTGGTGGCCATCACTACATTGGCTCCATTCAGACAACACACTAAACCATGCTGCTTAACCACAAAATGGTTAACAGAATGCATTAACCTTAACGCATTCCATTAACCGTTTTGTGGTTAAGCAGCATGGTTTGTCTTGTTGTCTGAATGGGGCCATTGTGTGGTAGACAATTTGACCACAGTTTGACTGTCTGCTGTGAGAAGAAATACTTTCTTTTATCTGTACTGAATCTCCCATCATCCAACTTCCTTTGTTGCCCAGAGTTCTAGTATTGTGAGAAAGGGGGAGAAAATCCTCTCTACTTCCTATACCCTATGCATAATTCTATACATCTCTATCATGTCTCTTGATTACATCCTTTTTGTCTAAGCTAAAAAGCCCCAGATGCTGTTACCTTGAACATTTTTGGTTTCTCTTTTCTGCAAGATACTAAGAGAGTTCTCGAAGCAGGGGCTCAGGCCTTAGCTAGACCTAAGGTTTATCCCAGGATCATCCCAGGGTTGTCCCTGCCTGCTCACTGGATCCTCTGTGTGTCATTTACATGAACAGAGATGACCCCGGGACAATCCTGGGATAAACCTTAGGTCTAGCTAAGGCCTCAGAATCTAACTTTGGAAGCTGGTAAAGCTTGTTTCTTTCCTTTTGGGGGGGGGGTAATGTTTTTATTTGGTTATTGTATGCATACAAGACAATATTAAAGCAACAACAAAAATAATAAACTTCAACAAAACAAACAGAAAACACGTTCCCTGTTTTTCAATCTTTCTTTGAAAGGAAGTCTCTAAATTCTTCTCCATCTCAGTTTAAAAAAACTGTAGCAGATTAGAATTCCCAGTGTCCTCCCCCACCAGTCTGTCTCTGCTGCACAAGGTTTCTTTAAACTCTTAGATTGGATTGGGAAATTTCCCCAGGTTTCTTAATCCCCATCCCCTCATATTTATTTATTTATTTTATGTATATACTGCCCCATAGCTGGGGGGTTTACAAAAGTTTAAAACAGTGAACATTAAAAACAAAAATATAAAATTTAAAACCATCAAAAGCATAAAAACAACAATATCCTTTTAAAACAACTATTCTGGGGTCAGTTGAAAACAAACAAACAGCACATGTTGTTAACTGGCTGTGAGAAGAGAAAAGTCTTGAACTGGCGCTGAAAAGATAACAATTTTGGTGCCAGGTGAGCTGCGTCGGGGAGATAATCTCTAGAGAACTGTGGAAACTTCCTGAGCCAGCCCAAGGAGATCTCTGGAGAGTTTGCCCATATCTGGGCTATACTAGGAGGGGATCTACACAGCGTCGTGAAGGCGCTTGTGTGCGCCTCCAGTGCGCCCCAAAACTCATTGTGTAGATCCTGCCCTACCTGGCCAGAAGAGGCGGAGGAGGAGGAGGAGGAGGAGGAGGCCCCGCATCGCCCCATCCCCGCGAGGGGCGATGCGGGGCCGCCTCCGCCTCTTCTGGCCAGGTAGGGCAGGATATACACAATGAGTTTCGGGGTGCACTGGAGGCGCACGCAAGCGCCTTCACGACACTGTGTAGATCCACCCTAGAACCTTCCTCACCGAACTTTGGCTTTCTTTGTTCAGGGGTCCTTTTTGTATGACATAGCATTCCATCATGTGAGCCTCCATGTACAGTCTGAAGCAATACGGTCAGATTCCGGTTCATAACCTCATCTGCTGTTTGTGAGGACCAGCACCTTTGGGCAAAGTGCCTTTGGGCAAAGTTCTCTTAATTAATGCTATTAGCGCCACACATTTGCTTCCCTTTCTCTCTCAGCCCAATCACCACCTCCCAGAGAAAGAGAGACTTCTCGACCCTTTCACTTTTTGCTCATTAAGGGCAAGTGAATTGGAAGCAACAGAAAGGAGGAAAAATAGCCCAGACAGGAATTTCTCCAGGAATTAGCATTGGTGAGCCCTGTACCAGAATGGAGGCCTCAGCAACTGCTCAGTTATGCTGAACTCCTGATGCAGCCCTACTGAGAACTAAGCTACCGTATTTCTTCGATTGTAAGACGCCATTGATTGTAAGATGCACACTAATTTCAGTACCACCAACAGAGAAAAAAACCCCTAAGACACACCCACGATTCTAAGACGCACCCCATTTTTAGAGATGTTTATATGGGGGGAAAGTGTGTCTTAGAATCGAAGAAATAGGGTACTTTCATGGTATTTGGAGGTTTTGGAGTGGGGTGGGGGAGATGTCAGTGACTACTTAATATTCATGAAGCACCAACAATGTGCTGGTTACATATATATATATATATATATATATATATATATATATTTGCATGGAGCATGCCTTGAATGCCCTGCATACAGGAAGTGATAATCAGTGTTCAGTTTCTAAAAATATAGGTGTCTGGGCTTAAGCTTGCTTGTGAGCTATACCATCTGCCCTGTGGAAACCCTCCTCTTTAACCCAAGAATGTGGGACAGGCTGAATGTGCCCAGTGGTGGCACATTTAAAAATGACTTCATACATTCCAGAGTCTCGACCCTGCTTTTCAAAGCAGATTCTGTGGCTGACCTCTGGTGAGCCAGGGAACAAATTCAGCCCTGGCAAGAATGGTTGTTGGTGATCACCAATTCTCCTATTGTACTAGAAAACTGGGCTTCCTTCTTTTGACTCCAGAAAACCATACAACTGCACTTTAACCACCCAAAAGATACATCGAGATCACCAGCAAAGGAGTTGGAAGATGTAGCCTGAGTCACCTGGGCATCAACCATACTGGAGAAAGACACCACAAGATTATTCGTTTTAGAACCATGTGAATTTTAAAGAGTTTTTTCCCCCAAAGAGCTCTTCATTGGGTTGCCAAAACAGTTCAGAATCCTTACACAGTACATGACACAGGCTGTATGAATGTCTCTTGTGTTCAATATCCACAAAAGTTTATCTTATACAATCTACAATTCTTTAGCACGTTATTTTACATACGTATTCTGTTGGGTCCACTCTGGGTGGTTTAGGAGTTAACCCTAACTAAAATGGAAAATGTGTTTTCTTCAAATTAAGTAAAGGGTAGAAATTTAGAATTGTGATCTAATTATATATCAGAAGTAATCTAAAAATGAAAGCTGGGTTAATCGTTACTCCAGGTATGCAATCTCTTTTAGCCAGACTGGGGCAGCGAAGTAATGAACTCAAAGCTTCTCTCTGAGAAGAGAGTCCCTATCCTGTTCCTTATATTGGGCTTCTTTAAATATTAATGGACTGACAGGCATATTATGCAAGCCACTTGGGTGCCACCAAAAATGGCCTCTACTATATAACGTGCAGGCACAATCATGCTGTGGCATTATTATGTTGGAACTTTACTCGCTCCTGTACTACACCGCTGGCTGGCAGGCAGTGTGATTCACAACATGATGACATCAAATCATTGGGTGAATGTTCCCATAGGTGGAGAACTCAGTGGGGGAGCATGCAACTTGAAGATCCAGGCTCATGACAACAGAGCTGTTGAGGAATGGTGGGGAGTGGGGGTGGGAGTATGGCCCTCTAGATATTGTTGGACTGCAACTCCCATCAGCCCTAGCTAGCCTAGCCAATTGTAAGGGATCATGGGAGCTGAAGTCCAATGACTTCTGGAGGACTCACTCATTACACATCCTTGCCTTACCATATGATGATGAGGCTAAGCACTGGGCATATTTTCAGTTGTGTGAAGAGATGATAAATACTGGACCTGGCCAGCTGTGCTCTCCCAGTTATGGCTGAATTTCAAGATGTGTCAGTAACTTCACTAGGGTTTGTTCTTCCCCAGCTTGGGACAGTATCTAACAGTGTGCAATTGCTAACAGAAATGAAGTAGCGCTAGCATAAACTAGTCCAGTGCAATGCAAGTAGCATTAGCTGATGTGCTGATTTCCCAGAGAAATTGGTGTTCTAGCTAATGCTATTGGTGTTGCTCCAGAGTAATGCATGCTAGTGTAACTTAATTTAGTTTAGTAATTGCACCCTATTGGATACTGCCCTTTGTGCCCTCCAGATTTTGGACTTCGGCTCCCATCAGCTCCAGCCAGAATGGCCAATGATCAGGAATGTTGGGAATTGTAGCCCAAAACATCTAGGGGAGACCAGGTTGGAGAAGACTGATCTAACCTCTTCGGCATAAGGAATTTGGCTAATCTGTCACAAAAGTTGTACAATATATTGCACTATGGTTCCTTTTTTCCCCCCCTCCCCTTTCCTCCTCAAACCAGAATTACAAAGTGAAATCTGCTCACATTCCCATTTTATCTAACCATGTAATGAGAAATAAATGTAAGGAACAAATGTAACTTGTCTATAAGTAAACAAATAAATATTTTGCTTGAAAATGCTAGTGTAATGTCATTTTTCCCTTTAAATATTTTGAATATACCAGAAAGTGAATCTGTGCACATAAACAACAGCTGGGAAGTAAGACACCCTCTCCTTCTATTTTTATCCTTCAGAAGTGTTGATTTGTTGAAAACACAGCAAACACACAAAAAATACATAAATTTAAGCTTCAAGACATAATGCATATTCATTCCTGTAGGACCCATAAATCACATTCTGTCAATAAATTCTGTATTACACAGGTTAATCACTATGTCATAAACTGTGAAGCTGAAGAGGAATGCTCATTTTTTAAGTCACTGTGGATGCAACACTAGTCCAACGCTGGGCAAACTTTAGGCCAGGGGTAGGAAACATGGGCCTGGATCCCTTTTGTGACACCCACCAAGGTGCCCTACCCCTCCCACTTTTTTCTAATTAATGTATTTTCTTGCTGGGATTGCTTTGAAATCGGTTTCTGTTGCTGCTGAAAACTGTGGGTTCAAAGGAGTTGTTTAGCGTGTTTAGACAGGTTACTTGTCCTTTACCATGGTGGCCATTTTGTGGTGTTGCCCACAACAGTTTCTCCAATTGCCATATGTGCCCATGGCCCATTCCTACCCCTGTTTTAGCTGCTACGTTCTTTTCCACTAGACCCCTGAGGGCCACTAACTAGAAACAGGTGCAAAAAAGTAGCTTAGCAAAGTGGGTAAAGAGTTGAAGAACAAGGTGCCTCTTTTCAGTACCAGAACTGATGCTCACAGGACTGAAGGCATGGCCCTGCTTTCCTTTTCCATACAATTAGAGTTCTATGGAGGAGAATGTCCCAAAAGAGCTATAGTTATAGGGCAGAAGCTAAACTTAAACATCAATCTTAAAAGAGCTTTTCACGTAGTGTCCTGTCAATACCACTTGGTATCAGTACTCCATGCTTTAGTGCTCTAGCCAGCAACTAATTTTAGTAGCTGCCATATTTTCTACTGAGCATGAACTTGCAGTGTTAGCTCTAGCCACCTACTGTTGACACAAGCTGACATACAAGCAAAAGGGCATTGTGAACCGCCCAGAGAGCTTCGGCTATTGGGCGGTATAAAAATGTAATAAATAAATAAATAAATATAAATAACCCCCCATTTCTACAGTATAAACAGTAACAAAGGTATCAACAATTTATTTGTTAAATGTTGGAATTACTGGTAAGTGCACATTCACAACCGCGTTAAATTTGTGCAATGATTTGTAATGCAAATTGTGCGCTAACGACAACTGGTCCCCAATCTTAATACATGGTTCTATTTTCTTTGGGGTTTGATTATTTTTTCCATGATTTGGCAAAAAGAATTCTTGCAAAATTAAAATACATAATATTGGTCCTTGCTAATCCATTTTACAAGATTCAAGAAACAGACTATTTGATTTAAAGGCATCTATAATTGAAGAAATGTCATAAATCGTGCTGACTCCCATACTCCCATATTGTTTGCCTTTTTTGCAGTTCCATCACATATGTATGAAATCGTGTTTAGGCTTTTGGCATATCAAATACTTGCATTCCCGGAATGCAAGTGTTTGATATACCAAAAGCCTAAACAAAATATGTATGTGTATATATATATAATTTTCCAAGCAGATAGGTGCATTGTGTAACCATCTTATGACAATTTTCTCTATAACAAGTTCCCTTATTGAAAAAGAAATGCTATACTTTGTCATATTTTTGTACATCTCTGCATCGCTTAAGTTTATATGCTTTTGTCACTCTTATCACTTAATTACATAATTTTATATCCCACCTTTCCACCAAAGAATAATGCACAAAGTGGCTAACAATAAAAACTAAATTAAAACAAAAACCTTAATTGAAACATAGCATGAAAACAAATCAATTAAAAACACAACTAAAATGCACACTAATAAAAGATATAGCCAACACATAACCAGTTAAACCTCCTTCCACAGCAGTCCAGTTTACATGCCAAAGGTCTGTCTAGATAAAAATGTCTGCCTGCTGGCAGAAGACCAGAGAAGGACCCAACCTAGCCTCACTCAGAGCCTGGTGATGGCCCCAAGAAGGCATCTCTCAAGTCTCCACCAAATGCACCTCTAGTGGTGGTGGTACCAATAAAATGGCCTCCCCTGAAGGTCCTAATACCCAGGTAGGTTCATATGGGAGAAGGTTTTTCAGAAGTTCTTTGATCCCAAGCTGCATATGATTTTATACGTTATAACCAGCCTGAATTGTGCATGGAAACAGACAGGTAGCCAATGAAACTGGTTATCTTCATACCAAGCCCCAATCAACAGTCTGGCTGTACCATTCTGGACCAGCTGAAGTTTCTGAACAGTGTTCAAATGTAGCCCCATGTAGAGCATATTACAGTAGTCCAAAGGGGATATAACTAAGGCATTCATGACCATAGACAAATCAGACATCTCTAGGAACTGGCACAGTTGATGTAGTAGGCTCAGCTGTGCAAATTCATTCCTGGCCAGCTCCAAAACCTGGACATTCAAGTTCAGGGCTGAATCCAGGAGTACACCCAAACTGCAAGCCTGTGTCTTCAGGAGGAGTGTAACCCATCCAGCACAGGTTGAATCTATATTTCTTCATCTGCCTTTCGACTAACTAGGAGCGCCTCTGTTTTGTTTGGATTCAACGTCAATTTATTCACCCTCATCCTATCCATTACTGACATCAGATACGACTGTAGAACTTGAACAGCTTCCTTGGATATGGAGTGAAAGGAGAGAAAGTTGGGTGTCATCAGCATTCTGGTGGGACCAAACTTCCAAACTTTGAACCACCTCTCCAAAGCAGTTTCGTGTGTATGTTAAATAGTATGGGGAACAAGATGGAACCTTGAGGGACATCACAGGCCAAGGGTCGTAGTGTTGAACAAGAGTCCCCCAGCTCTGCCTTTTAAAATCGACCCTCGAAGAAGGACCGGAGCCACCCTATAGCAGTGTCTCCTAGTCCCATTTCAGACAGATGCCTAAGAAGGATACCATGGTCAATACTATTTAAAGCCAGTGAAAAGTCCGGAAGAACCAACATTCCTGATTCAGAGCCTTCTGTGGCACTGATCTCTTTCTGCCTTGCTTCCTGACAAACTTGACCCAACCTGATCCCTGCTCAAGTTCTGGTCCCTAGCAGAACCCTGAGACCCAAGCTACATCACAGAGAACCATTAGAACCCATAGCCTGAAATGGTACATTGGAGTGCAAATGAACTGAACTTCTTCCCACACTTGTTTAGGGGAAATTAGATTCTAAGACGCCATCGATTGTAAGACGCACACTAATTTCAGTACCACCAACAGAAAAAAAGCTTTGATTCTAAGAAATAATAAACACACCTGCGATTCTAAGATGCACCCTGTTTTTAGAGATGTTTATATGGGGGGAAAAGTGTGTCTTAGAATCAAAGAAATACAGACAGCGGTTGATCCATCTCTTTGAACGTAGGCCTAATTTAATCACATATGAAGGGATGGGGAATTTTTTTTAAAAAAATAACGTATATGTGATGGTTGATGATCCATCTCCCCAAACTCCTCCTAGGCAACTTTTGCCAGGCCGGGCCTGGTATCCAGTATTAGTACAAAGCCGGAGGAAAAAAGACTCCTCCCTCTTTTAGATATACCAGTGATTACAATATGAGTTGATGTATCTCATCTAGGCCAAGTGTATGGCATCTGACTAGGGTCAGATATGGGTAGTACCAGCCCAGATTATCTGATCCCACAAATACGTTGCTCTCATAGAGACCATTGTTTTGCCAAGTCATCCCCAGTATCATTGCCTTAAGTATTTTTTTAAAGAAATACTTTCTGATATTAAACAAGCATTAGCACACTTTATTAAGCTGAAACCATATATTCTACCAGTATAATAATGCCACCTGACATAAGATCAATTTACTTATTTGACCTGGAGATTGACAGTTGCATTTGATAGCAAATGTAGGATTTAGCTTGATGGGCACTAGCAGTGCCCATTGAGTTGACTCTTCTTGGTTAACTAACAAAGGCCTTTGCTAGACCAGGCTATATCCCAGACTAATACCCGGGATCGCCCCTGCGTGTCCAGATGACGCACAGGGGATCCTGAGCTCAGGGAGGGATCAACCCTCCCTGGTCCCGAGATATAGCCTACCCCTTTGGGCCCGGTATTTTCCGCGGTCTCGGGCTGAGCCCATTTTCACAGCTTGATTACTCGTGCATAGCTGGGAGCTGCGCATGGGGTGCAGCACTCCCCAGGAGCGCTGCGCCCATCGAGGGCAGGGTGGAGGGAGTGGGGGAAACGTTTTGTGTGTGTTTTAAACTTACCTGGGCACACGAGCATTCGTGCGCATCCAGCCCTTTAAGAACAAAAAAATGGTGTGTGCAACGGCTCTCTTTGTGAGCTCGTCGTGCCTGACGTATAGACTAGCGTGACAGCCCGCGACAGTTGCATGGTGGGCTCTCCCCTCCTCCATCGCACTTTTTAAGGTAGGTCTAGCAAAGGCCACAGTCTCTGGACTCATCTACACCAAGCAGGATATTGCACTATGAAAGTAGTATATAAAAGGCAGGAGCCATATCAAGCAGGATATAGTGGTATGAAAGCAATATATGGTATGTGTCCAATGGGCCCAACAGTTGTCAGTGCACTTCAATACCACTATAAACAGTAGTGGGCTCCTGTCTTTTACATACTGCTTTCATACCACCTTCATAGTGGAATATTCTGCTTGGTGTAGATGAGACCTCTATTAGCACACATATTCACACTGTTGTTGTTTTACTCCCACACTTATCTTATATCTAACACACAAACTGCTTTGTAGCATCAGATACAAGGACTACCTCCCACACGGCTATATTTTCCTCAACTTGCTGGTTGCTTTTTCCTCAGCATGGTCACTTGTAGTGCCAAAATTAGCATTGTCAATCAGGCAAACAGGTGGCCTATGGCATAAAGTCGATCCCTCTTTCCCAGGTCTTTTCTTTTGGGGAGCCAATCAGAAGTGATGCTGAGGTGACGGAGGCAGACTTGTCAGCAGATCTGGAGTATAAAAAGTAAAACAACCATGTTAGCACTTCTGAGCAGTCGTGCATTCCCAGCCTCGCCTCGGGTGTAGGGATTGCAAAGAAAAGCAAAACTACACCGTTTCGACCGTGTAGTTTTGTTTTTTATGGGTAGAGGCTCAACCATTCTCATGTTGGGATTGTTTAAAATCATACTCTGGATAAGGACGTCGTTTAAGCAACTTTCGTTCGGGCTTAGCCCGCTCCTTTTAGGCACTCTTGTGAAATCAGGTTAGTAGCATGTTTGTAATGATTGAACTGTATTTCTTTGTCAAGGAAATCATTGGTACATTCTGCATGTAACTACTGGGTTCTAATAGATATGATTAGGTAGAGAGGGTAAAAGGCAGCAGTCCTAGATAGTCCTTTTAAACTGAAATGCATTTTTCTCATTAAAACAAGGGTGCTTTGTTGATTGTTAATTTTTAAGTCTTTGAAATACCTGGCTAATAATTCTTTCAATGTGCTTGGGGTAAAAGCTATTTCAAATGGCCATTATTATTATTATTATTTAAAAAAGCCTATTATGATGTCTGATTAACTTTTCATGCTTCCAGAGAGTGCTCAAGGTTATGTTACTTGCAGATAAACGGAGACGCTCCCAGAATAGCTCTGATAAAATGCACATGGTATTGGCCAGGCACTGATGACTTTTTAAGGGAATCAGCTGCTGGGGTATCCATTACACTGCGGCTCTGGACCACTTGCCTGCTGTCAGTCAAAGCTGGGATGGTTATTTTTGGAATGTGACATTTCAGAAGCATAGCTTTGAAATACTAATAATACAAAAGCCATATAAGATCACAATTTGAATAACAGGACAACTTCCTTGTACATTAGGATAGTTGGAAGAAGAAGAAGAAACTTTTGGGCCTGAAACATTCATGATAAGGGATTAAACTCATCCCTGAGTTTGGTTTTGATTGTGTTTGGTTTAGTTTTCTTTCGTTGGATGTCACTGCTACAGATAATGCGAGGGACCCAAATTACATTTAGCAGTCAACTAAATATTCTTGGTTTAAGATGAAATGTTGAAACAAATTCATGTAAAACAATTCACTAGAAAAATATGAAAGTAGTAGCTCTTTGAGAAGAGGGGAAAAGAACTCATATTGGTCCATATGCTTAAAAAATGCAAGACCATGGCATGTTCTAACTACTAAAATACAGCTTCTTATTCTGTCATGTTTAAATTCCACTGCCTGAAGTTATAACCACAGGAATTGTTAAGATAAGAGAAATAGGCTTCTTATAGACAACTGAATTGTCAAGGAGGCTGATGTTCTAGCTATCTCTGATACAACCTCTGATCCCACAAGTCTGTAATCTTGTGATGAACCATCTGTGCCTGAACCTGCCTCCTTTTTGAACGATTTTGACAGATGCCACGTTCAGAGGGTTCTTCCCTTAAAGGTGGCCTAAAAATAATTTAAAATAAATTAAGTGGTTAGGTTAAGGAGATAGGTACCCCTAAATGAAGAAATATTCCCCTCCAGAGAGTTGAATTGTTATCACTGTGGTTTGGCAGAGAGTGAGGGCATTGTGTTACACCAATAAACATTTCAGCCGGGGGGTGGGCGCAGTTCTTCAGATTTTGCACCTTCCTGCAGTTGTTCAAGCCATCACTGTCAGTTGTTATCTAATAGCCTAGCTCACATTTCAAAGCTGTGCATCCCCTTGGTCTCTCTCAAGCCCAGATTCAACTGAACTGCTTGTGGTTTTGCACTTACGTTTTGCACTTCTAAAATGCCCAATAGATTGAAGATCTCAACTATTCTACTTAAAGGCATTTTTCCCCATTGAGTGGGAGAGGGAAATGAAACTACCATTTTCAGACAAATGCAGGGTTATGGAGAAAATTCTTTCATCCGATCCCATTTTTACATTTGTATAATCTGGTTTGGGGAGGGGTTAAGTAATGCATCAAAGATCAGTAAAACAGTGGCACAATCAGCATTAGGAAGTAGGCTTCTAAGTGGTATGCTTGCTCCATTTGACAACATGTGGCTCCCTGAAAGCCAGTGGCAATTCTGTTGCTGACCATGGCCAGATCTACACCAAGCAGGGTATGACACTTTGAAAATGGTTTGAAAATGGTATATGGCGTGTGTCCTGGGCCCCAACAGTTGTCACTACTGTTATAAACCGTTTTAAAGCAATAGTGTAGATCCTGCCCATATTAATCGGAAGTATGGGAAGCACAGGAGTAAAAATTACATTACCTAATTCTCCATAAAATGCTGGTTTTAGAAAATTAACCCCATCAAGAGCCACAGTTCCAGTATAATTAGAATAAATCACTCCATATGAAGTACAATATGAAGAGTCACTTTGCCTTATTATGCTAATGACTTCAAGCAGACCAATGACTCACATTCCATTTTTATTTCCACCTTTCTTTTCAGAGTGCCTGTAAAGATGACGACAAAAGCGCCGACATTCACACAGCCGTTACAAAGTGTTGTGGCACTGGAGGGTAGTGCCGCAACCTTTGAGGCTCATATTAGTGGTAAGGCTTTCATCTGTTTTTACAATCATTATTTCCATTTTGTTTTGCTGATATCTCCAAATACACGATCGAGGCGTAAGACATTTTGCTTGCAGAGATGAAGGCTAAGACTAAGCCCACCCCCTCCTGTTCTATGTACAAATTCCAACTTGACTAGCAGTTGAATTTCTCTTTAACATTGATAATGAGACAACCTGTTGCAGGGCAGGATGTGTGACACACAGCTCTTTTCCCCAACACCTTGCTGCTGCCGCCCAACATCTGTTGCCTGAGACAACTACCTCAGTTTGCCTAATGGTAGGGCTGGCCTTGGGTCAACTACACAGTGGGCATTATCCAATACCGCTACTGCGCTAGAGGGAACAACTATTAGATCAATTGGAAGCCAACACTGGCTAGCACAACAAGAGACAAACTGAAACTACCGCTTCCAGAATGGCACAAATCAGCAGTGTTTGTGGAAGGGAGTTCTGCCGATTTGTTTCATTCCAGAAGTAGCAGTTTTAGCAAATTTCCCGCATTGAATTAGCAAGTGGTAATTTCCTGTTGCACTAGCAGTCATTCCTGCTAACGCAATGTGTTTAGATTTCGTGCTAACAGACTGCCAGCACTGGATACTGCCCAGTGCTTCCAGTGCCTCCTAGAATTAAGGGGCACATCAGCAAGAGTAATTTAAAAAGTATCTTCTTTAGCTCCCCCACCCCACCCAGTCTCCTGCCTGGTGTCTGAGCATGCTGGTGGAGCCCAATAGAATAGGGTTCTTCTAAAGACACCACACAACTCCCATTCTGAGCTGTATAGCGACTTCAGGGTGTAGTAGGCCAATTCAAACATTCCATACAATTTTTAATTAGTACATGAAATTTAGAGGAGCAAGTATGTTATGCAGCCTTCGTATATACAGTCAAAACAAACTATCGAGACCCAAAGCAGACAGTATTTTAAAGATGGAGCTGCTTGCTACTCCAGAGTAAATACAGGGGCCCTGATCTAGATTGGGACTCTAGAGTGGGGGAGTAGCGGGGCTGTAATCCTTCCCCCTGTTATCATCCCAGTTGGGGGACCTGTGCCTATAATTTATGTTGACAAATAGTGATCCTCCATTTTCTTTTATTAACCCCCCCCCCATATAAAAGATCATTAGAGTGTTTGTTCTAGTTTCATCATTAAAGTAATGTCTGCTTTGGCTCTAAGCCCTTTCCTTTTCTGTGAGTTAGAATTTAGCAAACATAGGCCTAATATGCATGTCACAATAACCCAGCTTTTTTTTGTTAAACCCTCAGTTTAAAAACAAGTGGGCATGCTGGTGCATGCTACCCAATTGCTGTTACTGCAAGCGAGAGCAGCTATACAACTCAGGATGCGTCATCCCTGGGTTGTTTCCCATGACGTGCCAAACAGGAACTCTGGCTTGTCTCTCTCCCAATAAGCCTGAGAAATAGCCTGTGGTTAGTACATGAGCTAGATTAGGAGTCAGGCCAGCAGCTGGAGCCCCCAGGCCTAATATGGTCACCAAGGAGAGGTGTACCATCTACCCTCAGCTTCCCATCAGACACACCACGGGTAAAAGAAGGGTAGGCAGGGAGTGGTATCTTGGGTAACAAGACCAATCAGCAGGTCACTTCTCGGGGAGAGGCCTTGATGCTCTACCAATTCTTCCTCTTATCCATTCTCAAACTAGTTGTCCAGGAAATCTAATTTCTGAGCAAGGCACCGGAGTTGAGATACGGTAGAGGAACTAGACCCTACAGCTGCCGCATATTGAAAGAGTTGGTGTGAATCAGCGTTAAACTGGTTGAAATGAATGTACTTGGGTCAAGTACATTTGGAGTACAGTCCAAATAATATAAACTAGTGGGAGTTCAATTATCGAATCCCTGAAATCTTACGCTCACATTAAGTAATGCTCCGAAGTGGTCCACATTGCAAACCTACTGTAGGTACTTATTTACTATATATTATTTAAAAGTATTTTTATGCCATACCTCAGCCCAAAAGGCTCTCACAGCAGCTTACATATAATCAATTAGCCAAGATCGTCCTTGCTTGCAGGATTACAGTCTAAAAACAACAGCAACATACATAATGCCTGATTTCAATATGGTAGGTCAAGTTGATTTCACAATGCTAGCAAGGCCTATTTTAGATGTGCAAGCATTGCCAGGCCAAATGAGATCACACCGAAACTTATAGCCCACATGTTTTTGAGCTAAGGACTATATTACTGGAATGGAGTATGAAAATACTCCCTGACTCAGAATTCATGCCACAAGTGGATCATAGGCACACATGGGTTACAGCAGGGATGTTGAACCCCAGGCCCATGGGCCAAATCCATTCCACCTGGTTCCCAGTCTGGACATTCAGGATTCCCCCAGATATCCAGCTCCCTTCTCTTGACTATGCCCACTTTTCCCTGATCACCAATGATGGTTCCCTGTTTTTGCATGGTTTCTCCCACCTTCATTTTAAAAGGTTCAAATGCCTCTCCTAAGGCTTCCCTTATTAGCAGTAAGAACTTTGAACAGAAATTAGGGTGACCATATTTTGGAAACCAAAAAGGAAGACAACATGGTCGCCCCCAAGGGGGCGTGTCCAGTACCAAGGGGGCATGCCCACCAGAACATAGCCTTGGTCACATGTCTGATTTTACAGCACATATTTAAGACAAATCTGTTCTACATAACATCTTAATGTTAAAATCACTGAAATAAAGAACAAATGAGAGATTCAGTGTATCTGAAATTAACTTCACTCACTCCTACTTTTGTAGGTTTTGCTGTACTATGAAGCTTTTGCTATACTCTGTGTGTTACATTCTCCCCTTCCCTCAAATATCTTTTCTGACTGTATCTTCACTCATTGCAAGCTGCTGTTGTTGTTAACAGGGTTTGCTACTGGCCCCAGATCTGTTTCAAATTTGGTATGGCTAAAGCTCTACCAAAAGCTATCATGGTACCAACTTTCAGCTCTTTATCTTTAAAAATGACAGTTTAAAAAATAATAATTGTAAAACCTCATTTTTTAAAAAACTCCTAAAAAATCAATGGATGAACGGATCTGTTTCAAATTTGGTGTGGCTAAAGCTCTACCTAAATCCTATTACGGTACAAAGTTTCATCTCTTTAACTTTAAAAATGACGATTTTAAAAATAATAATTTTAAAACCTCAATTTTTAAAAAATTCCTAAAAAATCAATGGATGAACGGATCTGTTTCAAATTTGGTGTGGCTAAAGCTCTACCTAAATCCTTTCATGGTGCAAAGTTTCATCTCTTTATCTTTAAAAATGACGATTTAAAAATAATAATTTTAAAACCTCAATTTTTAAAAAATTCCTAAAAAATCAATGGATGAACGGACCTGTTTCAAATTTGGCATGACTAAAGCCCCTCCCGGATTTGCCATCAAAAACCCAGACAAATCTGAGCAAATCCGGTCATATGGTCACCCTAACAGAAATAGGCTGGCATTTTTAGTATTTTGGCCCTGCCGCTTTTGGCTTTGGCTCCACCCCTTTGTGTTTGACCTCTTCCAATGCTGGAACGTGGCCTTTGAGAACCTCTCCAAAACTGAATTTAGCCCTTGAGCTGAAAGAGGTTCAATGCCCATGGGTTATAGGGAAACCTGGTGAAATGTCCTCTTCATCACAACAGTTAAAGCTGCAGGTGCCCTGCCGTCTTTTAAATCTGGTCACTCTAGTATAGCTCCTGCACTTTAACTGTTGTGTTGAAGAGGGAATTTCACCAGGTTCTCCATATATACAAATGACACCTGCTGAAATTCCCTTTTCTATGCAACTGTTAAAGATACAGGAGCCCTGTCCTCCTTTTCATATGGTCACCCTACCTTCTCTCATTTTCAGTCCAAGCTTTGGCACACAGTAATCTTATTGTAACACTAACTCATATTGAAAGATGTTGTAAATCTTTCCTCCCCTAAAGCTGCTCATCAATTCAGACAGACCTGACAATGATTCAGTATTTGGTGTGTGTGTTTTTGATGTAGTAATATCTTTGTACAATTTTTATCTCTTGAAATCTGACCCCCTAAATCACAAAAAGTGTAACTTCTACTGTTGCATTTCCTTTCTCCCCCCTTATCATTAGACATTACAGATTTATAATTTCCCTACCTATGATAATACAACATAGGAGTGGGTGGGTGTGCGTTAAATATTAAAGCAGAGTTGCAAATATATTTTAAAGACAGCAAGCTGAGATTTTTTCAGACGATCTATCTATATATCTTTTAGTCTATATTATAAAATAATGCATTAATTAATATTTATATAACACCTTTCTACATGACCAAAGCACTTTGCACACATTCACCCTTTAACCCTTGCAGCAATCCTGAAATTCAGGACAGAATTATTGTCCCTTTATTGCACATGGTGACCTAGTATGTTGATACTGTAGTTAGGCTGAGGTTTGAGACAGAGGCTTCCAGTGCATAACCCACTTAACAAGTATGCTAAAAGTTATGGAGCTCCCTAGAAATGTAAGCGTAGGCCAGCTTCCTCCAACCTGGTGCCCTCCAAATGTTTTGGACTACAACTCCCATCAGCCCTTATCATAGCCAATAATCAGGGATTATGGGAGTTGTAGTCCAAAACATCTGGAAGGCACCAGGCTGGGGAAGGTTGACGTAGATGTTTAATGCAGAGTTAATTCACTCCCTCTGCTTACTTGAACTATTGCTTCCTAAAGGTTAGGCCAGGCTCCAACCTTTTGGGGCCTCTGGGCACGACCACAAATTAGGCACTGGGGTGGAGTGCCCATCCCCTCCCCTTTTATCTGTGTTTGTGTGTATACATGAATGTGTACACTGTCCATGTGCACTCTGGCTTCTCTCTCACTGGCTCTTTTCTCTCTTCCCCCACAATCTCTCTGACGCCTCTTTCTTTCTTGTTGGCCCGAAGGTCTTTGACGGGGGCCGGGGGTGGACTATCACCCAGCCATTTTTGACAGGGGTATGTGTTTTTATTGCTATGAAAGCCGATGGACCAACCACTACATTGGCTTTCATAGGGACAGAAAAAGGCCCCCTGCTGCTGCTGCTGCTGCTGCTGATGATGATGATGATTTATATAGCACCATCAATGTACATGGTGTTGTACATAATAAAACAATAAAATAGCAAGACCCTGTCACATAGGCTTACATTCTAATAAAATCAGCTGGAGGGGCAGGTGAAGGTCACCCCTCCCCCTCCAAAGGCCCAGTTGCTCCAAGGGACCTTGGTGGGGGTGGCCTTTTTCGGCAAGGATGACCTTTCCCACCCCCACCCCCCACCCCTGTGCTAACGAATGGAGGAATCGCACCAATCACTTGCAGAGGGTGAAAACAGCTTGAAGGGCTCCTCAGCCTAGTTTTGAAGGCACTGCATTGGAGACCCCTGGATGAGGCGATATAAGTTAAATTCAGCTTGCTATATAAGGAAAGCTCCCTTCACATATTTTATAACTATTCCTTCAATTTTAAATTTAGATGGAAATATATTGGGTTTTGGAATTATTAGAAAGTGAAAACAGAAGACTATGTGGTGGTGGTCCTAACTGCATAAGCCGCTGAGATGAGTCTCACCAAGTTTTTGCAGTCAGGGGTGGGGTAAGGTTTGCTTTTTCCAAAATGCCATGTCTTGCACATTCTGTTATTCTTGCCCAAATTGGAACTGAGGCCTCTTGGTCTTGGTCAAAACAGCAACCCCTTAATGACGTCATTTGAAAACAGCTTTGCCATCTGTGTTGGCAACAAGCAGAGATGTTTGTGACCATTGCTCCAAACAACACCACAATCTTATTAATGTGAACACTTTAACGCTCTCTGTTCTGCTAAAGGTTCCCCAGTTCCTGAGGTGAGCTGGTATCGGGATGGCCAGGTTCTTTCTGCTGCAACTCTGCCCGGTGTGCAGATCTCATTTAGCGATGGCCGCGCTAAACTTGTGATCCCCGCCGTGACAGCAGCTAACAGTGGAAGATACACCCTACAAGCCACCAATGGATCTGGACAAGCAACTAGTACCGCTGAACTACTTGTCACAGGTATGCTATGAGTGGAGAACAGATCATCTTACAAGTGTGTAAAAATGGCCGACAAATACTATTTTCGTAGGGTGACCAACTGTCAGGATTTCCCCGGATTTGTCCTGGTTTTTGTTCTTTCCTTGGTGTCAGGGGGGATTTTCTATAACTTTCAATAATGTCCTGGAATGACACACCTTCCCCTTTAAGGCTGCCATTAGCATGGCAGGAGGGAATGACATGCTTTCTTGAGGCACATCATTCCCCCACCCCGAGCTCCAACTGAGGTCTTAAAGGGGAAAGTGGGTCATTCGTGGACATTATAGAAAAGGCCCCAATTGGAGTGGATGGTGGTGGTGCAGAATGAAATCCTTTCCCCTCCTCCACTCCAATCGGGTTCTTTAAGGTGGCGGGAGAATAACGTACTTTCTGCAGGACTCAGAAAGCTGCTTCCCCACACACACACTAGGTGTCCTCTTTTTTGGTTTCCCAAATATGGTCACCCTAATTTTCGAAACAAAGTATCATAGAATAGTAGAGTTGGAAGGGGCCTATAAGGCCATCGAGTCAAGAAAGGGTTGTAACTAAGAGTGTAATTCTATTCTACTGATGGAAGCAGTTCTATCAACGGGACCGCAGCTCCCGACGCCACCCTCAAAATCTGCTCCGAAGAGCTGAAAGCCCTCCAGGGGGCTGTCTATACACATGGAAAGCCCCAGGGTGGGTGCGCTGCATAGCTGCATCGATTAACCTGAGCACACAAACCCTTACCTTCGGGTATGTGCTTTAAGTGCTACCCCATAATTTTTGAAGCAGATTTAACAAGTTAAAGGCTTCACTGTCTTGAATGGACTACTCAGCCGAATGACATACAATGAAACCCCTTTGTTACCATCCCACTAACTGATGCTTAACTTTTTTTCGTGTGACCTTTTTCATGGTCAGTCAAAGTACCCACAAAACGGTCCTCTAATTAGGGATATCATTCTTATGTTCAGTCCTATGAACACATTGGGTGGGGTGGGACGGGATGGGGGAGATGCTTCACTTTTGTTGTTGCAGAGGAGTACGGTCTTCAGGCAGAAGTTTAAATCACAGGTTTCCTATAATGCAGGGGTTGTGGAGCACCTCTTTCAACCCAAGGGCAGAATTCAATTTCAGAGAAGCTCTTAGGGTCTGCATTCTAGTAAGGGGAGGGGGCAAAGGCAAAGAGGCAGAACCAAAGGCTATACCACCATATTATAGCTTAAATCTCTTACTGCTAGTAACCAAGCCTTCGGAGAGTCATTTCAACCTGTTAGAGTGGGGGAGAAGCTGCCCAAATGTAAGGAAACCACCAAATGATCAGTGGTTGGGAGGAGGGATGTGGCTAGGGGAAGGGGTGTGGCCAAGGGAACCCCAAAGGGCTGGATTTGGCCCCCGGGCCTGAGGTTCCCCTCCCCTGATTTAATGCAGTTGTACTATTTCCACACCAAAAATATAATATGATTAGCTGTTTTAGAGGAGTGTGTGTGTGTGTGTGTGGATTTTTTTTTTGGTTCTCTGTGACTTTCTCCCTTGAGCTTGCTTCTTATTCTGTACCAAACTACAGCTGAAACAGCGCCACCAAACTTTTCACAACGACTACAGAGCATGACCGCAAGACAAGGAAGTCAGGTTCGACTTGACGTGAGAGTGACTGGAATCCCTACACCTGTGGTGAAGTTCTATCGGGATGGAGCAGAAATTCAAAGCTCCGCCGATTTTCAAATTTTACATGAAGGAGACCTCTACAGTTTAATAATTGCAGAAGCTTACCCCGAAGACTCCGGAACATATTCAGTAAATGCCACAAATAGCGTGGGTCGAGCTACTTCAACAGCCGAACTGCTCGTTCAAGGTAATGATAAATTATTCTTGTTGTTGTTGCTATTATTATTATTATTATTATTATTATTATTATTATTATTATTAATTTATTTATATCCTGCCTTTTCCCAAGTACTAGACTCAAGGCAGTTTACAAGATTAAAACATGTACAATTAAAACATATAAATATAAATTACAAAAGTTAAAATAGAATTTATTTAGATCATATGTTTATGAGCCATAGAAGTAAAATAATAAGAAAAAAATACATAGAAATGGGATAATCATGGCATTGAACCACTCTAGTTACTGTTCTGCCAACAAATCCATCAACTTCATGTCTCTCAAGTGTTTATAGCTTGGCTGTAAAATTTCACTCAATGCTAAAACCTATCATAAATACCTCAGCATGAGAGGAAGAAAAAATAATTCCAAACAGCAGCAGCTCAGTTTGCATTTCTACCGCTCTTAATATAAGAAAAGTAACTAGACATTGGTTGTGTGTGTGTGGCTGCCTCCATTTTTACTAGAATATTTCAAAAGTTTTTTTCTTAATATAAAATCCAGCAAGGTATTGGCTAAATTTACTTATTTATATTTATTGATTTATTTGGAATACTTATATATCCCTCCATATCTAAAACAGATGCTGGAGTGGTGAACATATGAGGTAAAAAAAATAAAAAGAATTAACACACCATTACAAAAATTCTTCTTTTAAAACCATACTGCCAATAAAAACTGTGGCTGGTTAGTTAAGGAGTGCTTCCTGGAAGAGAGCTGTTTTCAGGAGGTTTCAAAAGCAGCACAGTGTTGGTGCTTGCCTGATTTCTATGGGCAGGAAATTCCCAAAAAAGGGGGGCCACCACACTGAAGTCCCTTCTCCTGGTGGACTCCAATTGGGCCATAGGTCCATGGGGACTCACCAGGAGCATGCCCTCCAATGACCTCAGTGACGGGGCAGGTTGGTAAGGGAGAAAGCACTCTCTGAGATATCCTGGTCCCAAGTTGTTTAGGGCTTTGTACACTAGTACCAAAACCTTAAACCTGGTCCAGTCGTGAATAGATAGCCAGTGCAGGTTCCTCAGCAAAGGAGTTGCATGCTGAAACATGGCAGGCATTCTGCATGAGCTCCAGCTTCTTATCCTCAGAAGAGGGTAAATGTTTAATGTTTAAATGTTTTAATATTAGAATTTGTTTAATATACTTTTAACTTCTGTATATCTCTATAGGTTTCTAATGTATATGTTTTAAATTTTGTAATGCTGCCTTGAGACCCAGCATTGGGCAAAAGGCGGGATATAAATAAATATAAATATAATAATATTGTAGCTTCATGTTGACTCACGTAAATACATCCTTATGTTTACACAAAGCTCCTGGAACTGCAGTGTGCAAAACAAAGGCTCTAGCCAGTACGTGCTGCCTCAACAGTTCCAATCCCAAAAAGCACACATGGAGCAGCCAATGCCAGCTCCAGGTTTTGAGGGCCCTTGGGGGAGGCATCCCTCCCTCAGCCTTCTTCCTCAGGGAGTCTACCTTCTTACCGCCATTGTCACCAACTGCTATTGCTCCTCATCCTCTCTCCCATCACTGCTACCACTTGCTTGCCTGACAGGCAGAGAGCCAGTGAGCAAGCTGGCAGTGGCATCTTCTGTGTTCTGTTTCTCAAAACCTCCTGCCTTCTTGGGAGACAATTGCGAGGCCTGCTAAGTAATCCACAAAGCTTTATTCAAGCAATAAACATCTCTTCTCACCTGAAGAGAGTCTAACCTAAACTTTCCCCTAGGCAAAACTATGTAAACTAAACAAGACAATTGTCCTTTCAAGAAGAATGGAAAGCCTTTTCCCAAAACACGTTAACTTCAGAAAGACTACTGTTACTTTCTACTGTTAATTTTACCCTACCCTGTGCCTGCTTACCCTACCCTGTACCTGTTTGCATTCTCTTCCCCTCCTTATTGTTTTACTATGATTTTATTAGATTGTAAGCCTATGCGGCAGGGTCTTGCTATTTACTGCTTTACTCTGTACAGCACCATGTACACTGATGGTGCTATATAAATAAATAATAATAATAATAATAATAGTTCTGAGGCAGCTTCTCACGAGATGCAAGCCGGCCGATTTCCTCTCACCTTCCTTTCGCTCCGCCCGTTTTAGTCGGCAGCGTACTCTAGGATCGGCTAACCTCTCCGTGCTCTCTCCCTTGGAAGAATGTTGGCTTCTGACTGACTGTATTATTTGCCCTTGATGAGATAAGCTCTGGAGAGGGTTCACTCCCAGCTGGAGAAGAGCCCTTGAGAGCTTTCTCCCCCACTGGTAAAGGCTGGCCTGTTTCTGGCGCTGACTCCTAAACTTCAGAGTCTGATTGTGACTGATCACCTGAAACACCTTCTTCCAACCCAGGAGGAGCAGGGCTAGACATGACATTCTGCTGCTTCTCACCACTCCCATTGTCTGGGTCAGAATGAGAAGTTAGAGGTTTCAATTTGGAAAAGGAGCAGCAACTCTAGGAGGCTCTTGTCAGTTGGCCCCCCGCTAATGTGTGGGCCCCTGGCAGGTGCCCAATGATGCCTACCCTTGATGCTAGCTCTGAGAGCAGCCATTCGGCACATGCAGTGACCTGAAAGAAGAAGTCCTGTCAATCAAATGAAGGGCCCTCTCTCAGAACAGCTGAACATAGGAAGCTGCCTTATCCTAAGTCAGACCACTGGCCCGTCTAGCTCAGTATTGTTACAGTTCTTGCACTGGCCCTCTAGGATTTCAGACAAGAATCTTCACCTGGAACTTTCTGCATACAATGCTTGTGCTGCAGTTCTTCCCCTGATATACAGGATCAAATGGTGGTAATAATAATGATCATGATAACAACAACAACAACAACAACAACAACCATCCAGAAAGCAGTCATACTTAAAACATGCTCAATTGTCAGGAAATTCCTGAATCTGTATAAGACAGAATGACTTGGCAATGCCCGTCATGTCCATCTAGAAAAACCACCATGAGCGAGAAAGATAGTAATAATAATAATAATAATAATAATAATAATAATAATGGTTTTGTGTACTTACCATGGTTGTTGGATCAGGTTGGGGAACTGTGCATACATCAGCCTTTTTCATGTGTGAATTCAAATCCAACTAGAAATGTGTTTGTGAAAAGTTGCTTCCATGTGCATATAGCCACTAGCTGGATCAGAGCAACTATGAATGTCATCAGATTAGTGTTTTATAGCACGCTCATTACTGGGCACTCATGGATTTTCGTGGGTGCTTTTCAAGATGCCTTCCGCCTTCTGCGTGTCTCCCACTCCTTCTGCTTGCTTTCCCGTTAAAAAAAAAAAAGACCCAGAAAAATCTTTTTACCTCCAACAGCAAAATGTGCCACCATTTCCTGTTGTGTGCAGGAAAAGCTGCAGGATAAAAACACCCACTGAATGGGCCACGTGGTCTTTATTTCCTCTTTCTTCAGTGTGTGAAGAGAGAGGAAGCGGCTCGTCCTGTCCCCTGTCTGAAGAAGCTCTCTATATACCCTTCATTACAAAGATTAGATTCAGGGAAACAAATTAAACTCAGCAAAAGTGAGCTGAGTAGCTATGGAGGCCATGTGATTCAGTAGGGGTTTTTTCCTATATGTGTTTTAGAGTTTTAAATTTTGTATACTTGTTTTTACCTCAATTTTAGAATTTCTGTAAACCGCCCAGAGAGCCCTGGCTATGGGAGCGGTATATAAGTGTAATAAATAAATAAATAAATAAAATAAATAAACTGAAATGATTCTAAAGCATCCATTTAGAGTGTAATCCTAGACACACTTACCTGAAAATAAGTCCCACTGAATGTAATGGTGATTACTTCTAAGCATATAGGCTTGCACTGTCAAAGTCTTAATTATTATGCATGGCTTGTTTGGCCTAATTAGATAGTTGCACAAAAAGCCTAAACTTATATAAACTGCTCCCCCTCCATTATTTGTTTATATCTAAGTAAAACAGATGGCCATTCAATTTTCTTTCCTGTGGTGTTTATACGTGCACATAAATAATTGGAACAACAGATTTGATTCCATCCTCTTCCCCCACCCCCCAAACAAAACCATTATTGTTTATTGCCATTTAAGAGTCCTCTTTTCCTTTCTATTAGGTGAGGAAGAAGCTGTCCCCGCTAAAAAGACAAAGACAATTGTTTCGACTGCTCAGATTACACAAACTACACGACAAGCCAGAATTGAAAAGGTTTGTATTTAGACGGATTGCTTTGCCAGTTATATTAGAAGCAGTGTTTTAACATGACAGGTTCTCATGACCGTTCTCGGTGTGCTTGCATTACAGAAGATAGAAGCCCACTTTGACGCCAGGACACTTGCAACTGCTGAGATGGTTATAGAGAGTGCCACAGGACAACAGCTGACCCACAAGGCAGCTCTTGCCCCACGGATGCCTCCTAGGCCTTCCTCGAAGTCACCGACTCCACCAATAATTGCTGCCAAAGTACAAATGGCACGACAGCAGTCGCCATCCCCGGTTAGACAGTCGCCATCCCCTGTACGACATGTCAGAGCTCCAACACCCTCGCCAGTCAGGTAAAGCACTCTAAAATCTATAAAAAATCTTTTCCCCCCTCCGTCCCCAAGGGTAATATAAACAGAAAATGGGACAAGAAGTATAAGTTTAAGGCTTACCTTAAAGACAAGATGGCCAAGCAACATGGCAACCTTCCCATAGAGCATTCTGCTTCAGATTGCAAGGCGGGAGGCTGCCGTGCTGCTGAGGGCAGCCAAGTGGATGCTGAAAGTGGCAACAAAGTTGTTTTTGTTTTGCAAACAAACCAAGAAACAAACAAACATCAGGCCAGACGATGACAAAAGAAGGTGAGGGAGGGGGAAGTGGAGGAAAACATACACACACACACACACACACACACACACACACACACACGAAGGCTGGCTTGATACTGAAGTCAAGAATGCTATATAATCATTGTCTTGAGGTGGAATAGAGGAAGAGGCACAAACTTAAATGGATTAGGACCTGCTAGGTGTCATGCAGATTTCTGGCTACGCCTTGGACTGTTGGGGCAAACAAACATGTAGCTGCAGAGTCCCCCATTATTTTAAAATAACGGTTGCTAGGGTTTATCAGAACGGTTATTTCTTTCCTAGCCTTGCAGAGCAACTTATGGTAACATTCTTAACATTCTATGCTAAGCAAAGTTGGTGTTATTTATAAATAGGGCGACCCTATGGAAAGGGGGTTGGGGCTCCTGTATCTTTAACAGTAGTATAGAAAAGGGAATTTCAACAGGAGTCATTTGAATATCACAATAGTTAAAGCTGCAGGAGCCCTGCCCTCTTTTGTATCTGGTCAAGAATGTGCAAGGTTTTTTTTCCAAAAATAATAATAATGCACCTGCGTTCTGATGATTTGAAAACAAAATTCAGAAACAAAATTCTCATTCATCCCTACAAGCAGCAACAGAAATGCAATTGTTTTACAACACTGACACCTACAGGACACAAATTGGTGCTATTTCCTTCTTTCATTTGAGTAGAACTCGAATAAAATGTTTGCATCTAAACTCGATTCATAAATAAGTCTTGAGCTACTGATGCTATAAATCTGATTGGTCTGTATGTAAATGAAATAACTGTTTCAGGACTAGATTTTACAAAGTCTACGTTGAACCAAATTCTTGGCCCTATGCCACACTTTCTCTTTTGCCAACATCCAGAAAATCTATGCAAGTAGGCTCAGGTAAGCAGCCTGTTCAACAAGTCAATGACATTCATATGGGGTAACAGCCATCCCAGCTCATTGCTAACATCATGGCTATCTACCAGCAAGCAATTCTGTTGTAGACTAGGCCTTCCATAAGTGTTGCAACATAGTTCTTGAGGTGTAAACATATCAAAACATTCAGTTAAATATGTATTTTGGAAAATAAAGCACATTTAAATAGTAAATAATAGTGTGGGGCTACGGGGCTTTAATGTTTCCCCTTGCTTGGACACCACATACCTGCAATTTATATTTCCCTGAAGTGATCCATTTGGTTAAATGGTCACCATTTGCTTAATGGATCACTCTATGGCAATATAATCTGCAAGCACAGAGTCAGGAATCCAGATTGGGATCACTGACCTTACTCTAAAGTAAAAAGAAAGAATAAAAGATGTAGTTCGTAGCTATGTAATGTGTGTTCTGGTTCTCAGAACTCAGGCCTACACAGTCCATTCAAACTGTTGTTCTCATAGCATTGGATACATACCTGGCCTCCTACGAATGTAAGAATTCCTTCCATTGCAAGGAGGGACCTAGCAGAGGCTCCCTCCTGGAGGAAGAGGAGGATGCAATTTTTGCAGAGTATCCATTTCTCCTGCAGCCCACCCATGTCACCTCCCACATCTTTGTGGAGGGTCCCCCAGTTCTCTGCAACAGCTTTACAGGGGTCTGCAGAAAGAAGGAACTGGTGAAAAATTGCTTCCAACTCCCCCACCCCACCCTTTCTCCAGCAAGAGTATCTCATGGGCAAAGTTCTGCATCTGAATCCAACCTGTTGTTTATTGCTTTGGATAATGAAAAATTCTCAATAAATTACTGATGATCCCCTTTCCATATTATTAAAGAAAGCCTTTTGCAAGCTCAGCAACAGGCTTTCCTTAATAATATGTGCTGGATTTTTATGGGATTAGATTAACAAATTTAACATGGCCATTTATATTCTCTTGATTTCCCTTAAAGCAAAATATTATCTGTTTCACATATGGGCATCTGTGTCATCAGTACACAATGTTCTTAATAGATTGCCAGGCTCTTATGCTACATGAAAAATGCTTTTGTGTGCTGTTTCTTGGGCATGAACAATATGTTACGTTTATTCAACAGATCTGTATCTCCTGCTGGAGCGGCAAGACTCTCAGTCTCTACTTCGCCTATCAGACCTGTGAAATCGCCACTCTTGGTCCGAAAGACACAGGCAATGGCAGTTGTAGGCTCTGAGGTTCTTCCTCCTTGGAAACAGGAAGGCTACGTAGCTACATCTGAAACCAGAATGAGAGATACCAGAGTTACTACAAGTACAACCCAGATGAGAGCTGAAGAGAGATGGGAAGGGAGATACGGTGTCCAAGAACAGATTACTGTTAGTGGCACTGCTGCAGCAGATGCTGCGATTGGAGTTGGGGCTGCTGCGATTGGAGTTGGGGCTGCTGCGATTGGAGTTGGGGCTGCTGCGATTGGAGTTGGGGCTGCTGCCGCAGCCGCAGCCGCAGCTGCAGAGGTAAGACCTTTTCTTTCATTCTTTTTAATTGAAGATAGTTGCTCATGCACTCTATGGGCCCATTCAGAAGACACCTTCAACCATGGCTTTAACCACAGTGAATAAGTGTTTGTTTGTTTTTTTGCTTTATTCACCATGCTTAAAGCCGTGGTTTAAGGTGTCTTCTGAACACAGCCTGGATTGTGAAGCTTTCTCACTGAATAGGGCCAGATCGACACCAAGCAGGATATAGCGTTATGAAAGTGGTATGAAAGCGGTGTATGGTATGCGTCAATAGGACCCAACAGTTGTCAGTGCACTTCAATACTGATGTAAAGCAGTAGTGTGGTTCCTGCTTCTTGCGTTCATACCCCTTTCATGGTGCAATATCCTGCTTGGTGTAGATGTGGCCCAGGTCTGTTTAGATGGAATTTCAAAGGCTGTGCGTCAGAATGTGCTTACACAGTTTTTTAGACAGTTGTATTATAATGTCTAAATAGGACCACATTGTAAATACAGGGGTGGGCAACATGTGGCCCTCCAGATGTTGTTGGATTTTAACTTGCATCAGCCTTAGCCAGCATCACCAATGGTGATGGATGACAGGGATTGCAGTCCAACAAGATCTCGAAGGATTGCCTTCCCCTGCGGTAACACATCTGCTCGTCTTGTGCTTATTGCTTCTGTTGATGTTGCTGCTGTTTTATCCCTGTGGGGGGAAAGAGATGTATTTTCATGTCGTCCGTTTGGGTCCTACAGGACATTGACAAAACAACAGCTGTTGCTACTGTAGTTGCTGCTGTTGACATGGCCAGAGTAAGAGAACCCCTTCCAAGTGCTGTAGAACAGACTGCTAAGAGGACAGCAATGACTGCAGTACACATTCAACCTGTCCAAGAGCAGGTAGAAGTAAAACAAAGCTGCCATCCTTAACAGCCTCCCCTTGCCATTCCTTACATACAACCCATGCATGCTTTAGCAAACCATTAACAAAATACTAAGCATGCTTTAATGATTCAGAAAAGCATTTAAATATAAACCATTTCCAATGGAGTCAACTAATCTACCATCTGTTTTATATTTAATAGCAGGAATCAGCTAACAGTTTTAAAACCATGTTTATATTGATGGTTCAGAACCAGTTTTAATAACCTCAATAAAAATATTAAATAAGATACCTAGACAGTTTGTTTTGTAAATCTAACATTTTTATTATTCTAACAAAGGTGTTCCTTAATATTTAACTTATTTCCTCACTTGCTGAGCTTAAAATAACATATCCCAAGCATACTTACTTTTATTTTCTATTACGTTAGTGATTCTTTGCTTTTATTTTCCAAAAAAAGTGATTGTTGCTTAAAATAAATTTTAAGCTTTGGTTTTCTTTCTTTCCTAAACACAAATCAGATTAAAAAGGAAGCTACCATAGTAGTTACTAGTACTACTGGTAAAGCCAGAGAACAAGAGACAGTGTCAAGAACTAGAGAAGCAGTTGCTACTAAACAAGAACAAATACACATCACTCAGGAAAAGGTGAATAGTAGCTGTTTACCCATGAGAAAGTCATTTCTGTTTCATTTGCAAACTTTATACCTGCACCCATTTCCCTTTTCTCTTATTTGGTATGACTTTGAAGGGCTCCAGAACAGAATTTATGTGCCTATAGTGACATCACTCTTTCAATCCCTATTTCTCTGCTTTCATTTGTCATTGTTAGCATTTACATTCGTCTATCTTGGTGGTGGCGTATCTATCACTAGATTAGACTGGACTGGTTGTGCCCAAGAGCTAGGAGGAAGTAATGTCTTTTATTGTTTGCGTAAGAAGATGTTCAGTCTTACGCTAAATGTATTGTAAATTCAGTGTAAACTCAAAGAGCTGTTGAGCTAGATTTTGTGTGCCCAATGTGATGTCTGTAAACCTGTTTCGCTTGAACAGTAGTCTTCCTCTCCCCTTTCTGCCTGTCAATCTGCTTTTGGAACCAAGAGCTTTTCTACACAAGGCATTGAACGTGCACTCATCATTCCCCACCCACAGTTCTTTATGGGTTCATCCCACGTACCCGTTTCCCTCGAATTATCCCCATAGCGTAAAGCTGTTGTTGTTGTTAGCTAAATCACACCTTGGGCTGCGGCGCTCCTAAGATCCTTTGCATACCAGCAAAAGGGTTTAAGTAGGAGAAATGTAAAAAAAAAACATTTTAAAAAATCAATGGATGACCCAACCTGATTCAAATTTGGTATGCTTAAAGCCCTCCTTAATATCTATTACTGTGCCAATTTTGCTGACTTTATCTTTAAAACTTACGCAGATATAAGCATTTGTTTAATTTGAACTTTAAACATATCAAATCCTCCTCCTGCACCCCCAGTGGCCGCTCGGAGAACAACAAAAGATTCGCTCCTAAAGGGGTAGTAAAATATGTCGATTCTTTTGGCTAAGAAGCACAATTAAAGCAGGATGCATGAGAGTACTTCACAGTCAAAGCAGATTATAAATTAGAAAACTTCAGAGTCCTTTGCATGCAATTCGCAGTGATTGCACAGTATAACACTGGTGTGATGAAGCTATACGTCATGACCCTCCTGGGTCTAACTAGCACTTTTGTGTTGTTATTTTTTAGAACAAAGTTAATGTGCCTCTTTAATTGTGAAAGTGAAAGAAAGCACAATTTCCTCTGACACAACAGGTTAAAATACATATTGCAAGTTGTCACATGACAACTTGCCATATATGGTCACATGTCTAATTATTTCAGTTCAACAAGCCTGCAAATGCAGCGTCACTCTTCAGTTTTCTCTGAGCCTCAGATGTTCATTTGTGAGCTAGCTGCAAGAGGAGGCTCAGGCTTACCCACCCACCCCATCCTGCCTATTCCCCAACTGTCTCCCTGTAATGAGAAAGCAATGTTTGACCTGGAACAATATTGGGTTAATTATACCCAGGATCTCTCCAAATTTGTAATCCATCCATAGATTGAAAGAAGTACAAATCAACCTGGGGTTGCACCAGGCCAGAGGTCACTATCTTCTCTCTAGGGAAATTGGGTAGAAAAGGTCAAGAAGATTTGGAGGGGGGCGGTTGCGTGAGCTTGAAGCACATTCTCCTCATTTACCAGGAGCCCATGGAAAGGAGCTAAAGGGGGAGAGGGTTTACTCATCTTTAAAGACAAGAACCTTTGACTCTTGAAGTTCTTGTTCATGTGAATATGACTGGAGTAGGGCCCACTCTTCCACATTCAGTTACCTCTAGAAGAAGAGATAGCATCCTGTCTAGAAAACAGAGAAGAGAAAAACTCTAGAATATCCCCATTACAGAAGTAAACCCTGTAGTATCATTCCCTTTAATAGCAAACTTAAGAGCCAAAACAGGAGCACTGAGAAACAAGAAAGCAGTGGTTGCAACAACACAGTTAATGGTGGGTTAATAGTCAACTCCACGATTGGTTATCGAGGGGGTACTCCCCACGTGACATGATTATAATTAACTGTGGTGTGGGCTAAGGCCAGCGTCAAGTTGTCTATTAGTCAACAGTATGTTTGATTGACACATGCCCCACTCTCTCCCCACTCAGTCCTCCCACTGATATGCCATCAGCCATTGCAAGCCGGCTGGACTAGAATGGCAGCCGCCGCTTCGGTTACTCTTGCCACAGAAAATATTCAACAGTGCCCAACATACAACATGATAACCAATGGTTGTTCAAATAATCAACTCTGCACAGCGCTGGTTATTTCGGCCGAATAACAAACCATGGTGTGAAAAAGTCCCGACAGATGACACAATAACCAACTGTTGACTATTTTACCCACCATTGCTTATTGTGTCATCCGAACCCAGTCAGTATCAGCATGCTTGGGGAAACCTGAGATTTGCAAAAGTACAACCCCCTTTTTTAAAAGAAGGGGGCAACCCCTCACCCTCAAAACCCCAGCATAAATACTCTGGTGGGGGAAGGACTTAGAAAATTGAATGGAGTGTCCTGGAAGAGAGCAGGGCTTGCTGCTGGAACCATGAAAAGAGTACTCCTGTTAGAAGGTGAAGATACACTGCAACAATTTTTTGAAAGTCCTGTCCCACTTGTTGATCACGAATGAAATTCCTGATCCTGCTTATTCCCTACTAGTGTTTTTCTCACTATAATAATTTGCGCCCCCGTTCCATGTATTCCCGCAAGGATATTCTTTTGTGGGGGGAAAATATTATGTTAGATCAACTTCCACTATGTTTAGGATTGGAGCCGTAGAATTTAATAACTGTCAAATAAAACAAACCCCCCCTCCGTGTTTATTTAGACATAAAAAGTATATCTGCTGGCCCCAATCCAGCACAGAGCTACGTATGCTTAAAAATTACAATATGCACAAGCACACTTACCTCAGTGTTGGATTGTAGGTCTTGAGGATTTCCTCTATGTTGCTGGATAAAGTTATGTAATTTGGTTTTGAGATTTTATTTATTTATTTGGATCTGATATAACGGAATCATTTATTTATTTATTTATTTATTTCCATAAACCTCAGATAAGAAAGGAACAGGTGAAAGTTCCTGTACCTAAGGTAATAATTGCTGCTGACACAATTAAAGAACGAGAACAGATTTCAAGAGCTAGAGAAGAGATTTCTACCAAACGAGAAGAAATTCACATCGCTCATCATGAAAAGGTGAGTTTAACTTTTAAAGATGTGTAATTAACCCATCTACCTCCATCTCTGTTGCAAATTTCATTCTTTTTTTAGTTTCTTTTGTTTTCTTAATGTACTGTATCACATTACAGCAACAGAAGCTTCTATAATGTTTATAAAATAAATTGTCTGTTTTTTCATGGAAGCAAATCAATAACTTAGTCCTAACCAAAATCCCAGTTCTCTCAACAGGGAATCTTGCATATTTAGTGATTGCAAGACTGGAACCTTCAATGTAGAACTTTTATAGTTTAGTTTTTTTTGTTGTTGTTTTTTACTCAGGTACTCATGATTTTCACTAGATAATGACTGACATTTTTTTCCAAAAAGGAACAAGAAAGAAACCTCTTAATAGCATTGAGTTTGTCCCATGAAATTCATTAAATATTTTGCCCAATTCAAAATGTCCACTAGTTTCAAAGCTAATACTGGCCTTCTTTTGCTACCACAGGGGGCAGCATGGAAATGGTTCAGATAGCGTCTATGTTGAGCTAACAAACCAACTTGAGCTGTGTAAATCTCAAAAAAATCACATTTGGTAACTTAGGGGGGATCTACACTACTGCTTTTAAAGCGCTTTAAAGCACTTTGAAAACGTTTTGAAACCTGTAAATGCAGTGTGTCCTTGGCCCCAACAGTTGTCAAAACTGTTGTAAAGCACTTTAAAGCAGTAGTGTAGATCCCCCCTCTGTTTACCCTTCAGTTCAAACAAATATCAAATCATTTCCACAACTATTTCCACATGGATTTCAGTCAAGAGGTGTTCCAAACATATTGGTGTAATGCCTTTATTAGGCCAAGTAAAAGATCGCCCAAAAATGTACACGCTTTCGAGGATCTCAAGATCTCTTCATCAGACAAGATGATGTTGTTGGTTGGTTTTTAAAAAAGAGCAGATGTATGTGTGCTTTTGCTTTTTTTAAAAAACAGCAACAAGGTGCTTGATTTTTTTCTAATCACAAGGTGATTACAGAAAGCCATTTTGTTGTATAGAGATAGACAAATTAGTCTGTTTCCGATCTGTGTCTTTTTCGCCTGTATTCAGCCACAAGCCTGTTCTGTCCAATTTTCACTGCAGTCTGCAAATCTTTAAAAAAAATGCACAACCCCCCCCCCCCCACACACACACATTTATGTTCGTATGCCGTTTTTCTAACATATACATAGTGGCCCTGTTCAGACAACATGCTAAACCATGATGGTTCAGTGTTTTGAGCTAAACATTACGGCTTAGCAATCTCATGTCAACCATTCCTAATCATGGTAGCTACAGAACCATGGTTTAAACATGCTGACTAATCACTTTCTACAAAAGGGTTAGCGGCCTAACCATGGCTTCATGTGTTTTCTGAACAGGCTCGCTTTGTATGCAACCTTCCCTAATATACGCACTTTTGAATACAGTTTTTGAGCTGCGAACTGCATTGCAATATTCAGTGACATGCGTAGTCTGAAGGGTCAGCTGTCCTCCGGTTCACATATTAGTCCAGGAAATTCGACTTAGATCAGTTTGCGTAAAATGTAGACTAAACAAAATGTTCCCCCATCTGGAGTGGTGGTGACAGATTCACCTGGATTCCCAAAGCAATACTCCTTGTGTTTCATTAATTGTTGGGAATCTCTGAAGACCATTTAAAGTATTCAACAATATACAGAAGAGTCAGTGATACCTTTACACTTAATTAATAGATGGCCAAATTGCCGCTTCCCCATTGATGTCATTCTAATGAATGTAGTAAAGCTACATAGGATCAAGAGGGAACTGTACGCAGCCCATACAAAATGCTAGTTATAGGATCTCTATAGGTATTTTATTATCTTTGCTTCTTCATAATCTCTTGTGCTTTACTGGTCCTTGGCTGCTTTTCCCAGATGTCCAGGTAAACATTTTTGCAACACCATGTATTTATTTGCACCTCTCTTTTTACTATAAAAATCAGATTAAGAAAGAAGTTATCAAGCCTGTGAAACCTTCTGTACCTAAAGTAGTAATTACTACAGATAAGCCCAAAGTGCCCACCACAATAGTAAAAACTACAGAGGGAATTACTACCAAACAAGAGCAACAAGCCCACCTTATCCAAGAAAAGGTGAATAGAACCGTTGGTAACGTGATGGCCATTCTTATATACCATTCTCACACTGATGTTCGCATCATCCTTCAGTAAATGTACTAACTGTTTAATATCGTTTTCTTGTTGCATTACTTATGAGAAATGGGAAGTGGCCTTTATTCCATTTGTGGTGCCCTAATATGTTCACAAGCTTCCCCCTGATAACATTTCAGGCTTTAAAGATTCATATACTAAATTGCATTCTTTTCACGTTTTCTTCAGTTTAACTAGCCAGCTAGTTAACAACCATGCATCAGTATTATCCAATACAGGAGCTGGGCCATTCTGCAGGGGGCAAAGCCTTAAAACACTTTAATCCTGTTAACCTTTCCCGGCCTATGTATTCCAGCCTCATCTCTCATTTTTTGTACCATTTCGTGTGAGACATTTTGTAATGCAAAAACTTCTATTCTTGCTGTAACAATCAGATAAGGAAGGAGGCTGAGAAAACTACCGTAGTTCCGACAATCATTGCTGTTGACAAACGCAGGGAGCAAGATAAAATAACAAGGACTAGAGAAGAAGTTGCTGTCAAAAGAGAACAAATCCATCTAGTTCATGATCAGGTGAATAGAGCTGTCTGAAATGTAAAATTCATGAAAGTTTTTTTTTTTAAAAAAAAAAACACCTCTACAATATCCACACTAGCAGACTGCCACTTCAATGGCCTGGGACATTGTTCTAGCATAGTATTTAATATGTCCCTTTGAAAGTGATGATAGGTGTGGGTGTTGGTGGGGGTGTTATATGATTCTTTCCCATATTTTTCTCGTGTGGGTATATTCAGATGAACTAGAATACCAAAAAAATAGCAACATGTATTCACATAAATTCACTTTGTAGCTCTCCTTTGTCAATTTTAACATGTTTAAGTATGCAATCCTATACACATGGGCATAAGCCCCAAAGAATTCAATGGAACTTTCTTTTGGATAGTTTTGTAAGTTAATAATATAAATAGTAGTATCCAATATTAGTCCTGCTTAGAATAGATGCATTGAAATGAATGAGGCTTAAGTCAGTCATAACTAATTTAAGTCCCATGTGTTTGCTCTGTGTAGGATTAACATTGGATACTACCCACTCTGTATTGAGTTGGATCCAGAATTAGTCATGCTTAGAGGACACCCATTGACTATTCAGGACTAATTTAAGTTCCATTGATTTTAATGGATCTAGTATAAGCATGACTAAGGACAGATCTACACCAAGCAGGATATAACACTGGTTTGAAAACTGTGTCATGAGCACCAACAGTTGACAATACCATTATAAACTATTATAAAGCACTAGTGTAGATCCTGCCCCAGTCTGGATCCAACCCATTAATACAGTACAAAAAAATGGTCTAAACCATCATTTTAAGAATCACGGTCCACTTTAAAAGAGGGTATGGTAAGGCTCAAAACAGCCCTGTAATCATTTAACTGTGAATCAATACAAAGACCAAGTTAAACATGTTGCAAAATTATCTGTACAACTCTCTGAAAAGCAAGTGTGTTTATGCATATACTTATATGTGTGCGTATATGTTTTCGTTTGTAAACTTTCATATGTATCAAACATGCTACACATGGGGTTCAGAAAATGCTGCTTTTTCTGAATTCACATAAATATGTGCAAGTTTTTAATAGGATATACAGTGTTTGAACATTTCTACTGTATTTATGCATTATCTGTCTGCATTGTATTCTGTGCCATCTTTCTTCCTCCATATCTGGAAATTTCAGAGAGACATTACATTTGTCTTCAAGAAAAGATTCAGAAGGGGCAGACATGTATGTCTGTGGTATGAAAACCATGAAGAGGCTGTGGGCCCTTAAAGGTTGACAATGTTTTATTACTAAGGCGTGAGCTTTCAGGGGCTAAATCCACTTCGTCAGATGCAGGAATAGATCGAAACAAGATGGGAAAGTCAGTTATAGGCAGGTAGAAACATTCCATTTCAATTTAAAGGAAGTGAACTGCAAGATGGAAGTTGGACTCTACACACTGTAAGGACTAAGCCGTTCAGACAATCTGTTCAAGCCAAGTTCCAAGGTGTTAAACTTAACAATGAATGTCAACTCTGAGGTCTCACACTGAATTCTGTTTCTAAAATTTTTGGATGGCTTTTAAAGGGGATTGGATAAATTCCTGGAGAAGTTTATCAATGGCCACTAGTCCTGATGGATATGTGATACCTCCAGTATCAGAGGCAGTAAGTTCATTCACACCAGCTGCTGGGGAACATGAGCTGTTGCACCCGTGTCCTGCTTGTAGGTTCCTGGTCGACAGCTGTTTGGCCACTGTGTGAACAGTGCTGGACTAAATGGGCCCTTAGTCAGATCCAGCATGGGTCTTCTTACGTTCTTCAGTTTCTTTGTTGCAAGACAGACACTTTGAGATGGGTACTGTAATTTTAGAAATGCCTGCTTTAGATCCTGTAGGTGTGAGTTTCTGCCAGAGGAATAGGAACAAATACAGTTGTATTGCAGGAGTTGGCTGTAGATGATAGATCATGTGGAGTGTTCCTGGGGTGGGGGATTTCAACCTTCCAGGTCATTTGGAAACAGACCTCCAAATGTCTGTCTTGAAGTTTAACACTTGGAACTTGGCTTGAACAGATCGTCTGAATGGCTTCATCATTTCGCTGTGTAGAGACCAATATTTTCTTTCTATCTGCCTCTGACAGACTTTCCCATCTTGCATCTATATATTCCTGTATCTGACAAAATGGGTTTAGCCCATGAAAGCTCATGCCTTAGTAATAAAACACTGTTAGTCTTTAAGGGGGCACAGTCTCTTCATTGCCTTAAAAAAAAAAAGGAAATCCAGAATGTATGGTGGTATAACATGTGTACATATAACAGTAATAGGGAGCACATGAAATACAGATATGGATTACAGAAGGCTGGATAAGCAAGGTGTTTGCATGTCTGTCCTCTATGCTAGCTATTCTGTCTCGTTAACGTAGATATGTGTCCATGTTCTACAAATATTACCTTTAGATTGGTGTTGGCAAAAAGGCTGAAGCTGTAGCCACAGTTGTTCACGCAGTTGACCAAGCACGCATTAGAGAGCCAAGGGAGCCAGATTATGCCGAAGAAGCGTATTCTGAACAGGCTGCTTTGGAATATGGATATAAAGAGCATGCAATAGCAAGGCGTACGGTTGAGTTACCGCCAGAACATCATATTGTCACCAAAGCTGTGAAAACCAAGGAGGTTCATGTTCCTCCTGAAACACACATTACAGCTGCTGAAAAAATGGCCGTATCAACACAGGTTAGGCTCAAGTTTAACCATGCGGTCATTTCCAATGGCTGTTGAACATCTTTGGGTTGTTGTTTTTTCCTACTTGGCAAGCCGCATCAAATTCTCAACAAACATTTTATTGGTTAATATAGATTAAAAGGACTGCAGAAACTTCAGTCGAAAAATCAGTCCATGTGGAACACACCCGTCCCCGTACAGCAAGCCCTCATTTTACAGTTTCAAAAGTTTCTGTTCCCAAACCAGATCATACTTATGAGGTAAGAAGAGGAGGAAGGGTGTGCCAGGCAAAATGCCTCTTGTTCTTTGAAATGTCCAGTTCATTGTCTTCTCTATATAGTATGCAAAGAAGCCCAAGAACATAGGGGAGAGGGAGTTTTATGGATCCTGGCCACAGGCCATAGCTCATCCTCCTCTTCTAATAATGAAATACTACTGAGGAAGACGTGGCACTATTTGTGGTGGAAGGAATCCAAGAGTGTCTGTCTGCCAGTGGAACAGCATCCCTCAGCGGTTGGATTCCCTCTCCCCACTGCAGGCCTCTGCACTTCCCGCAATCTGCTTCAGAGGGTTGGGGGACCCTCCAGAGCATTTTTTTCTTTTGGTGGAAGTGCAGGAAGATGCATGAGGAGGGAGAGGAATGGAAAGTCCCATTGATTCTGCCATATGTTATTGGGCTGGTCTCTATTAAGTGGATTATATCAATGCGAATATATCTGCATAAGCAATTTGGAAGATTACCCGAGAATGTCCATTTGTATTGATCAAGCAAGAGTATATATTTTTTTAAAAAAATTCTTGTCCAGAAAGGAACAAGAAGAAGAGGGTAGGAAGGGAAACAAATGCTGGATAAAATGCGATATGCCTGGCATACTCCTTTCTTCTCTTGAAGGGCAGAAAATTCTCTGTAAATGCTCACCCCATGCATTAATCAAATAATTCATAAAACAATAGCATTTCTTCATTCTTCAGTAATCCTGCTGCATACTAAATCGGTTTAGGCATTAACATACGATACATACATAATCCAAACTATATCATATGCCCCAGTTAGAATGACAATGCTTTTGCACTACTTTAATCTTACTTTCCCCCGTGGTTCTAGTTGAAATTTAATTGTCTCTTTCACAGGTCTCGTCATCTAACGATCCCATCTAATCCATTTTTAGAATACAGATTTGTGATATCTCTTCATCTTTTCATTAAAAATGCACCTTTTTAACCCTCAAATACATGTAATTAATGCAAAGTATGTTATGGCAAATACCTTCATTTTATTTCCCCAAAAAAATATTGTTAAACAAAACAAAAACCAGATAAACAAATGAGTATTGTCTGTCTGTTTTGCCTAATACAATGATTTGGCCTTTTAACTCAGTCTGCTTTTACATTGTGAGTTTGCATATTTACCATGATATCATGATAATATTTGAATTTCTACCTAAAAAACCCTAAAGATCATGTGATCCTTATGAGACTTGTTGCTGCTTAACAGCAAATAGGGGGTACAAAAGGGTTACCTAGAACATTTATTAAACTTTAAAGTGCCAGAAGACTTTATGTTGTTTTTGCAGAAAAAACTCAATTTTTGAATATTGCAGAATAATCTCAAATGTTAATTTAAATAATATCAAATTATTATATCATGATTTTTTTTCATTATTTAGAAAATTAAAGAAGCATTTAAAAATGCTCATCGTAAGAGCCTTGCTAATTGATGATAGAAAAAGAATAGACTGGTTTTTATCGTTCCCAGACTAATAATGACAATAAAGAAGCGGTATTGCTCTCTCCCAGTTTTACATGTATTTGCCTGGCTAATATATAGTGCATTTTTTGTTTCCTTTTAACGTAGCAAAGTGGTAACTCTCTTTCTCTTGGGTTGGTCAGGTTTCAATAGCAGGATCTGCTATAGCTACTCTGCAAAAGGAGTTGTCAGCAACTTCTGTTCCAAAGATCACCAAACCCGTGAGGCCTCCTCTTGCAAAGTCACCCGAACCCCGAGTGATCCCACAGCAAGTCGCCTCGCCACAGTTTCCTTTTGTAGAGACAGCGGCCGACACCTATCAGAGGCATTATGGTGCTGAAATGAGAAGGGAAATAGGTGTGACCGTGACAGGTGGTCTGTTGCGGGAACAAGAACGCATTGAATTAATGCAAGAAGGCGAGCCACAGGTTTGTCATTACCACATTCTAGTCCTCCTGATTTGCCTTCAGAGTAACCCAGCGTGTTTACACCTTTCCTTCATTACCAGCCTCTTTCCCCCTTTTAAAATACCCCTCTTTCCCAACTGACTTTCGTGTACCATCTGTTGTGACTTTTTACCTAACATCTTAAGATCCTAACATCACTTTGTCTTAGCAAGCAGTGGAGAGGAACGGGCAAGGAACCATTGTCTTACCACCATTCTCACGCATGTTGCTGTTTCCTTTCTCAACTTTGGGTGAAAACTACTAACTCTACTTTAAACCCCCCTAGGTGATTGAAGTTGCTAGAGTTCCTGAACCAGCAGAGGTTCCTGCCACACCCCCTTCCATAGTAACAGTAAGTAACAGATTTTTTCTAATACAGTTCTTTGTACTTTCCATAAATTTGCTTGTTAGTATCCTAGCAATCAAAATATAATGCAGCTCTGGTGCCATCTAGTGTAAGTAGTCAGTAGGTGAATGAAAAGCAAAACCCTAAGCTTTCGCAACCAGGCATTTAAATACCAATCATATACTCATTCATCAACACCAGAGCCAGATGTGTCACGCACATGAAATTGATCTATATGATCAGTGTATGAAACAGATCTGCAGTATATAGAGAGCTGCATATGGAACTGATACATGCAAAGTTTCCCCCATTCAATTCAATGGAAGATGCAGACCCAAAGCATGGAGGAATGCATGGATGGATTTATATTCCTTTCATTGAAATGAATGGTGGAGGTAGTTCATGCCAAGCCCTGTGTATACATTGGGGATTAATTGATTGGTTGTGGTGTCTTATGTCTTATTGAAATGTGCCATATTGAAGTAATAGGATTTATCTGTGTTTTCAGGGCAGGAGAAGGGCTGGAATGCATGTATCACAACATATCTCTCTCAGGGCTCATCTACACCAAGCAGGATATCCCACTATGAAAGCGGTATATAAAAGGCATGAGCCACACCTCTGCTTTATAGCGGTATTGAAGTGCACTGACAACTGTTGGGACCCATTGACACATGCCATATACCACTTTCATAACACTTTCATAGTGTTATATCCTGCTTGGTGTATATGTGTCCTGGGCCCCAACAGTTGTCAGTGCACTTCAGTTCCACTATAAAGCAGTAGTGTACATCCTGCAGTGCACTTCAATACCTCTATAAAGCATTAGTGTGGCACCTGCCTTTTATATACCGCTTCCATAGTGGAAAATCCCGCTTGGTGTACATAAGCCCCAAGTCTCTCTCTCTCTCCAACATTTTTTTTACAATTGCCTTGTAACAAATATACACTGGATCACAAGGAGCAGGAAAAGTCTGATCATAAAAATTATGAGAATCTGCCCATATTATGATGGTCTTTGGTTTATCATAATTGTAGGGATGAAAGGTCCCTGAAATGTTAATTGAATCAAGATGTACCACTCTCAAAGCCTCTTTGACATGATTCACAATATCAACAGAAGAATACAATGACAATAAAGCACAGGCAGAAAGCATCACGAAATTGAGTTGAACCAATGCTGTGAATCTACATGACCAATCATGAATGCTTATATGGGAGACTGAAGATGTGAATACGGAACACCTGTTCTGTATTAAAGATTGAATTAATCTAGCCAAGCAGAGAGAAGAAAACTTCACAATGTCAGTTAGGTAAACTAAATACTGAGAGTGCAACTACGACTGGACCTTGGGGCCAAAGTCCTGGCTGCCTGAGTTCTACACACACACACACACACACACATACCCGCTAAATGACCACCCAGAGAGTGGCAGGCAACAAGGCGCATCAGAAGCAAACTCCTTTTTATCCCTGGAGCCATGATGGTGCTGTAATTTAAGGGAGCTTAAAATAAAAAACTGCACATGCTCAGAGTATTTTTCCCCCAATCAAAGTTGGCAAACATTTGGGTTGCTGTTGTTCTAACTTATTAGGGATGTAGAAGTAGTTGCAAAGCATCGAATGGCAAGGAAAGAGAAATATTAGTTGCGTGCTTCACAAGTGAACATATGTGGTCATCTACGGGACCACCCACAAGAGTCCAGGATCTAAAATTACCTAGCTGCACTACTGGGTCAAATATTGTATAGCTGTGCAAATCCTGGGTTGGATCCAGAACTACAGGTGTGGATGTGGGCTGGCTGATATGAACACACTGAATGTTTGTTTGTTTGTGTATCTGTCTGTGTTATTTAGGTACTGAAAGATATGACTGTTATGGAGGGAGAATCCGTCACCCTGGAATGCCGCATTTCTGCATATCCAGCTCCAACTATAGCATGGTACAGAGAAGACTACCACATTGAGAGTTCCATAGATTTTCAGATTACCTTTGTGGCAGGAGTCGCTCGCCTTGTGATTCGAGAAGCTTTTGCAGAAGACAGCGGAAGATTTACTTGCACGGCTACCAATCAGGCCGGAAGTGTCAGCACTTCATGCCACCTCATCGTGCAAGGCAAGTACAGAAAGTAATAACGGGGGATACTTAATTTTGGGATATATATGGGGGGGTTGCCCCTCCCTGTGTTGTCACCACCTGTGGGGAATATGCTCCTTTACTAGACAATGCCATCTATGGAGTTTCTTATTTCCAGGAAATACTTATATTTCAGGGCCTAAGGAATTCCTTGCCGCTACAACTCAGGGTTCCCCAAAACTACCCTTTTCAGTTTCCAACAATACTTTGTGAATACTTTAAACCTGGTAGCCTGGTATAAGAGGCTTAGGTGTGAGATGGGCAGCAACACTAAAGGCAAGATGAACTACAAGTGAATCTATTAAAGGGATATTTTGTGCATAAGAGAATACTTGCACTTACTTTGGGGTTTTCAAAAGACTTCTTAAGGACTCAAGAGACCCTGTTGCTAATACAATCTTCTAAAGATTTCTTTTACCTCAGGCCAAATTCTCTAAACCTCCACCCCCCCACCAAATACACTCACAACCACTAGCCGTCAGGTGAGCAACACAGCAATGAGAACATATTATCTAGGTATCTTAGGTAGATAGCTGGGGAAACTGTGCAGAAGCAATCAGGATATTTTTCCATGGTGGCCCCTGAGATCATTGATCCTGTCACCAGGACCCCAAACTAAAGAAAGCCTGGTCAAAAATGCCCATACTTCTGTCTCCTAGCTCAAACATGGGTAATTGTTCCACTGCCCCATTCTGGAATAGCAGCTATCTAGAGTCTTTGACCAGGGTGGCATGCCTTTAAATCTCACTTAGCCACAAAACTCAATGAGTTGCTACAGTTAGAACAATGATCTGAAATCATGGTTTGATCCTGATTTGGACTAACCATATTTTTGAAACAACAACAACCCAGTTTCTGATATTTGGACATAATGAGTATAGCTGGAAGAAGAAACAAGCAAGCCCAAAATTCACACTTGCTTGTTGATGTTTTTTTGCCATCCCCAGTGATTTTTCATGTAACATCTGTGCCAATTCTTCATCATGGAAAGTATTTTGATGTCAGTATTCTTATTTTATTTTTTGTAATAGTCTCGGAGGAGTTTGAGAGCAAAGAAGCTATTTCTACAAAAGTGGTCACAGAAGAAAAACGGTAATCATTTTTTTAAACGGCTTGAATTCTGATGACTCCTTTCATGCTTTTCGCCTAATGGATCACTGCATTTACCTTTACTTTTCTTGTGATTGCTCTTCTAGCTATGTGGAGTCCAAAGATGTAGTGATGGCTGAAATCACAGCTGCTGCAGAAGAAGTGTCTGGAGAAGCTGCAGCTCCTTTCTTCATAAGAAAACCAATTGTACAGAAGTTAATTGAAGGTGGAAGTGTCATTTTTGAGTGCCAGGTTGGGGGCAACCCAAAGCCACATGTTTACTGGAAGAAAGCTGGGCTTCCTCTTACTACAGGCTACAGGTGCAATATGACTTTTAGGGTTGTATATAATGTCTACCTGGTGCGAGAATTCAACACATTTACTATAGACTGCAGCTCAAATGGTGCAAGATATAATTGCTGGCTTGCCAGGAGATTGAACATGAAACTGGATATTTATTTTATTTATTTATTTATTTAAAACATTTGTATCCTGCCCTATATCACTAGGATCCCAGGGTGGCATACAGATAAAAACATACAATATAAAACAATAAATATACACAGCTAAAAACAAAGTATGAATCAAGTTAAAACCAGTATATAATTTAAAAGCAATTAAAACAATTGAAACTGTTTAAACAATGTGCAAACTTGGTGAATTTAACCATTAAAGGCTTTGTTAAAAAGCCATATTTTCACTTGGCGCCTGAATAAAATCAGCGTTGGTGCCAATCGGGCCTCCAAGGGGAGGGCATTCCACAGTCAGGGTGCCACAACAGAGAAAGCCCTCTCCCATGTCCCACCATAGTGTATGTGTTTGTTGTGTATATCTCACAAAATACTGTAATATAAGTTCAATGTCTCAGACCCAACCCAAATTTTCAGGAAAAGTACACGGACTGCACTATTTCAGAATGCAGGGTGAGGGATCGTATATTAGAATGGTCTCCCACATCAAAAACGTGCTGTGTGTATAGTCGGTCAGAGAACAGTCTGGGAGGGAGCCTTCTTCACATGTTAGCTTTCCACATGCAGGGAGCCTTGGATATGAGGGAATGTGTGGCGTTCTTTTGCCATTCTGAAGGGGTGTGGTTTGGGGAGAGAGCCCAATCATTTTGCAGCTTGAAGCGGAGCACCCGCTTCCCGTGACAAGGCCAACACTTTGACAAATCTTGCTGTATCATTCAGGCATCACTTTCTACCCTCAACTATCCCCCTAAAAAATGGATATTGTCTCTTTTTGTTTGTATTTTATGATTTTTATGGTTTTAAATTTGTATATTTCTTTTTAATGTTCACTGTTTTTAACTTTTGTAAACCACCCAGAGAGCTTCTGCTATGGGGCGGTATATAAATGTAAATAATAATAATAATAATAATAATAATAATAATAATTAATAATTCCATCACCTGAAGCATCCTGTATCACCTTGCTGCAGGGTGGGGCCATGTCCCTGAGCACAGTACCACTTGTTTTTCCTGAACCACGTTGAAGTGTCTCTCAGCATAGATTTTAGGCCTCCATGATTCATTCAGTAATTCATGTCTTTGTAGTTCCTCCATCTTATGAGAGCTTCTTTCTTTCTTTCTTTCTTTCTTTCTTTCTTTCTTTCTTTCTTTCTTTCTTTCTTTTAATGTCTCCGAAGATACAAAGTGCTTCATAAAAAAGAAACTGGGGAATGCAGACTTGAAATTTCTATGACTTTTGCTGATGATGCCGGAGAATACACCATTGTTGTTCGTAACAAACACGGGGAAGTTTCTGCATCAGCTTCCTTATTAGAAGAAGGTATGTGCCTAGAGAATTGTGGTCAATGGATTAAAAACAAAATCAGTAAGGAAAGGAGGGCTAGTAAACGTTGTCAGTATTTAAGAGTTGACAAAGTCATGAACATACAGTTTTACTGACTGGATTAACATGTAAGAAAGGTTCAAGAGTTTCCTATACACTGTATAAGATTTTTTTTTTAAATCACCTATGGATCTTCCCCCATCCTGGTGCCCTTCAGATGTTTTGAATGATAAAACTCCCAGGATTCTTTTATGCTGTCTGGAACTGATGAAAGTTGGGAGCTGTCTTCACTGTGTTGGGTTGGCACCACCTCCCTCTGCAACCCCTACTTTCCCTCTCCTGGGGCGGTGTCAAGTAATCCCGACACCGAGGAGGGAGTGCAGGGTTTCTGGGTGGCCATACAGGTACTGGAGCAGCCCTCATGCCCTCTTCCTGGTGGAAGGCGACCAATCACTGGCTGCCTTCCACAAGGCACTGCCCCAAGGTTGACCCCAGATTGGCCATGGAGCAATGTCAGATGATGGATGTCACTCTGTTTGAAAAGGTAAATCCCTGAATTTCAAATTGCAGCATTGTGGCAAAGCCCTGTGGTGGCTGCAAGGCTACACCTGCATCATCTAATTGATGCAGCGCAGATCTGCTGTCACCATGGGGCTTTCCCCACATGTAGACAACTCCTACAATGTCTTTTCTACAGGATGCTGTAAATCAGCTGTTTATCCACTGTATCTACTTTTGGTTTCATCACAGAATTGAGATCCAAGCACTGCACGAGAAGCATTTCCTTTCCTGCTTTTCTGCTACATAACCTCTAGGTGGTATAGTGGAATGGTGTAAATACACAAGAGAAAATCGCACGTTCTTTCACTTTTCACAATAAAATGCTACATTTTCCTGTTCTAAAAAAAATCCACTTGCTGAAACTTCTGGTTAGACACAGAAGCGAACCTGGAAGGTCACAATGTCATCTACAGAACCCTGAAATAACTATGTGGAGGGATTGAGGAGTGCACAGTAAATGTAGAAAGGCGCTAAGTCCCAAACATCTGGAGGGCGTCAGGTTGAGGAAGGCTGTTATAAGTTATAGCTGAATATGGCAATGAAGGTTAACATAGAGGTAACTGGAAGGATGGTGTTGCCTAATGCTGTCCAATTCACAGCTGAGTCCCAATAAACCACTTGGAAACCACTGTTTTATAAAAAGGGATTCTAATTATAGTGCAAATATGAATAGAGGGTAGAATTATTGTACCCATCTTAGAGCACAGGAGTGAGCCATTTATGACGCTTTCCCCTATCAAATTAGATCTATCACTCAGAGGTCGCACATAGGCAGCTAGCAGTTTACTAGAACTAGTATTATTATTATTATTATTATTATTATTATTATTATTATTATTATTATTATCTTCAGCTGCTTATGAGGTCTACCTAAAATCTCAACAAGAAATATATCAAACTCAAGTGACCGCATACGTACAAGAACCCAAAGTGGCTGTGGTAGCCCCGCCAACTTTGTATGCTGACTACGAAAAAGAATATGAAAAAGAACAAGCTCTAATTAGGAAGAAAATGGCAAAAGATACCGTGATAGTCAGGACTTTTGCAGAAGAACAGGTAAGTCGCTTATAATTAATCACTTTTAATTTCAAACAAGACATGTCAGTTTCATTTTCCTCTTTCCTTTGCTTCATTAGCTGTCCTAAAACTTGAAATACAGCTGTCATTAAATCAACTGAACGTTTTGTTTTTATGATAGGAGTTCCACATTTCTTCCTTTGAAGAAAGACTTATCAAAGAAATTGAATACAGAATTATTAAAACCACCCTTGAAGAGCTCCTTGAAGAAGATGGAGAAGAAATGGTGGTTGACATATCTGATTCTGAAACAGTTGAATCAGGATTTGAACTGAGGTTAAAGAATTACAGAATCCTTGAAGGAAGTGGAGTGACCTTCCATTGCAAAATGACTGGATATCCTTTGCCTAAGGTATATACCTTACAATAGAAGAAAAGAGTGGCTTGTATGCTATTTTAGTGCTACTTAGAGTAGACCCATTGAAATGAATGGGACTTAAGTTAGACTAAAATTGGATACAATCCAGTATGCTGTTTGCATCTCTCTTTATTTAAATTCTGTTCACATAAGAGCCACATCTATCTCTCTAAAATTATTTCGAGGCACTTCTTTTATCTTCCTGAATTTAATATGCAAAACCAATTTGCAAGAGACATACATCTGAAGTTTGTCGTCAAACCACGATTTCTTGGAATCTTGTATATAGTAGCCAGTTGAAAAGTTATAACTGGGGAGTGATGGGACACTTTTAAAGGAGTTTTATTTATAGGTTTCATTTTGTGCATCGTCTTATGCATTGTAAAAAAAGGCCATAGCTAGATGGGGCTTTATCCCAGGGCGAGCCCCAGGATAGTCCCTGATGCACAGGGGATCAGGGAGGTATGATCCCTCCCTTGCCCTGGGATCTCGCCCTCCCCTTTGGCCCCGGTTTTTCCACGGTCCAGGCTGAGCCTGAGACCGGGCAACGTGTGGCCCGTTGCCGTGGGTTGATCCGGCTCCGTGTGATTCCTCGTGTGGAGCCGGGAGCTGCGCCCATCTGGGATAGGGTAGGGGGAGCAGGGAAAATCATTTAATTTTTTTTAAAAAAAACCTTACCTTTTGAGCACGAGCGTTCGTGCACAGCTGTTCCTTTAAAAATAAAAAATGACAGGCGCAATGCCTCTCATGCTGAGGTCGTCGTGCGTCGCATGTAAACGGAGGAGGGATCTCGCATTAAACACAATGCGAGATCTTCCCTCCTCTGTCGCGGAATAAAAGGTAGGTCTAGCTAAGGCCAAAGAAAAAGGAAAGAGCACATCTCCACAACTTTTCATGCTACCAAACCAATTAAAACCGTGTGAACCTCAACAGAGCATTCAGTGGGGAATTCCAAGTTATTTATATGGAACAACATCCTCATTCTCACAGTCACATGGTTTTGTTATTTTTTGTTTTTGTAATGCAGATTGCATGGTACAAGGATGGGAAGCGCATCAAGCATGGAGACCACTACCACATGGAGGTTCTACAAGACGGCAGAGCCAGTCTGCGCCTGCCTGTGGTCTTGCCTGAAGACGAAGGCATTTATACCGTCTTTGCCAGTAACGTGAGAGGAAATGCCATATGCTCTGCAAAATTATATGTTGAACCTGTTGGACCAACTGGGTCTCCAGGTTATATCCCATCACCTGAAATGATTAGAAGATATCGGTAAGAATAAGGCAGAGCCCTGTATTACTTATTACTGGGTTCTTGTAGCGGTCTTCTCACAAGTGTGCATTTTAGTGGTGTGCAGAAGAGCAAATGGTCAAAACCACATCTAGATGGCCCTGATTCCTCTTAATGTTTTTCAGCTCCTACCTTCTTCAACTATCTTAAGGAGCCACCCACCCTATGCCAGTGTGGTGTAGTGGCTAAAGTGTTGGACTGGGAGTCGGGAGATCTGGGTACTAGTCCCCACATGGCCATGGAAACCCACTGGGTCACTTTGGGCCAGTCACAGACTCTCAGCCCAACCTACCTCACAGAGTTGTTGTGAGGATAAAATGGAGAGGAGGAAGATTATGTATGCCGCTTTGGGTTCCTTGGAGGAAAAAAGGCGGGATATAAATGCAATAAATAAATAAATACCACATACCACATGTGCTCTTAACTCTTGGTTATCTAGTAGGCAAGTGGAAGAACCAGGCAAAATTTGTATTAAATGCCTCAGGAGCAGAAATTATTCTTAGAACAATGAGCATAATTAGTATACATAGAATGAGCATAATTCTGGGTACTGAATTTGGTGGGGAAAGGTCCAGAACACTAGCTCTAAAACTCTAGTTTCCAATACAGTTTTGCACAATTTAATTATTCGGATATTATATCCTGCTGTTGCTTTCAGTGACAGGAGTGACTATATTTTCATCACATTGACTGGTATCATGTTGAAATATTTCAGTATCATGTGTGAAACATCCACACATCACAGTACAGGGTGATTGTGGAATATATCATCTTCTTTTGAGTTAATCTGGCTCATTATTTAAATATTCTTTTAACGAGGTAGGCTCTAGTCCATGAAAGTTTAGGCCAGAATAAAAATGCAATCCTATGCACGTTTAGACAGAAACAAGCCCTACAACTCTCAGCATCCTCCTGCTGGCTGGGGAATGTGGTGTATTGTTGGAATTTTGTTCTGTCTAAACGTGCATAGGCTTGCTCACTTAGAAGTAATTCTCCTTCACACCTAAGTCCACATATAATTATATGGATTCTACTGGATCACTAGTTAACACAATTAAATAACTCTAGCTGAGAGTTTTAGTTTTTTTTTTTTCCTGTCTCAACATACATAGGATTGAATCCTAAATGGTGTCACAAGACTCCTTGTTGTTTAATTATAGTTGATCTTCAAGTAAGTGGGCGTTCTCTCTGTGTTGCTACATTTTAGGCGCCATTGCCCACCTGTGATTTGATAGGCTGGTATATTACCTTTTCAGGTCTCTTTCTCCTCGATCCCCGAGCCGTTCACCTGCACGCAGCTCGCCTTCACGCTCTCCTGCACGCAGGCTGGAAGAGACGGATGAGGCACAGCTGGAGAGATTGTACAAGCCGGTGTTTGTCTTGAAGCCGACATCCTTTCATTGTGCAGAAGGGCAGACGGCAAGGTTTGACCTCAAAGTTGTGGGCCGACCGATGCCAGAAACATACTGGTTTCACAATGGTATGAAAGCTCACCTCTCATCATGTAGCTCTCTGTAAAATCATAGGTTCACAGCAAGGAAAATAGTGCTCAGTCTAAAATAATATCTATATTTATTTCCATAGGTCAACAAGTCCTTAATGATTATACACATAAAATAGTGATAAAGGAAGACGGCACACAGTCGCTGATTATTATTCCAGCTACTCCTGCCGATTCTGGAGAATGGGTTGTAATTGCTCAAAACAGAGCAGGCAAAACATCCATCGCAATGACCCTGACTGTGGAAGGTATTTATTCAGCCTTTTGGGGAGATGGGCCATTGATTTAAATGATCTGCCTCAATGTATTCCTCTGACAACCTGCTATCTTGTCCTTTTTAGCTAGGGAACACTTAGTGACACCGCTGTTCGTTGAAAAACTGAAGAATATGTCTGTCAAGGAGGGAGACAATCTGAAAATGAATGTAAAGGCCAAGGGTAACCCTAATCCTGACATTGTGTGGCTAAAGAACAGTGACATCATCGTACCCCATAAATACCCAAATATAAAGTAAGCCTTATTTATTTATTTATTTATTTATGTTGTTGTTAAATATACAATTAACCTGTTCCGTTTGTAATGGAGTGAAATCAATGTATATTTTTCTCAATATATTATCTATATATTTATGCATAGATAATACACATATGTATATACACACAGAAGTAGATACTCAGTGCCGTATGTGACACCTGCATTGCAGCCAAAGTGCAACTGAATCAATTAAAACTAGCAATTAGGATCTTGAGGGTGCTGGTAATTTCCTTAGCAGGATTTTATGTAAAATGAAACCAAATTCTCCAGCAGTGTTTGTGAAGCTTTTTCCAATCTTTGGCCTTGCGGTTTACCATTACATAATTATTTCATTGATTTAAAAAGCCCTATAAAGAGCAGGTCTTTACTTTCCATATGCTGTATTTCAGGATTGAGGGAACCAAAGGAGAAGCTGCCCTGAAAATTGACTCGACTACCAGACATGATGCTGCGTGGTATACCGCAACTGCCATTAATAAAGCCGGACGTGACACTACAAGGTGTAAAGTGAACGTTGAAGTTGAGTTCACTGAACCTGAACCGGAAAGGAGATTAATCATTCCCAAGGGGACATACAGAGCAAAAGAAATTGCAGCTCCGGAACTGGAACCTCTCCACTTGCGTTATGGTCAAGAGCAGTGGGAGGAAGGTGACCTCTATGACAAGGAAAAACAACAAAAGCCATTTTTCAAGAAGAAACTCACTTCCTTAAGGCTCAAGCGCTTTGGGCCAGCCCATTTTGAATGTAGACTTACGCCCATTGGTGACCCCACCATGGTAGTGGAGTGGCTACATGACGGCAAGCCGTTGCAGGCAGCCAACCGACTTAGAATGATTAATGAATTTGGATATTGCAGCCTTGACTATGATGTCTCGTATCCCAGAGATAGTGGAGTGATTACATGCAGGGCTACAAATAAATATGGCACTGACCACACATCGGCAACACTCATTGTTAAGGATGAGAAAAGCCTTGTTGAAGAATCTCAGCTGCCCGAAGGCAGGATGGGACTGCAGCGCATTGAAGAACTGGAACGGATGGCCCATGAAGGGGCTCTTCATGGAGTTACAGAAGATCAAAAAGTAAAACAAAAGCCAGAAATAGTTTTGTTTCCTGAGCCTGCAAGAGTCCTTGAAGGTGAAATTGCACGATTCCGCTGCCGGGTGACTGGTTACCCCCTGCCCAAAGTCAATTGGTATCTCAATGGCCAACTCATTCGTAAAAGCAAAAGGTTTAGGCTTCGGTATGATGGAATCTATTACCTGGACATTGTGGACTGCAAATCATATGATACAGGTGAAGTAAAAGTAACTGCAGAAAACCCTGAAGGCTCAACCGAACACAAGGTGATAATTGAGATTCAGCAGCGGGAAGATTTCAGATCAGTTCTTCGCCGGGCACCTGAGCCTAAGCACGAAGCTCCGACGACAGAGCCCGGAAGACTTTTGTTTGACGTTCAAAAGGTTGACAAACCAGTTGAGAAAACTACCAAAGAGGTGGTGAAGCTCAAAAGGGCAGAAAAAGTCAGCCATGAGAAGGTGACAGAAGAATCCGAAGAACTTCGCAGTAAATTCAAACGCAGAACTGAGGAGGGCTATTATGAAGCCATTACTGCTGTGGAGCTTAAATCACGTAAGAAGGATGAGTCCTACGAAGAGCTGCTTAAGAAAACGAAAGATGAACTTCTTCATTGGACCAAAGACTTAACGGAGGAAGAGAAGAAAGCCCTTATGGAGGAAGGCAAAATCACTATTCCAACCATCAAGCCAGAGAAGATTCAACTCAGTCCAAGCATGGAGGCTCCAAAGATATTGGAACGTATACAAAGCCAGACCATTGGCCAAGGAAGTGATGCCCATTTCCGTGTCCGTGTAGTGGGCAAACCGGACCCAGAATGCCAGTGGTTCAAAAACGGTGTGCAGATTGAGAGGTCGGATCGCATCTATTGGTTCTGGCCAGAAGATAATGTTTGTGAATTGGTCATCAGAGATGTAACAGCAGAGGACTCTGCCAGCATCATGGTGAAAGCTGTTAACATAGCCGGAGAAACCTCGAGCCATGCTTTCTTACTAGTACAAGGTAATGTGTATACCTCTTGTTCGTTTTTAAGTGGCATGTGTTTTTTATGCTGTGACACTCAAACCATAGCAATGTCTCCCCATTCTTAAATCTCCTTCCATTTTCTTCGCAGCCAAGCAGCATATCACATTTACGCAGGAGCTACAAGATGTCACTGCTAAGGAGAAAGATTCAATGGCAACCTTTGAATGTGAAACCTCCGAACCCTTTGTCAAAGTGCAGTGGTACAAGGATGGTGTGGAGATTTCTTCTGGAGACAAATACAGAACGCATTCAGACAGGAAGGGTCACTTCCTTTCAGTGCTAATGATTGACAAGTCTGATGAGGAGGATTACAGCTGTGCCCTGGTGGAAGATGAATCTGTGAAAACTACAGCTAAACTAATTGTCGAAGGTGAGGACAAGAGTTACTTTAGCATACAGTATTCCTACATGCCCTTGTTTCTGTTTATTTGTGTAGAAATGAAACACGGCCAGTGCTTTATAATGAATAGCTCCCTGTTCAGTTTTCCCACACCATGCCATTCTGAGTTTCCCTTAATAGCCAACTCAAAAAATCATTCTAATGAATCCAAGGAGCTGTGATTTTCTGAGTGATTGCTGAGCACTGGAAACAGTTGTCTAATAGTCTTGAAGGTTTGGGATGATATAGTGAACTGACTTCTAGATAAGTGATGGAGTAATCAAATGACCCTTCTGATATATGGGTTCAACCAAATAACCAAAATTACCAACCCTCTGTAAACAACTACAACACCATGACTGTCAATCTGTATGTACATCTGACTCTCTTTATGAATGAGAGAGAGACGAATCTTGACAAATGTGGTTAACGCATTCTTGACGAATGTGGTTAATGCCTGGGCACGGTAATGGACTGGATGAGGGCTAACAAACTGAGACTCAATCCAGACAAGACGGAGGTACTGTTAGCGGGTGGTTCATCTGTCCGGCGAGGTCATGTTTGCCCTGTCCTGGACGGGGTTGCACTCCCCCTGAAGGATCAGGTCTGTAGTTTGGGGGTGCTCTTGGATCCAGAACTGTCACTTGAGGCACAGGTGAACTCAGTGGCAAAGAGCACCTTTTATCAGCTTAGGTTGATATACCAACTACGCCCTTATCTGGACAGAGATAGCCTAGCTACAGTTATCCATACTCTGATAACCTCTCGCTTGGATTACTGCAATGCGTTATACATGGGGCTGCCTTTGAAAACGGTCCGGAAACTTCAACTGGTACAAAACAGGGCAGCGCGGTTACTAACAGGGACTGGCCGATGAGACCACATCATGCCAGTCCTTTTCCAGCTTCATTGGCTGCCAGTCCAGGTCCGGGCCCGATTCAAAGTGCTGGTATTAACATTTAAAGTCCTAAACGGCTTGGGGCCAGGCTATCAGAAGGAACGCCTCCTCCCATATGTACCTGTCCGGACCCAAAGGTCATCCTCAGGGGTCCTTCTCTGCGAGCCCCTGCCAAAAGAAGTGAGGCAGGTGGCTACCAGGAGGATGGCCTTCTCTGCTGTGGCACCCCGGCTGTGGAATGAGCTCCCTAAGGAGGTTCGCTTGGCACCTACATTATATGCTTTTAGACGCCAGGTGAAGACCTTTTTATTCTCCCAGCATTTTAACAGTCTATAAATAAATTTTAACTTGGTGTTTTAAATTTGTAATTTTGCATTGCTGCTGTATTTATCTGGTTGAGCTTTTATATTGTATTTTATATAATGGTTTTATACTGTTGTTTTACACTTTGGTTTTAATTTTTGTGAACCGCCCAGAGAGATCCGGCTATTGGGCAGTATAGAAATGTAATAAATAAATAACGCAGTCTATGTGGCTGCTCCTATGACATTGGGGTGTATGAAAAGGACCTCATCCATGTGGTTCCTCTTACAGCTGGTTAAGCATGAATTGCAAGTGATGTTCAGCCCCTTTGGAAATGCATTGCTTGAGTAGGATGCTAGACATGCTGTTAGGGGAACCATGGGGACATGGGCATGGCCCTGGACCAGCACAGAACCAGCTCTGGCAGCAGCAGGTGTTCTAGTCATAGTATATGTAACATGGGTTTCAGATAAAGTACAGTTTGGCTAGAAGAGGTGTTATTCTGAGTCCAGGGGGAAGGAGGAAGACTTCAGTATATTTATATGTGTATCTGTATTCATTATCATTGTAAGCATATTGAGTGCTCATTTCTACATTTTGAAAGTATGTAGAAGCTCCTCCTGCCAATTCCATTGCGCAAGTGGGATTCGCCACTTGCAGAAGAGAGATTTAACACTCCCTATAGGAAGCCCCCAAACAAGCAGAAACACTCTGCATCAGTAGAGTTTGGGGGAGCTCAACTGACCTGCCCCATTACAAAAATGAGCAGTCAGCGTGTTTCTGCTTGCTTCTGGAAGCACTAAATCCCTGTTGCACAAGTAGTGGATCTTGCTTGTGCAACAGAATCAGCAGGGGTGTAGGCTAGCACCTCTCTGGATACTGGTGGAAAGATTTTAAATTGGGCTATACTTTTTGATCCAGTCTCTAATGAACATTTTTGGAATTTTCATAACCAATGTAATCGCTTACTGAGATGATTGTTTTTGGATGCAGGTGCTATTATTGAGTTTATTAAAGAACTGGAGGATATTGAAGTCCCAGAATCCTTCTCAGGAGAACTGGAATGTGAGATTTCACCTGAAGATATGGAAGGAAAATGGTATCATAACGATGTTGAACTCACACCCAGTAATAAATATGTCATATCCTCACGCCGAGGTCGCCAAATCCTCACAATTAAGGACGTTGCCAAAGAAGACCAAGGAGAATATAGCTTTGTAGCAGATGGAAAAAAGACCTCCTGTAAACTGAAGATGAAGCGTAAGTCATTCGACCAAAGCAGTCTCTGCCTTCCATAAATTTCATAGCCAATGCTCCTTAGCATGATTATTAATTTGATATTTCTTTTATTTCATATTCCATAGCACGACCTGTCACTGTCCTTCAAGGTCTTGCTGATCAGAAGGTCTGTGAAGGTGATATTGTTCAACTTGAAGTGAAGCTTTCCCAAGAAAATGTTGAAGGGGTCTGGATGAAGGATGGTGTTGAAATTCAACCAAGTGATCGGGTCCACATTGTGATAGACAAGCAGTCTCATATGTTGTTAGTTGAAGATGTAACAAAAGAAGACAGCGGCGCATACTCCTTTAACATCCCTAGCCTGCTTCTTTCAACTACTGGTCGTGTCACTGTCTATAGTAAGTGCTTGTCCATTGGAAGTCATACAGCAAAAAGCATAATTAACTTGCATGAAATTTGGTGAAAGCCGTTAGTGTATTTCACTTTTTAAAAAGGATAAATTCACTGAGTGTAGTTCTGTTTACAGCTATCAGCAGTATGATGGCTATGTATGTATAGACAATGTTAATCTAACTTAAGTTTCATTTATTTCAATGTGTCTACTCTAACATTGGATACAATCCAGAATAGCTCTGAATAGTAACAGCAGCAAGGGATAGCCTATAATGCTCTCCTGATGAACATCCAGGGACATCTGGGCATCTGTTGTTTGAAACATTATACTAGACTAGGATCTTGGTCTCATCTTCAGACATTCTTACATACTTAAGTGAAATATTTATAGAAGAAATTAATGGATGCTTTTAATGGAAACTTTTTTAAGATGTTTATTTTCTGTGATTTGCAGGTGTGGATATAGTAATACCTCTAAAAGATGTTCATGCAGTTGAGGGCACAAAAGCCATCCTTGAATGCAAAATTTCAGTTCCGGATGTATCTTCATCCAAATGGTACCTAAATGATGAGCAGATAAAGCCTGATGACCGTGTCCAAACAGTCTCCAAAGGTGCTAAACAACGACTTGTGTTTACGAGGACACACGCATCAGATGAAGGACACTGTAAACTGGCTGTTGGCAAAGTTGAAACTAGCTGCAATCTCACAATTGAAAGTAAGTATTCTTCAAATATACTGGCATTACTAAAATACATTCTCCTCATGTAACAAAGTGATAATGATAATTTAATTCTAACAATGCACTTTTTAAAAAACAAACAGAAATCCAGATTATTAAAGGACTTCATGATATCACCTGCACTGAAACGCAGAATGTAACCTTTGAAGTTGAGCTGTCCCATGCCGGGATTGATGTTGTGTGGCATTTCAAAGACCAGGAACTCAAAGCCAGCCCCAAATACAAAATAGAGGCACATGGCACAATATATAAATTGACAGTAGTGAACATGATGAAGGACGATGAAGGGGAGTACACATTCTATGCTGGGGAGAAGAAGACATCTGGAAGGCTGGTTGTAGCAGGTAAATTGATCAGACTGTGCTACTGTGTTGACTTTTCTTTAAGGTAAAATGTCCCCATGGTTTACATGTTTGTCAGTCCACTACATAATTCCTTCCATGACTATGAATAGAGTCTTGCAAAAAATGTTGGGGAGGGGGCTGAAGGAAAGTGATACTAGGATGGTCTCTACCTCCTTCTTCAACACTACTCCAATTTCTCTGAAGGGCAGGGCATGCTTTGGGTAGTTTCAAGTAGGTTGTAGTTTTTACTTTTTATATATATATATATATATATATATATATATATATATATGTTTTTCTAATTGTTTTCAATTTTCACTTAGTTTTAATTTTCTGTTGTTCTTTATGGGGTTAAATACAACACCTCCCAAATTTATATAATAAAGTCTGACTTTGGGGAGAGTTGCATCATCCTCCATCTGGTCTCCATGGAGACATGGGGAAAGAAAGTGTCATCAGGTCAACATAGTCTGTGATGCCAACAGAGTTTAGTACAGCTGCAATTCCCAAGGGTAGGAGCATAGTAACAATCAATGTTCACAGAACTGTGGAGCACACCATTTTCACAGGGCCAGCTCTGCTTTATGGTCCAGCCCTGTCTTAGGCATTTTGCTGCTGGAAACAGAGCAGCAAATGGCATAGGTCAGAGATGGAGCAGCAAATGGCACCACTACAGTCAAGGTACCTAACACCCAAGACTAGCTAAGTTATTTTGACACTGCAGGGAGTAACTCCCATGGACATCTCTCCACTTCCGGGTAATATAAATGCAACAAGATTAAATTAAATCATTAACCATTTGCTGACCTTTCATGTTGCTCAAAATCAGCTGCCTGAGGTGACCACCTCACTCTACCTAATGATAGGCCGAGCCCTGTTTGTGGTAGGAGTAGTGGACAGAAGCTACCACAAGAGGAGCATTGTGAAAATGGGCTGTCAGTGAAAGCAATGAACAGCTAATCTGACTGAGGACACAAAGGGCAAATCTAAGTTTTTACTTTGTTTTTTTTCCCCACAGGTGGTGCTATTTCAAAGCCCCTCACTGATCTAACTGTGGCTGAATCCCAGACAGCTGTTTTTGAATGCGAAGTAACCAATCCAGAGTCTCAGGGCCAGTGGATAAAGGATGGAAAACCACTTTCTATGACAGTTCACTGTAAAAGTGAATCCGATGGTTTGAAGAGGAGGCTTAATATTCCAGTCAGCAAACTTGATGATGCCGGAGAATATACCTTTCAAGTGGCATCTTCAAAAACATCTGCTAAGCTGAAAGTGGAAAGTGAGTAATAAAAAAAACCTGCCTCAATTCCACGCTGGCCTGATTGAACATCTACTGAAATGGCCCTTTCTGTGCATGGTCCACTTACGAATTTAGCAACATTCATTATGAAAAATGGAAATAAATAGAAAATGAAATACAGGTTGAATATAAGAAGCTTACAAGATGGAATGTGCTTGACTATTGAATGGCATATTCCAGCAATACAATTGGCAGCCATACTCCAACATTTTTATTACAAAAAAAAATACTGGAGTATTCAGAAATGGGACTGCAAATATTGTTCTTATGATTCTTATGAATTCCTCTAGAATTTGAAATTAGCTGGACACATTTACTCAGGAGTACACCCCCTTTAACACAGCGGAGCTTCCTTCAGAGTAGACATGGCATGAAAAGGAAGATATTGTGGTTTCAGTCTTGTAATGTAACATTGTAGGTTCCCTCATGAATTCATAGGTGGAGTGGGGGATATTTACCCTAGCTTTATGTTGGGTACACAGTTAACATGCAATATTAATCAAAGATGTATACAATTTATTTTTCTTTGGGAAGAAAAGAAAAAATAATCTCAGATACAACTATAACATGAGATTGGTCAACACTGTAGCGTAATGTGTCATGGATCCTGAGAAGTGCTGATGGAAGGTGGCTTTTCTAGCCAGTCCTCTCCAAGAGCTGCCTCAGCAACCCAGAAAACCTCTCTGTTGTAGCGATGGGATGAGGGGGAACAGATATCACCGAAAATCGGCCAGAAACATCTTCCATCTGAAGATGGAAGCAGAATCTTCTGCCAGCCTCCTTTAACTATACATTAGAAAGCCTGTGTTTGCAATGTACGATGCAACTTTAACCATTTTTATTTGCTTTTTCCCATATGATTTGTTCTTTCGAAACAGCTGTTAAGATCAAAAGGACACTGAAGAACCTGACTGTAACAGAAACACAAGATGCAGTGTTTTCAGTAGAACTTACTCATCCTGATGTGAAAGGCGCTCAGTGGATTAAAAATGGCGTTGAGCTGCTTTCTAGCGACAAATATGAGATCAAGGTGGAAGGAACTGTCCACACACTGAAAGTCAAGAATTGTGGTGTACCTGATGAGTCAGTTTACAGCTTTAAACTGGGAAAGATTGGAGCCAATGCCAGGCTCCATGTTGAAAGTAAGTCAGCCTTTATATAATTAGTCAGCTGGAGATAATTTAAGGGAATTGAAAATGCTATGGCAAGTTGCATCATTCCCCGCAGTGGCACATTCATTCATTGTGTTTTGGTGATTTTTTTAAAGCTCTACAGAAAACTCTATGAACAAGATGAGAACAAAGGAAAATGTGCAAATCATGGGCAATATGGTGTAGTGTGGTGTAGCGGTTGAAGTGTTTGGACTAGAACTTGGGATATCCAGATTCTAGTCCCCACTTGGCCATTAAGCTCACTAGGTGAATTTGGGCTAGTCACTGATTTTCGGCCTAACTTACCTCACTGGGTGAGAATTGTGAGAATAAAATGGAAAGGGGGAGGTTCATGTAAGCCACCTTGTGTTTGTTACAGGAGGAAGAAAGGCAGGATAGAAATGTAATAAATAAAACAAAATATAAATACGCTTTTATCATCCCGTAGTACTTTCAGTTCTGAAAATCCAAGCCTATTATCTGTCTCCATCCTGTTGCCAGTAGTCCAACGATGGTTGGAATTAAACTCAAACCAATGACTAAACTTTTAACGTCTTCCTTCAAGCTGTTAAGATCATCAAAAAACCAAAGGATGTGACTGCTCTGGAGAACTCCGTCGTTTCCTTTGAAGTGAGCGTGTCTCATGACACTGTCCCAGTCAAGTGGTTCCACAAAAACATTGAGCTCAAGCCAAGTGACAAATACAGACTGAGCTCTCAAAGGAAAGTTCACAAGCTGACATTGCAAAATATATCCCCTGCGGATGCTGGAGAATACACAGCAGTAGTAGGACAACTTGAATGTAAAGCAAAACTATTTGTGGAAAGTAAGTTTTTAAAAAAATTAAATTATCAATTATCTATATATTTATCTAATTAACATCATGTACCATTATCAAATGTCACACTGAAAGAAATCTTTCTCATCATCCCTGCTCAAGGACCATCTAATCTTATTTTTTTAAATTATTTTCCACAGCTGTACACATTACAAAGACCATGAAAAATATTGAGGTTGCTGAGACCAAAACTGCCTCTTTTGAGTGTGAGGTGTCTCATTTTAATGTACCTGCTGTGTGGCTGAAAAATGGAGTGGAAATTGAAATGAGCGAGAAGTTTAAGATAGTAGTTCAGGGAAAACTCCATCAGCTCAGCATCATCAACACCAGCAGTGAGGATTCTGCCGAATACACCTTTATCTGCGGAAATGACAAAGTCAGCGCGACCCTGACAGTGAAACGTAAGCTAAAAATATACAACAGCACAGAATCCTGGGTAGAAGTAAAGATAAAATGGGAACAGAGCATTTTGTGCTTAGTAAGACCAGGCAAGAGGGGCTAAATTTAGGGGCTAAAAATTAAGCCCACCTACTTTCTCTGGATATGCCACTCTTGCAGTATAAACCTCTAGTCCAGTTCGCACATCACAACTACTATCCATGGGTTATTTAAACCATGAGTAGCCGTGAAAAAGCAGGAGTGAGTGAGCATGCTGGTTCCCATCTGCCTGCTCCCATCAAGTTTTGCTGCATCCCTGGGTTGTTGATCATGATGTCTGAATCTGGAATTGTGGGTTGTTGGAGGAGAGACAATGCAGAGTTGTAAACCAAGAACAAAACATGGGTTACAACTCTGGATTGTCTCTCTTCCAACAATCCAGAATATCTGTTTTGGTCATCATGATCAACAACTCAGTGCTGAAGTGTCTCTGGGTTGTTTAGCTCTGTCCAGCTGTAGCAGGAGTGATTGGGCAGTGAGAAACAGCACTCTCACTTCCTTTCATTCATGACTACTCATGGTTTAAACAAGCCATGGGTAGTAATGACATGTGAACTGGGGCTTTCTGTTGCCAGCATATTGTTTAACTTTCTTATTTAGGACCCTCATTTTTCAAACCTTTTTGATCTGTATAAAGAATATGCTTGCTCTCCTTTGTAATGTTCTTTGATATTGCTATTTTAAAAAAGTATGTGAAGATGTCTAAGAGGCAGCAGGTGTATAGATGTGTATCAGTGTGGTTTAGCAGCTAAGCTAGAGCATTGGTTTGAAGGATGTGGGAAACCTTGATTTGAGCCCCTGCTTAGCTGTGCATCTCAATGAGTGGCCATGGGCAAGTCATTCTCTCTTAGCCTAACTTCCTATCTTATAGGAATAAAAATGTAAATCACAGCTCCTGAGAGCTGATGAATGGGATAAAATGTAACAACAAACAAGTCACAGCTCCTGAGAGCTGATGAATGGGATAAAATGTAACAACAAACACTACCTGGGCAAGGAATTGAATAATGGAGACAATTGACCTTTGTGTGATATGATCTTAAATAATAATTAAAATGTTAGTAATATCCTAATAGATTATTTCAACCAGGAAATTCTAAATGAAGAATTCACTTATTTTGTTTTTAAACAGCTATCCTGATTACATCCATGCTGAAAGACATCAATGCAGAAGAAAAAGATACAATAACCTTTGAAGTGACTGTCAATTATGAAGGCATTACATACAAATGGTTAAAGAATGGGGTGGAAATAAAATCCACGGACCGATGCCAGATCAGAACTAAGAAGCTTACATATTCTCTTTCAATAAGGAATGTACATTTTGGAGATGGAGCTGAATACAGTTTTGTTGCTGGAAAAGCTGCTTCAGCGGCCACTTTATATGTGGAAGGTATTTGTTTTCTTCATCTGTTTTAACTTAGGGCATGCTCACACCAGTGTCTCAGCCCATGGCAGCTGCAGGAAGAAGGCAGCTCATACTGAACTCCAGGTGCATCAATTTATGCCAAGGCCCATCACATGCATGCATCAGCCACCATGCATTGAGTTCAGCCCTGGTTAGATTCAGGCGTACTACCACACAGATATATTTGCCATTTCTGGTGTACTCCCAATGGCCAATCCAGCTTTTGGTAATAATGAGATCATTTGGAGATCATATCTTGTCTTCATATGCTATGAATGTACCTTTTTCACCATGCAGAAGCCCCTTTGCTCCTCCTTCCACATGTGCCATAATTAAACCAGGAAGCCTCCAATTAACAGTAGTTCATCCAAATCAGGACATTATGGATACCAGTTTCAGAACAAGCCAAGTTATTAAGCCAATTTCAAACCATGGCTTAATATCGTGGCTTGTTCCAAAGCTAGTTACCATAGTTTCTTAATTCAGACAAAACTGGAAGTTATGGTTAATTAGAAGTAAATTAATTCCTTCTTCATTTGTACTTGCAGCAAAGTCATATCTCAGCTGGTTAAGCTGAGATAGGATCATCCAAATGTAGGTAAAACATACATCGCTTAGTTCATAAATGCTTGATGCTGCTGAAAGTGAGCCAACGGGTGTCACAGGCTGAGATAGTTATGTGAATAATAACCCCTACATAAAATTGTTTTCTTTCAGTTGTCTTAGTCTGACTGCTGCTATGTCTCAAATTTTATTTATTGACATATTTTATTTACATATTTTATGTAGCAGTGTTTTATATGTCTGATTTTATTGTTGTAACCTGCCTTGGAACTAATGCAGAAAGTCAAAGTCGAAGTTAAATAAATAGCATAAAATCCAGTTGTGTCCATCCACTGACAGAACACCAGTGGAGTGGATTCCCTCCTCCCCTACAGCCAACCCACAATCTGCTTTGGAGAGTTGGGGGACCTTCCAGGGCAGATCTGTGGGGCACAGTGGCCTGAAGTAGAGGAGAAGCCAGGACCTCACACAATGTTTGATGTAGCCCATCAATATTAATCCTTCTGGTATGTACTACGTCGCTCAAAATGACAATATTATACATTATGTTTTTCTAGCTCGCCATATTGAATTTAGAAAACACATTAAAGACATTAAAGTTGTGGAGAAGAAAAGAGCTGTTTTTGAATGTGAAATCTCAGAACCTGACATTTCTGTTCAGTGGATGAAAGATGGGCAGGAGCTTCAGCTTGGAGAAAGGTAATTTGTTTATGTTTATTTATTTATTTTTGTCATGAGAACTTGTGTGCTGCTAATCACAAGCATGCAAGACCTACCTGGATGATAAAGATAGAGAATTCAAATGTTGCGTGGTCAATCTGATTAGAGAACTATCAAGAATCTACCATTCTGTGGCTTTTATTTGTTCGGCACAAAAAGGAATGCGATAGGAGGAGATAATGAAACTTACCATTTTATACCTCGTTGAAAGAAGTATGGATAGACTGCATATGTGCCAAGAATAAAAATGTAACTTCTGACAGTGAGAGCTGGGAGGAGAGAATCATCTTGTGAATCCAAAACAGTTACAGAGGAAGAAAATCTATTTGGAGACCCCACCATCTATAGTGTGTATGTTTTCTTTCTAAATTTCCTTTATTTGCATTCTTTTTAGAGTGAAAGTTCAAAGGGAAAGATTTGTTCATCGTCTTCTGATTACTTCCACAAAGGTGTCTGATTCTGGGAAGTACACTGTAGTAGCAGGAGGAAATATGTCTAGTGCCAATTTGATAGTGGAAGGGCGTGACGTTCGTATCAGAAGCCTCCAAAAAGATGTTCAGGTATAGTACTTCCTAGAGTTAGGATAAGCAGTATGATAGACCTGCATCTGTTACCAGAAATTTCATTCTTTTGCTGGAGAAAAGAAAAGATCAAAACTCAATAACAATTTGTGGAGAAGCTTTGATACCATCAAAGATGGGTGGTGGTGGAGAATGTTCAGATATGCTTACGTGTAGCAATGCTTTGTTTAAAGCTTGTCTCCCAGATCTCATTCAGTATAAATATTAAATGTTCAATCCTGACATTTTCCCATTTTGAAAATTTACCCATGTAATTATGTCTGTTTGCCAAAGATTATGCACAGTCACGTGGGAGAGAATTGCTCACCTGTGGGAGAGAATTGCTCACATTGCTGCTTTTTTAAACTGGGCAGTGGCTTGACTTTTCAGAACTAGGAATTGCTGCAGTGCACACAGAAAATAAATCTTTGGTTGTTCATGGTAATTTCCCTCACATATTTGTTGTCCCTTTAGATAAGTTTAATACCTTACAAAATACTTTATATTGAACTAAATTCCCCCTTCTGGCTTAATTCAAATCAGTTAATGCCAGTGAACAAAAGGAAACTTTACAGCTGCTGTGAAAAATGTTCAAGCACTGACAAAATTATATTTTGAAAACCTCTCTTATTTCCCAAGTGTTAATACTAGGAGGATCTGGCAATATTATCTCTTATTTGGTACTTGAAGACTCATGTAGTACAGGTGTAGTTGTTCCTTTTCTTGTCATTAACCTGTCACCCTGTTCTAGAGTGGCATATTATTTATTATTATTATTTATTACATTTATATACCACCCCATAGCTGCAGCTCTCTGGGCAGTTATGCGTGATGCATACGCATGATGGTGTGCTCGGCCATCCATTTTGATATATAATATCAATATATGTTAAATAACTTAAAAAAACCACACCCTCAAAACAGCCCAACATGAACCTATGCTCAGAGACTTCTAGGAACTCTAGAAGAAAAGAAAAGAAATAAAATAAAATAAAAAAGAAAGAAGGAAGGAAGAAATGGGGGATGAATAGTTTGGGCTGCTTGAACCTCTATCAGCTTATGGTATCTTGGAGGTGGAAATTAGGGTTAGGTAGGGCAGGATATACAGAGCGAAGTCAAACAACAAATTCCCCCCAGGGTATACACAACAAGGTTTCGAAGAAAAAAACCCTTCCTGTTCTTTTCCCTTCCCCGTTCTCCAGACCCCACTGCCCCGCAAGCCCCACAGGTTCTGACAAGGCTTTGTTTTGGCCTAGTTGGAGCTCTGAAACACGTTGGGGATACCCTGGGTGTGGGGATAGACTGCCACATTTTCTTATCCTTTCTAATACCAAATGGGGTGTCAGTAAAACTAAAGCCCTATTTCAGGCATTCTTTCTCATGCCACCACAGTTGTGTTAGGAGGCAGAGTCGGACCATGCTCATTGGCTTTGCCTGCTTGGTCACCTCCCTGTTGCCCATCCCCCTTCCCTTTCCTTCATTGGAGGGGGAAGGAGAGCCCCAGGCCCTACTCCCTGTGCAGTCGAGGCCCCCTCTGTGATCAGGATTCTAAATGGTGCGGGGCCCTATGCGCACAGAGCAGCCCCCCCCCCACTTCAGCCCTCCTCTCTCCAGCACATGGAAGGCAGCCGGGATGGACAGTGAGGACACAGGAAAGGTGGAAGGGCCAGTGAGCACAGTCCCACTCTCTCATCTCACACAATTGGAACCACTTGAGAGCAAATGCTCAAATAGGGCTGGGAACTCCCCTATGCCATATGAAAGTGCTGAAAAGCACTACAAGGCATCTATTCCAGACTGGCTGGATCCCTGGGCAGGAGCCAGTACCATTAAGGTTGGGGGCTAGCTCTACACCAAGAGGGATATGACACTTTGAAAGCGATTTGAAAACTGTATATGGAGTGTGTGTCCTGGGTCCCAACAATTATCACTGCTGTTATAAACCATTTAAAAGCAGTAGTGTAGATCCTGCTGGGGTTCTATGATCACATTTTGTTGTGTGTCCTCCTCACGCGTGTGCTCAGATAGGAAATTAGAAAATGAGAGGTGAAGTATACGACAACGGGATTGCTCCTGATTAAATATAAACCCGAATTTTCGTTGATTCGAAGCTAGGTAAAGAGCATCACACTGCAGCAGCAACAGTGATTTATTTTCCAGATTTTTTATATATATACAATGCTATGGAGTAGATATGATATAAGCTATAAATTTTATATGCGGAGCTCCGTAGATTCATATAACAGAGAAACCGGGAGTGGGGAGGGAAGGAACGAGACAGCCGATTGGTGGGAAAACGGGAAATCGGCCAATCACATCGTCCTGCCCTCAAAGCTCCACCCACATGTCAAAATGCAATTTAACTCCCCCAAAGACACATAACCATAATGCAGTGCAAACTTGGACGTGATCCAAAAGTCACGGTAAATCGCAAATGCAATTCCATTTATCTGAGAATTGGGAAGTGCCTTTTCTATAGTTTTCATTGAAGGGAAAACGGCTGTCGTAAATTTAATATATAATAGTTATTTTGCTTCTGTTTACTTAGGTCATTGAGAGACAGCGAGCTGTGGTAGAATTTGAGGTCAATGAAGATGACATTGATGCTCGCTGGTATAAGGATGGAATTGAAATCAACTTCCAGATTGAAGAAAGGTATCATTATGTGGTGGAAAGAAGAGTCCATCGGATGACCATCACTGAAACCAGATATACAGATGCTGGAGAATACACCATTTTAGCTGGAAAAAACAGGAGTTCCATTACTCTCCATGTGAATGGTATGTCAGGCGTAGAGATTTATTTTGCTTTTTATTGGATTTTTAATCCATCTTTTCTAGTGAACAACTTTAAACCACATGTTTGTTTGTTTGTTTATTTATTTATTTATTTAGAGTATTTTTATCCCGCACCTCAGCCAAAAGGCTCTCGGAGCGGCTTACAATTTATCAATAAAGAAGACAGTCCCTACCCTCAGGCCCACTGGCTCATGGGGTTCTCAGAATAGTTTGGTACTTCTAGATAGGCTAGGGGCCCTGATACCTGGCACAGGTGAAGTCCAAGATACTCCAGTTAGTATACAAATTTGAAAAAACAGAATATTTGTGTATCTCTCTAACCAAAAGGGGGACTCAAAATGTACCCCCAAATGGTAGAAGTTGAAATTTGGCACACATGAAGCCCAAGACACTTTGCTAACTAGAAAAGTCGGAAAAATTGTCATTGTAATGCCTTAGTGTCAAAGCCAGGCCATAAAAGAGTCTGACATTCCAACACAGAGCTATCCAAACTGTATGTGGGATATTTCCCCCTAGTATTCAGTATTGCTTTATAGTTCTTGCCTAAGAACTTGCCTATAGTTCTTATCCTAAGGACAGCCCTATGACTGAGGTGAAGCTGCAAGTCAGGGATGAATAATATGCTGAGAAAAAGCATGTGTTACAGTCTGCCTGGGACTATACCATTTTAATGGCTATATTGGGGTACCCTATAGTTGGATGTCCCCATATCCCAATCTCCCTGCCCATTGAAAACTATCATGTCAGGAAAAAGGATTCTAGCCCAGTTGACTTCTTGATGAATAAGTTTTGTACATGCAAGACGTTTTTAATGTGGGGGAAGTTTCAGATTCCTCCTTGCAGTCCATGTGGTTAGAATGTACATGAGTAAATCAAGTCTTTGCACATTGTCCAGGAGTGCTTGTTGGGTTTTGTTGCTGAGCTGTGATTATAAACTAAGGGCTTACTTTAAACAAGCGATTGATAGCATGCTCGTGATTGGCTGCTCACCGATGTTCATGGGTCATTTTGACAATACTGTGAACCTCCTGCACATCTCCTGCTCCTTTCCCCAGTTTTCCATTAAAAAAAAACACCTCAGAAACCTCAATTCTTCTGAAATATGGCGGGATTTGTCAAGATTTCCTGCCATGTGCAGTCAAAGTTGTGCTATAAAATGCCCACTACAGGGCGCTGACCGAATAAACTGTATGGGATGGGAGGTTTTACATTACAGACCACGTGGTCGCTACTCTCTTAATTCGTGTAATTCAACTTATTTAAAATGCAGAAGAGAAGCAGGAAGCAGAGCAGCAGTAAGGAAACACGATCTCTCCCCATCTGAAAGTCCTCTAGCTCTCTCTCATCCAAATCCAATTTCCTTGCCAGCCCGCCCCCCCACCTCATTGCCTATAGGTCCTTAACAAACTGATAACAACTGTGTTTAATAGGGAGAAATGGCATAGAAAATATTTAGCTTACTTTGTGTTTTTATGTACAGCTCCAGAGCCACCTCAAATTGTAAAGGAGCTTCAGCCAGCCACCGTGGAGTCTGGGAAACCAGCCCGTTTCTGCGCTGTTGTGTCAGGCACACCTCAGCCCAAGGTCTCATGGTACAAAGATGAACAGCCTCTTTCCCCAGGCTTTAAGGTCAAGTTCCTTCATGACGCCCAAGAATACACTCTGTTGCTGATCGAGACGTTCCCTGAAGATGCTGCTGTCTACACGATAGAAGCGAAGAATGACTACGGCGTGGCCACCTCTTCCGCATCCCTGTCGGTGGAAGGCAAGCTCCCCCTGCCCTTCTCAAGCATTTTTGAAAATGGTGTTGTCAATATTTTGTCGTGTGTGCTCTTCCATGGAGGCTAATAATCGCTTTTTGGTCTTTTTCTTTAGTCCCAGAAGTTGTTTCTCCTGATCTAGAGGTGCCAGTTTACCCACCTACTATTATCACACCACTGCGTGATGCGCTTACTTCTGAGGGACAGCCCACTTACTTTCAGTGCAGAGTTACAGGGACAGGTTAGTTTAACAAAACCATATAAAGCGTTCGGGCTCCTTGATTATTACTTTTTGGATTTTTTGATTTTTTTTTTTAATTTTTAATATAACCAACAAGTGATCAGTCCCCTAACAATTGATGTCTAAGCAACTGTTATATAAAATTAATTAATACAATTTTAGGGGGGAAATGATACAAAGAAGGGGGGAAGAAAAAAAGTAAAGGGAGGGCAAAATCAGTTGTTCCTTGATCAACTGATACGCAAAAGAAGACAAAAAGGGTCCAGTTACTGAAGCCAGCTTTCCTATAACTGTGTAGATTCAGTTGTGTGTGCGCACACACACACATATAGATATATAGTGTTACTCAACCAAAACCCTATTAGCCAGTAATAAAATAACTTTCATCACATTATTGCTGGCCAAGAAGTCCTATCATTAAGGGCTTCTTTCTGCATTGATAAATATTATGAAGTCTCAATTATTATGAAGTCTCAAATATGATAACAGGCTCAATCCTTCTTCCCTGTTAAACTCAAAAAGGCATTTTTGCCATGCTTTCCTGGTTTACAACGTTTGAAAATGCGTCAGTGCAATGACCTAGGAGAGCTTTAGAGAACTGCATATAATGAGGGTGTGAGCACTGTGTTAAAGGAGCATGAAAAATGAACAAAACCTCTGGTGTCACCTGCTGACACAGTGTTGTCTTGCAAAGTTAGATTTAATTGAACTTTCCTTTATTGCAACTAGGGTCAATTCTCACTTTACTTTTTTGCATTTGGGTTTCTATGCTCAAGTACAAAATACAGATATGTCCTCTCAGGTGTGCAGGTTGTGTATGTGTCAAATTAGGAGCATCTTGGGGTTTTAAAAAGCCCAACAACAAACTTTACTAGTAAAGGGTTGTGTTGTCGTCGTCCCCGCCCCAGACACTAGGAAGTGTTTTAAAGATGCCATGCACATTCTCTCATTATGACAGGAACATAAAATAAGAATGGTCTAAATGACTGAAAGGCTTGTTTGGGGAAGAATACGGGAGAAATATTAGTCCTCAAAATATTCCTAATGATTCATTCTGACCTTTCTACTTTTATGCTCACAATGTACAATGATACTTTGATGTCAGTGCACATAGTTAATTGCATATATAGGAGCAACAAAGATAAAGTAGTTTATTCCTGGAATAGGCAACTTGTGTTCCTCCAAATGTTGATGGGCGACAACTCCCATCAGCCCTAGTAATCATAGCCAGTGGTGAAGGACTATGGGAGTTGTAGTCCAACAGCACCTGGACGGCCATGAATTGCCCATCCCTGCTTTAGCCATATTATTGTTCAAAGTATTTACATCACTCCTGTGCATCACTGAAAGAGCTATATGTTACTCACAGTAAATTTGGTCTATCTAGACATTCAAATAAATGGAGCCTTATAACAGAGGAAAGATAATTAATTACAATAGGAGAGAATAATAATTTTACAACTTTCAGTATTATTGTAAATGTTCCTTTTTTATATAAAAGTACACATTAGTCTTTTTAATTCCCTGAAGAGTGGCTGACTTTAATGAAACTCACATAGTATCTCATATATATATATATATATATATATATATATATATATATATATATATTAGGTACAAATAAACATCCTGATAGACAATTTTAAAATTATATAAATGGGCTTGAAATGAATAGTGGCTATTTTTGGTATATTCCAACAGAACCTTGTTCTCTCCTCACCCCCACTCTACGGCATACACAGACCTTTCATTCCCCTAATTTTTAATAACTACAGAAAAAAATATTTTGTTTGTTTTTAAATCATGTAGGAGTTTACATTGAAAATATTGGCATAATATTTGTTACAGCTATGCAAAGCATGTCACAGTAATGTCTGTATATATGCTCACATGGGTATATATACCATTTTGATGTGCATGTTGAAGGCTGAAATATCTATTTGCGAACAGAGCATGCGGAGTTGTTCTTGGCACTCCCACTCTTTGTGTATCGTTCATGAATGTACTTGCATATCCTCAGATACAGCATGAATGTATTACAATAATAGCTAAGTGCTAAATTACAGGATGGCAAGATTTACATGTCTTCCATTGCCCTTTACATGGTACATTTAACTTTTTAAAGTTCATTACTTTTTAAACACCTTATCTGAATACCACAGTAAAATACATGTTTTAGAAAATCTGGATATTATTTCAAAGCAAGAAACTCATGAATGGTTCAAAATTATATGGTTCTAGACATCTGCAATGTAAATACCTAAACCAAATTTATTATTCAGCAATCCTACAAAGTTACAGGTTACTGTAACTTAGGGCCTGTTCAGACAACACACTAAGCCATGGTTAGTCCACTAACCCTTTTGCACTAAATGGTTAGTGAGTGTGTTTGAACCATGGTTATGTAGCCACCATGGTTAGGTTTGCATGACATGCTAAGTCATGGTTCACACGACACCCCAAGCCATAATGTTTAGCTCAAAATGCTTAACCATAGTGGCTTAGTGTGTTGTCTGAACAGGGTCATAATGTTCCTGATATGTTTACCGTAGCAAAGGAATCAGTGGTATATGCCACTGGGAACTTCCAACCTACACCCCTTTCCCCCTCTGCCTGCCCATTGACAAGAGTGTACAATGAAGGAACTCCAGTTGCATTCCATATGTGAAGTAACAGAGTGGGGACTCTCCTCTTTGCATGGAGATCCCTTTTAGATTTGGATCACTATCCAGATCTCTATGTCCTATTAGAACCAAGCCTTGTAATCCTCTGCTGCTCCCTAATATCCAAAACTACCAATCTCCGCAGTGGAGGCATTCTACATGAAAATACCTGAAATCCTAAAAGTGTTCATTTTTCATGCTCACTGAAATTCTGGATATTGTGATGGCCATTGGCTATAAACAATAAAAACTTGAGATGTGGATATATTGGAAGAAAGACAGACAACAAAATGTTTGGTTCACGCTCTCTGTGTTCACAGAAGGCAAAGCTACACAGTCCCACCAGATTTGTCTGTTGCATTTCCTTTCTCCCTGGACCATGCATGTGTTGTTGCTGGAAGGGGTGACGGCATGCAGGATTAGTCTGACTAAATGTTCCAGGAAAGGGGGGAAAGTACTCAATATGGCGGTTGTCATGTCAAATATCACTTTAATTAGTCCCAACCTGAGGAGCGTTACCAAGCTCCCAACTCTTTCAACCATTTGCTCACCGAGAGTGAAGAGTGACTCCTTTTTACATTTTGTTTATTTTTCACTTGAACAGACCTCAAAGTCTCTTGGTATAGCAAAGACAAAGAGATCAAGCCATCCCGCTTCTTCAGGATGACTCAGTTTGAAGACACTTTCCAACTGGAGATTGCAGAAGCTTACCCAGAAGACGAAGGCATTTACACCTTTGTGGCCAGCAATTCTGTAGGCCAGGTGTCAAGTATGGCTGCGTTGAAACTGGAAGGTACAGCGTGCTGCCTCAGTAGAAACTCTTCAGTTTTGCATGTGTTTGATCATTAATATTCTTTCTTAAACCTACATGTAATTGTCCGTCACGTCAGTGTCTCTTAACACAAATAATCAATCCCATTGTCCGATGTTCACAATGTCCGTTGGTCTCCGCAGTATACATTCTACACATCATTTCACGTCCGTCCAGTGTTCCATACCTTTCACCTTTCCATTCTGTTTCCAGTAAGCATTCAGCATGCATCAACAAAAGGTGTGGGGGGGGGATCCTCTCTAACATAAACGAATTCCCATCATATATTTATTTTTTAATGCCAAACACCTTTTCATTGAAAGGAGGCAAAAGGCTAGGATCCAAAGAACTGTGCAGCCAGCTTAATACACCTAATGGGGATTTGGGCTGATCTTTCACAAACTACATCTCTACCCCCAACCTCATTGCTGTGTGGCGAATACCACTTTGATACTGAGTCCAGAAATATGTATCTATGGGTGGTTCCAGTGTAGGCTGGTGGCTCCAATGTCAATGGAGCTGTGAATCCACTCTGGGTTTCGGTCAGAACCAGACAGAACTGTAAAGGTGCTGTCCAAGGTGCTGATCCCAACCCCCAAAATAGGTTCAGCACCTTGGTTAGCTCCTTTAGAGTTCTGGCTGAAACCTGGAGCAGATTCATGGCCCCACTGGCCTCAGAGCCACCAGCCTCCACACAGTGCAACAATATATGCCACTTGCTAAAAGGCAGCAGCCCAGAAGCTCCTTCTCTTCTGTAACATCTAGTAATACAAAACGTATGATGAGCACATCATGAAAGTGGGGATACTCACTGCGAAATGGTATCACATCAGGAGTTTTGCATTCATGTATATTACGTAGGAGAGAAGAGAAAGGACTGCCTTTGGTTCTGGGCAGGGGGGAATTTAAAAAGCTGTTTGTGATATGGCATGATAAGCAAATCTGCCTGTTTCAGTCTGTCTCCATTTTCACATGTTTTCACCCATAATTCTGTTTTATTGTCACATTAATCTGCATTTTTTTAAAAAAAAAATCTCAAATATGTCTTTAAATACATATTTTAATACATATTTAAATGTATTTTTTCCTCTCAAAATATTAATCTAAGTACGTATTTTCTCTCAAAATATGTATATAAATGCATGTTTGGATCCATTTTAACTGCCAAGAACTGCAATGTAACTTTCAGAGAAGTGTGAAATCTGGTGGGTAGCTAGGACCTGATCCAAAGGTTACTCTGAGAATTGTGGATCACGTCATTTCACACACAAAAACCCTTCAAAGAGCAAATTCCTGAAACATCATGAATATAGCAGGGGGGAACTGTTATTCAAAGAACAACATTAAAATATTCATATGGCAACGCCCAAGCCACTGGGAATGTCTACAGTAGCTCTTTGGATCCCAGCCAAGTTGTCTTAGGGCATAATCCTATGTATAAGCTCCATCCGATGAGCGTTTTATTTCACGCTCGTTACTGGGCAATCATGGAGTTTGCTCAGGTCCCTCACATGATGTCGTCTGCCTCCTGCGCGCCTTCCGCCCCTTCTGGCCTTCCTTGTGCAACAAAAATACCCTGGTTAAGTCCGATGTTTTTTTAAACTCAGAATCACTGCTCTCTCCTGCTGTGTGCAGGAGAAGCAGTGCCATGAGAACAGCGGACTCAATGGGCCTCGTGCTCATTGGGTACTTCCTCTTTTTAAAGAGGAAGTAACTGAGGAACGAAAACATGGGCGGACAAGTGAAGGTAGGGAGCGTGTTAACCCCCAATGTGATGGAGCTTTATGTTTACACAGGGGAAAAGTCCTTCAACTCCCAGCATTCCCAGGCTATATGGGGAATGCTGGGAGTTATAGGGCTTTTTCCTGTCTAAACATGCACAGGATTGCACCCTTAATATATTAAACACATTCAATTGTTAGGCATTGTTAATATTGTTGAAATTGTGTTTATATATGAAAGAGGAGAGCTTCATACAATGAAAATAGAAAGGAAGGCTCCGAAATGCATACATTAATATCCCAATACATTTTAAAAACACAAAGAAGAGCACGATAATTTTTTTTGGCCATTTCTGAGGAGGATGTATCTACAGTGATTTGCAATATCTGTAGTGTATCTCAAACCCTAAGAATTGAATTCATTCACAGTGATGATACCAATTCAACTTTGAATATTTGTGAAAGGAAACAATTATTCCGATTCGAGGCATCCTCTTGAAAAGCGTTCTACATTTAATTGTGAGGTGTATCCAAATGTGTTGTTTTCTCTTCTGTTTGCACCAGAGCATAAACATTGTCACTAGGGAAAGAAAGAGTGTAGAAATGTCAGTTTAAAAGCAAGGAAGGCATGTAGGACAGCAAGAGAAAGTTGACTGGTGTACAGGGGCAAGAAATTAAAAGTTGGCATGCTTCTTTTCAGGATTTAAGTTTGAAGAAGTTACCTCACATACCGAAAGGCATGTTTCTTCATCTGTTTCCATTAAGAAGGAACCTGTTGGCCAAAGGCCCATCTTTATCCAGCCCATTTCGAGCTGTAGCGTACGCAGCGGGGAAACAGTCAGATTCCAAGCCAGGGTTTCTGCCAGGCCGAAACCAGAAATCCTCTGGTTTCATGATCAACAGCTAATGTTGCCAACAAAAGACATAGTTTTCCATTTTGATGAGTCTACAGGCACAGCCATATTGATAATAGTAGATGCTTTCTCAGAACATGCCGGGCAGTACTCTTGCAAAGCAAGAAATAGTGCTGGAGATGAAACATGTACAGCTACACTTACAGTGATTGCTGAAGGTAAAGCCCCGTTTTTGTTCTTAGGGATTCAGTTTGTTGCATAAGCCACACTTTCTACACTGTGACTAATCACCTTCTTTTCCTCATTTCACTTTTCTTTTTTTTAGAATTTGCAGTACCTTCACTAATGTTGATAGTCCTAGCGATAACACAATAAACCACTCTTGTTTCCTGTACTTTCAAGGCTCCTGTCCTTTAGAATTTGCATCCTAGTTCTATAGTTCAGATAGTCCAGATGTTTTAGTAGACTAAACAAATGCACACTTCAACACAGTGAGTTGTTGGCAGTTGGTAGCATTCTCTGAGGTTTGCTCTACTCGGTTTTAAAAGGGAAACAAGGGACAGGACAGAACAACAAATGTTGTTTGTCAGGGTATCACAAATATCTTCAATTGGCATGGACAATCGCAGGAAAAAAAGAAGAGACAAATATCTCCCACACATTACCACTTCATTTTTCATCTATCATTCTTTTATGTATTATGCTGAATATTCAGGGTGCCCTTAATGAATGCACCTGGCATGCTAGGCTTTCAAAGGAAGATGACATATTTCATTCTCATCATCTATAACATAGAGTTTTGTTTTTAACTAGGCCCCATTGAAGTGCATTAGGTATTAATCAAATGTTTTGTTACTTGATTACACAGTGCAAGCCTTAGATAGGCAAAGCTCTGGGAAAGATGTAAGAGAGTCTGTCCAGGCAAAATCAGAAGTGCATATTGCTTCCCCTTTTGCAAAGAAGGAAACCAAAGTTTATGTAAAAGAAATTAAATCCGTGCAAGAGCCATCACGGGAAATGGTGGTGCAGACCTCCGAACGTATTTCTGGAACTTCCACTGTGACAGCTGGCGTTGGGAAAGAAGCAGAAACTCTTCATGCTACAACCGTTACCCAGAAGTCAGAAAGTGCCATGGTGTCTATGACCTCAATTCAAGTGCTGAGAGAGACCCCACCAAAGATCCTTCTGAAGCTTCACGATCTCACTGTGAGATGTGGCGATACTGCTCAGTTTATGTGTGCTTTGGAAAGCGAGAACTTTTCCGTCGTTTTGTGGTCCCATGAAGGAGGAACACTACAAGAGTCCGAGCGAATAAGGCTGTCCCAAAACGGAAGCGTTCTTTTCCTCACCATTCTTAATGTCCAGCTTTTAGATCAAGGATTGTACAGCTGTACTATTCGTAACGACCATGGAGAAGTAGCCACAACTGCTATACTAACCATAGAAGGTGGTTATTCTGATTGTTAACATTGTGTGACTGATTTCATTCTCATCATCACCGCCTACAGCTTCAGAACTAGCATTTAATTTAAAGTAATTATTTTCAGTCCCATCTCCCACTACGCTCTACATTGAGGGCTCTATTCATAAATTACTCACATGCACAGCTAATCTGTGTGATTTGCTCCTAAAGTAAGTTTCATGCCTTGTTGCAGCATGTTACAGAGGTGTTAGATTCATTTCCTAAAGTAAGAACCAGTCAGTTTGTAGTGAAATATTGAAGTGCTTTGAAAATGTTCTGTTGGCTAAAGGGAAGAACAGGAAATATTTAAAATCCCAAAATAAGTGCTACTTAGAGTAGGCCAATAGAAATGACTGTTTTTACAGTTAATTCTGTGTTATTAGCTATCACTTTTGGAAAAGCTTAAAAAGCAAACAACAGCAGCACCTTCAATCTAGGCCAGTCCAGTTTGCGCAGGACCTTAAGCCAGCTTTCTGGTGCCCTCCAGATGTTTGGAGTTCAATTCCCATCATTCCCAGCCAGCATAGTCAATGGTTAGGAATGCCAGGAGCTGTAGTCGCAAACTACAGGGCACCAAGTTTGGAAGATGCCTTAAGCAGATACTGACTCATTAACACAGTTGTTCTCTGAAGTATATGATAAAACACAGCTTGCTTTAGAAAACAGACAATATTTTTTTGTTTTAAAACCTAAACAGATTTTTTTTCATAATCAGAATTTCACATCTTGTTTCCCTTTTTTTTTCTTGCCCAAGCCAATTGGTTATTAGTTAGAACAAGGAAGCATACATGCTAATTGGCTTTCTCTTCCATGCCACATCAGATGACGGATGCTAACAATTGTGACTTGCCTCGTTTTGTTGGATCTCCATTCCCTTGACGTACATTAAGAGTGCAACCCTATCAGGTTGCCTCCCATTAGAAGGAAGCCTCCCATTTTGGAGGCTTCCAAGTATCTTGTCAGGCTGCTGCTGAAGGCAGGAGGAGCAATGGAGGTGATTTTTGCCTGTCCATCCCCCCTTTGTTTTGTTTTTTCTCAAGATGGACTTTAGAACCCACCTATAGGAGATGGGCTGGCGCTGGAGAGGCCATAGGATTTTTCATATCTTGGCCTATCCTTTTCTCTCTCTCTTCCCCGCCCACAGGAATGCCCCCTTTTGACTTCTAAGGTCCCCCAAGGCCACTCTTGCAAGATCAGAAAGCAGGCGCCCTGATTCTTTCCACAGAGGGGAAAGAGGGAGGGGAGACAGAGAGGTTGGATCTTGGAGTGGCCCTCTCAAAGTCATAGCAGTGTCTATGGCTTCAGGAGGGGAATCTAAACAATCCTATGGTCACTGGGGCGCTTCCAGGGAGCATAGGATTGGGCCCTTACTGCTTAAAAAAAGGGGGAAATGTCTCCATGTTTCCTACTTCCCCCTTGTGCTTGAACATTGATTTGTTCTTCTTTGGAAGAGTGAGAATGTTATTGATTCTCTTCCCATTACTCCTGGCATGGAAACAGCTGCATTATTAGACGGGCAGGAACATCAACTTCAAATCAAAACAGTGTCAAGAAATGTCTGTTTTCGGCCCATTAACTTTGCTTTTATCAACTGGTGGATTGCCTGACTTTTTTTACACATCAGTGAAAAGCTTTGCATCTGAACCTGCCCTTCTAGCCAATGAGAAAGAAGCCTTGACTAAAAAACAACAATACATATTTGTAAAAATGATCAACGAGTTCCAATCCTTCTAATGTCAAAGGCACAAATCCCATGCATCTAGTTGCAACCTGGTGTGAATAGAGCCCTGAAATGCAGAATCAAAAAAGTAAAAACCTTAATATCCTATTGTTTTGGTTTTTTTGCACTAACATGCTGAACATTCTTTTTACCACACTAATGGCTTTTTATTCAATTTTTTTTGTAAGTGTAGATTTTGATTGCTACAAAACGTCTAATCTTATCCTAACTTTATTCTTACCTAGCTAAAGAAGCACAAGCCAGAACAGTAACAAAAATTACCCTTGAATCAGATACTAAAAGCATAAAAACAGTCAAAGAGTCTCAGATTAAAACAGCCTATGAATACAAACAAGAGTCTTCTTCCACGGAAACATCAAGCATCTCAGTATCGTCAGCTGAAAGGATACAGGACACCGAGAAACAACGGATCAGAGACTATTACCCTGATGTTGTGCCATGTGAAGACATCGTAGAAACTGGTGCCATCGTACCAGTCTTCCTCGAAACTCTGCCCCCTGAAACATTTGTAAAAGAAGGAGGAGATGTCTCACTTTTCTGTGTAATCAAGGGTGTACCTACACCTTGTGTCATCTGGCTGTATAACCAGCTAATAGTTGAGGAATCTGCATTGTGTTCTTTAAGGCATGATGGTCCTCTGTGCAGTTTAAAATTACTGAAAGTTCATGAGAATCAGAGGGGTATATACAAGTGCAGAATAATTAATTCTGCAGGACAAGCCGAGTGCAGCACACATCTGAGAGTGACAGGTTGGCAACTGCATGTTCCTTCCATATACAACTTCCTCCTCCGTACCACCGTTGCATTGAAACCTGTTTGATCCTCGGTACCTGATAAACAGCTGTGGAGGGCTGACTATTTTCCTCACAATGTTAAAGGCATGTTAAAGGCATGTTGAATTTCCCCCTCCCCTCAAAATAAGAGGGGAAAAAAGAAGCCCTTTTAAAAAGCTGTGGAAAAAAAATAAACAATATTTTAGCATTCTCTACTGTTTCTTTTAGATCTATCAAACATTTCCTGGCATGTTATGTGTATGTATGTTTGTGTGAATTTTTCTGTCAATGCATCATAGACAAATGTTTTGTTCTCTCCCAATATTTCATTTGACAGCCATTAATTTTTGTTCCGTGTGTGTTTTTTTATTACAGCCCCAGAAAAACTTCTTCAAGAGAAGATAGAGCAGCAGATTGAGATGGAAGTTAAAGGTACAGTCACAAGGAATGTTACACTGGAGCAAAGATTTAGCCTAAAGAAAAGTAACCACTTTGAGAGGCTTACCTGTACGATGAAGAAAGCAAAACATATTCTGAAGCATATCTGAATATGCTGCATGTTTTGTTTTGTTTTGTTTAAAATGTGCTAAGGATAACCTGCATTACAAAAGAGTACAAGTTTTAAAGTCAATTTAAAACTTTCGTTTTACAGATTTGCAATCTTTACTTTCACTACGTGCTATGCAGCTGGTTGCAAAAGCTTTTCTTTCGTAGTATACCTTCTTCTAATGCATGGGGCATTTAAAACTAGACCCAACTTCTGAAAACATTTTAAAATTACATTAGCACTGTAGCATTAATTAATCAAAAAATCTGGGGTGGCATATGTTTAAGAAGTGGTTGGAGATTGGAGATTGATCTGTTTCTATGGCGCCCTCCCATTTCATGAACATGAGATTAATTCTCCATGATAAATTTCTTACACTGGCTTGCAGATAGCATAGATGGTCCATGTTGCTTGCTTTCTTTTTCTTTCTTTTTTTCATTTTCATTTTCTTTTCTTTTTCTTTTTCTTTTTTTGCATAACACTCTGAAGTTAGCAGCTGTATTAGTTCGAATAAACGCCTTCTCATTTCATTTTAGCAAATTACTTACATTTTTTTTTCATATCTTTGGAAAGCATCTTTTCAATTGTTTGACCATTTTAACCCACAATAAAAGGGATTAGAAAGGGCGTTTATTCTACTGTCTGCAAGTCAGGTAAGATTCCCCCCACCCCACCCTAGCTCTTTGCAAACAAAAGATACAAAAAAAAATAATAATAAAAAAAAGCTTTTCGGGCAGTAAAACATGCACTCACAAGAACATGTCATTTTGAGATTCATTTTTGCTTGTTGATGAAGAAATTTCCACAGTTGGAAGAAAGAACCGACAACGAACGATTTTCGTGTCAGAATCTTTAAAACAGAGCAAGGCGTTGCGTTTATTCGAACAAATATGGTGAGTGAATTTTTTTTTATGGATTTGTGATGAATCTGTTGCATGCCCATTATTTAATTTCATTTATAGCTATATCATTTCTTTTCATTTTTTCTCAAAACGTAAAGAGCAGAGTACGCTGTAATATAATGGTATTCTCTTGCAGAACTATTCTTCGGCGAAGAGCCAGTATATTCAGAAAACCCATCAAGCAAACAAGATGCTGTTGCTGATTCTGAAGATCGCCTGGACCAAGGAACCCTGTCCGCTCAGCGGTCTTCAAGTGCAATCTCAGCTATGCATTCCTGGTCTGAGAAACTGAAACCTTCTTTCACACAAAAGTTGAAGTATAAGTCTGTCCTGGTGGGAGAGCCAGCCATTTTCCAGTGCAAATTAAGTGCCTACCCTGTCCCCCAAATAATGTGGTTTCATAACAACAGGCAAATCCCCCAAAGTCTCCGACGAATAATAAAAACTGAGAGCTGCACAGATATGCACGGCTCCAGTTTAGAGGTGAAAGAAGTTCAAGAAAGGGACTCTGGGAGCTATAAGATTTTTGCTATTAACAGTGAGGGTTCTGCTGAGTCCACAGCATCATTATTGGTAGCACGTGGTGAGGAACAAAATGCCAAATACCTAGAATTTCTGAGAAAGTCAGAGCGTACCCGTGAACATATAGAACGTCTGGTGCAGGAAAGGAGAGATGGTAGGCTTAAGGTTGACCTAAGATGTATTGGTTCTCCATTTGATAAGAGACAGGAGACTGAAAAAGCATTGACAGCTTTGTCCCCCACCAAGGGGATGGTAAGGACCATAAGCTTTGAAAATATCCCCTCCTTGAGAAGGGAATTTGTGTATGATAAGGATTGGGTAAGGGACAAGCATTCAGTTAGAGGAGAAAGTGATACAGATGCTTTACTTGATGAGGAAGTAAAACTAAAGTTGCAACGTCTTCGTGAGGCGAGAAAAGCGGTGCTAGAAAAGAGGAAAGCGCGCCTAGCCCAGGGATCAGCTGAGGTACAGCTTGCGTCTGTACGACCTGTAAGATTTAAGGATAACAGAGGCTTGTCAGTTCATCCAGTCTCATCCAGGGCAGAGACAAAGGGGCCTGTTTTCCAAACAATAGAGCAAATTAATGACAAGGCCATATTATCAACAATGTCAGACACTGAAGAAATGAGCATAGGACGTTTGAACAGAGAGTCTGAGACGTCGGAAGAATTTCAGGTTAGAATGGAACGAATTGTGGGCCTTTCTGAGCCTTCCCAGATTCCCCAGGAGTTGGCTGATAGAAGTAATAGGGAAGAAATGTTCCAAAAACAAAAAGTAGTCGCTTTTAAAGGGCCGCACGAGCAGCAAGTTCCACGACAAGTTCCAGGGACAATCTGGAATCCAATACAGGTAGACTTTACTTATGGTCAAGGAAAATCAGTCGAAACAACCGTGGATACCAAACTACAGATACACGCTGAAGCTGTCAATACAACAAAAGCCATTAAGAAAAAACCCTCTCCTCTAGTCTATGTACTTTTTAAGGATGATGTCAATGAGACCAGAAAACCTGAAACAATGATATCCGATACAATCACATTTAATGTTAATGAACCTACAGCTGTTTCTGAGAACAGGGAAGTGAGCAAAAGTGCAGAAGTTGCAACATCAGTAAATAAATACTCTCTTGAAATGAAAGAGGATGTATTGGCTGAGGTCACTGAAATCAAAACTGAGATCATAGAACCACCTGTGACACTGGAGAGTCCTCTTCCAAAATATCTGCAGCCATGTCCCCCTTTCTTTCTTGATGAAATCGAATCTCAAGAAGTAAGTGAAGGGGAGAGCTGTATTTTTAGTTGTGTTTTCCAAGGCTACCCATATGTCACAGTGACTTGGTATAACAATGACAAACCATTACCACGTAGCCAAGAATGTACCATCAACACAGCAGAAGATCATTCTATGCTGACATTCCCCAACATTGTCCGTGATCAGGAAGGGCCTATTACTTGTGTGATATTTAATCAATATGGAACTGCTACAACTTCAGGCATGCTAAAAGTGAAAGTAAAAGAGAAGACTGAACCTGAACCACTCAGTATATGTAAAGTTGAGTTATTCCAAGACTATACCGAAGAGGAAGAAGAACTCAGTTTGGCATTTAACAATGCAAAAAAAGATGGCACAGTTTTAAGCACTCATGGTAGAGCCACCCTCCTGCTTCCACAAATTAACCTCCCTAGACCTTGCATGTCAGATCCAGATGTGCTTTCTCTTCCTGTGGAAATCAAAATAACTGCTCCAACCCCAACTCCAGAACAGGATGAAGAACATAAAGAAGTAATTCAACCTGTTGAGTTTGTACCTGAAGAACCCCCTGAAGAACCAACGTCTGCAGGAGTAAAACATAAATTTAAATTTTCATTTGATGTGGTCCATGAACCCCCCAAAATCATAAAAGAACTTCAGCAACATATTAGATGTAGAGAAGGAGATACAGTTGTACTTGAATGCTTATTATCTGCAGAACCTCTGGCAACTGTAACATGGATTCTAAATGAAGGGGCTTTGATTCCTACCGAACATTTTTGCATTGAAGAGGGAGATGGTATGCATAGATTGCGTATCTTCAAGGTTTCCAGATCTGATGCTGGCACATACAAATGTGTTGCCGAAAACAAAGCTGGAGTAGTAGAAATGGCTTGTGATGTCTCAATAGATCCCACCATGGGGGTCCAGGAACATATTTCAAAAGAAAATGTGGATAATTATTTTGAATCCTCAGTAGGACTAGTGGAAAGCAGTTTTAGTGATAAGGCGTATTCTGTAAGCCAGGAGTTCCATGGTGTTAGTACACTTGACTTCACAGGGAAAGAAACATGTATACCGTCCAAAGAAATGGAATCCCAATTGCCTAGTTATCTAAAAGATGTAATGAAGTCCCTACTTGCTGATGAAACTGAAAGCCCAGCTTTCCAGATCCAGGATAAAAGAGAAATTAGTAAAAGAATGGAGTCAAAGGTAGAAAAAGAACAAAAAGTAGTCATTATTTCAGGACCAGACTCTCCTCTTATTAGTGAGTTAAGAGATAAAGCTGTTGAACAAGGAAAAGTTAAAGTGGAAGGCACATATAAATATACAGCTGCAGAAATATCATCAGGCAGCCAACCTGAAATGGTTGAAGAGAGTCTTAAAGAGAGAGATAAATCTGTGACTGTAGAAGACATCTCTGTAAGTGATGAGCTAGAATATGAACTAAAGAGTGTAAAAGATAAAGTTACTTTATTTGAGGAGATGCAAAAGAGTTCTGAAGATCATTGTTTTACTGCATTTAATTCTGTAATCAGCCAAAGTGAATCAAGCATACCTTCTAGTAACGAAATTTCTGTGCACGGTAAAGCTCAAGAATTCACACTAGAACATCTGGAACCAGACATGGAGAGTAGTCAATATGTCCCAACTCAAGGTAGATCATATGTGGAAATAACTTCAAGTAATACCATAGAGACACCCTTTCAGGAAGTAAAAGAGCACATTTACATTTTTGATGAGGATCTAAGTACAAAGGAATCTGTTGATCCCACTTATTTTAATCCTATATTTAAAGCAATGCAAGAAGATAGTGATATCCATGAGAAGGATAATAGTTTTACTGGTGTGTTAAGCAAGAATTCTCAAGATTTAACAACCAATGAAGAGACAAGTATGTCATATCTGCGAAGTATACATGATGAGCAGCAGGAGGAAATTGTTGTCAAAGATCTTTCAGATTTTGAAGGAAGAGACACCAACACAGACAAAACAATAGAAAATGCTGAGACTGACACATCAGAGGTGTGTTACAGTCAGAACATCTGCAAAGGCAGAGAACCAATAGGGGAAATTATATTTGACTTAAAACAACTTTCTCCACCTGTGGAAGATGTTAATCAAAACCAAGAAGATGTAATTGCTAACACGCTGTATTCTGGTTCTGAAGGAAAGGAACTAAGTGCAGACAAAAACCTGGAAATCGTAAACAAAACCATTTCATTGCTAGAGCAAGTAAGAGTTTCCAGACAAGAGTTTTCCCAGGGCAGTGAACCAGTGAAGATGGAATATAATATTGAGCAAGATATTGTATCCCTTAAGAATAATGCTAATATAGAAAGTGTTATCCAAGAGCAAGTCACTCTTCAGCAAGAGCAAACACATGCAAAAGATGGACATTCTGTTTCTGCTTACTCAGACATAGAACATATTGATGAAAAACATGTTAAAAGTGAATATTCAATTGTTGAAAGCATGGCAGCTGAAATCATGGAAAACATACAAAAAAGCATGTTAGTTTTAGAAGAAATTGTACATTCTGATAGAGAATTTACCAAAGTAAATGAACCTAAAATGGAAGAAAGTAATGCACAGCATATGTTTGATTTAAAGCAAGCTTACTCAGATGAAGGAAATAATAGTCAACTACAGGAGACAAATGAAATGCATTTCAAAAAACTCTCTTCTGCTTCTGAAGGAATGCAAGTCAATTCACAGACTATCAGAGATAATGCACATCAGATACTGCATTGCAGTCAAGAAGATTCACAACCTGTGGTAACTAAAATGGAAAAAGAAAATGTTCAGGAATGTGCACCCTCTGGAAATTCAGACATTCATTTCAAATTGGCTTTTCTGAATATAGAAAATGTTGATCAACAACAAGAAGAGAAGTTGTCTCATGAGGAAATATCTCTCAAATTCCTGTATTCTGCTTTTGATGGAACAGAAGCCTTTCAAGGGCAGGAACTAATTTCCACTCAAGAGATTACAAACACCAACCAGGACCCAAATGAAAGCAGTGGCCACAAAGGAATCTCCTTGTCCCATGAAAAAGAACTACAAACACAAGAACCAGTGTTTGATCTAAAAGCACATGCTGCTTTATCACAAGAGTTTTTGCTGAAAGAGACTGAAACATTACAAAAGGAAGAAGTGTGTTCCTTTAATCTGAAGTCTGCTTTTGAGATGGTGGGTACAGAAACAGAGAGTTTCATAAAACAGCTGCAGAACACAAATATATCAGAAGAAGGAATTTCTTTAAGTGAAGAACTTCGTCAGAGTTATAAGATACAGGTGGAGGAAGAGAATTCCCCAGAACATAAAGTGCAAACCGAAGCAGAGATGTCAGTAACCCAGATACTGAAGAAGGCCCTAGAAAGTGGTTGCCTTTCTGTTGAACAAGAGCCTGTTGCAAAGAGGCATTGTGAACATGAGGAAAAGATTTCGGAGGACGAAGTACTTAGCATGCCAAATGAAGCCTTTATCTGGGGACAGTCAGAACCCACCCCTCTCAGTCAGTATTTTCAAAACATAGTGAAAGAAACTAATATCCCTGAACATATTAACACTCTAGGGAATATAGTTCCAGAAGGTAATAATTTCATATCTCATTTGAAAAAAGCTGCACATGAAGATATATCTCTAAGTGTTTCTAAGGCAAAGGAAGAAAAAGCACTCAGCAATGAACCCTTTGTTATCAATGAAGTGAGAAGGTCTTCATATGAGAAAAGTGATACTGAAAAACTTATTTATACCCAAATGATGCCTGAGGAACAACATCCAATTATTCAGGGGCCATCAGACACCTCAGCCAAGGAACCCTCATTTGCTCAATTCCTTCTTTCTTTAAAAAATGACCCACTTGTATTCCAAGAAGAAGAGACAGGAGGTGTAACTATCCTTAAAGAGCAAGAATCTAGTGCAAAATACCAACTTGAAAAACAACCTGAGACCACTGAATCTTTCAGTTTTTCTCTGCGAAACCTAAATGAAGAGTTTATTACAGATGCTACTCTTCAAACGCAAGAGATACATGTTCCGCTAAATGAAGGCTCAGATTTTTCTCTTACAAAGTATTTGCTTGCTGCTGGTGAACAGGAGACTCCAAACGTCAGAGAAAACACATCCAAGACTCTGACTCGAGAGGGGTCTATCACCTCTTTGGAGGTTGAGGATGTTACATTTAGTACTGTTTATGATTATTACAACCAACAGCAAGAACTGACCCGCCCTTTTTCTCCTGAGTCAGAAATGTCTATTGATATTGATAGCATGAACGGGGATGAAATGGCAGAGCCGGAGAGATTCTATACACCACCAGCATCAGTGGAGAATTTTGCTGCTTATCACACTCCAATTGGCAGCCCGGAACAGTATTCTACGCCTTCAGAAGAACGGTATTCTACACCTTCTGAAGAACGGTATTCTACGCCTTCTGAGGAACGTTATTCTACACCTTCTGAGGAACGATATTCTACACCTTCCGAGGAACGATATTCTACACCTTCAGGAGGACCAAATATAGATTCAAGGTTTTCTCCTGCAAATCTTATCAGGGGCACTACATCGCCAGAGTGCTATCAAACACCCACTGGGTCTTTTTTACAACAAAGAAGCTCTTCCCTTGATGAGCTGCGTGCTGAAATGTTTGGTACACCTTGTGAAGCATTGGAACCAAAGGAAAATGAGATGCCCCCTGCATTTATTAAACCATTGACTAAAAGAAAGATTTATGAGAATAGCACATTACGTTTTATTGCAGAAGTCATAGGCTCTCCCATGCCTGATGTGAAATGGTATAGAAATAAGTCATTGCTCGAACAAGATCAAAGAGTCAGTGTACAGAAAGAGGGTGATATATGTACCTTGGAAATCAGTAACATTCAAAAAACAGATGGAGGAGAATATATGTGCCATGCGATAAATATCATAGGGGAAGCCAAAAATATTGCACAATTAGAAGTGTTGCCCCATGATGGAAGAGCCTTAGCGCTTCCTCCTCCAGTAACTCATCAACATGTTATAGAGTTTGATATAGAACCAGGCTCTGCATCACGAACACCTTCTCCTCAGGAAATACTCCTGGAGGTAGAGCTGGATGAAGCTGATATTAAGGAATGCGAGAAGCAAGTAAAAATAGCCACTGTTCCTGAACTCACTTCTGATAATCAGAGTATGATTGTATCTCTTGATGTTCTCCCCTTATCTCTGGTAGAACGCACAATGGCTTTACCTGGAAGAGAAAACAAAGATGTTAAAATTGACTTTGAAGTCACTGAGATGCCTCCACGCTTCACCACTCCTGTTTTTGACACAGAAGTTCCAGAAAAATCTGAGGCATTGTTTCATTGTAAAGTCTCAGGCTCCCCTGCTCCAATGGTGCAGTGGTTTAAGGAGAGCAAGTGCATTGCTCCAGATGTTTGGAAGTATGCTATTACTAGTGAGAAAGGAAGTCATAGTCTTAAAATTAAGAATGTAGGCCATTCTGACAGTGGCATGTATTTGTGTAAAGCCGTTAACACTGTTGGAGAAGCAATATGCAGATGCTTCTTAGTTGTAACCAAGTGCCAGAAGTCTATTACAATGGCGGGTGATGGAGGCGAGACAGATGTAGGTTTGGACAGCACCAGTGATAAGCCTCAAAAGATTGATTTGCTTGTGGATAATACAATCCGAAATGGCAGCCAGACAGAAATAGAACTGGAGTTTGAGTTTGAACGAGACAGTGATGATTCTCAAAAGGCAGTTCGGCTGGTAGCTGTTACAGAACAGGAGCAGGAAGAGGAAGGAGAGTCATGCGTAAACATTAATTTTGATGTATTTGCTGAGCCATCCAAAGAAGAGCAGATAGAATTTAAAGCAGAGAGTACGGACAGCTGCAGCTTTGAATTTCAAGTCACAGAAGCACCACCAAAGTTTATGAAAAATATTACTGATTGTGCTTCTTTCAAAGGTACCTCTGCATATTTCCAATGCCTAGTAGTTGGTTCTCCAAAACCAGCTATCAGTTGGTTTAAAAATGGGTCATTGCTTCATGAAGGGAGATGCTGTATGGAGGAAAGTCACGAAGGCTATCACAGCCTGACTATAAGAAATTTAGTCCAAAGTGATGAAGGAGAATACAAATGTGTAGCAACAAACAAAGCAGGGACCGCCCATAGTTCTGCTTCATTAACCATCTGCTAAATACTCGGATTTCAAAATGTATTTGATCTTAAAGAGATGACATTTGCACTGTGTTCAGAGATCTGTGCAAATATACTATATGTAGCAGTAATTTCAGATGTTCCTATGATTCAAAGCATCCTTCTGAATGGGACCTACTTGTCCCACCTCATTTATTCTCACTCTTGTAAGCTATTGTGGAGGTTAATTGATACTTAGACCTTATTCAGCGCTACAGCACAGGCTACATTTATTTCAATGAGTTCCATTGACCTTGACCCCCTTATGCATCCTTGTAATGATATTATTGTAATTGTCACCCACATGTGTACACCATCTTTGTCTGAAACATGTAAATATTATTGTGTTATTTAAAGGTGCATTTGCATTTTTGTTAAGAGGGTCTTGAAATATTTGATATCCCTTTTTTCTTGTAACTGACTTGTTTGGAATTGTACTTTGTAACGCACACCGTATTTTCAATACAGTTTCAGAAAAGAGCACAAATATGAATTTCTCCCTCTCAATGTTGTATCAGAACGGCACATACTCTCTTGAACAGATCCTGAATCTTTCTGCCATTTCTCATCTTCTAACAAAATGGCCACTGAGGTAACTGAGACTTACATCAATCTCATTCCATATACATCAAGAGTAACATGATGCCAGTCAAAATAGTCTGATGCAAAGAGAATCAGAGACCAAATTGGCCATGTGAGAGTTTTGTCACACTAGGGGATGAGGCAAAAGCTTCAGGATTTATTTCTCTTTACCAGTTTAGAAGCACCTGAAAGCTAGGAGAAAACAGTGATCCAAAATATACTAGAGATGCTTAAACCTAAATAGGAACAATTATCTTTAGTCCATACATGGGCAAAATGAGACAAAACCCCAAGGCCTGATATCCAGCAATTATTTTAATACTTATAACATTACATGTTGTTAAACCTAGATTAGAGCAGAAGGAGGAATTGAGAACTATGCATGTAGTTTTCAATATACGAACACATGTTGTACTTTCCACTGTACAGTGGTGATTCAGTAAAATAATCTAGGCTTCAAATCCTGGGATCAAGTCCCAAGTGAATTTTACTCTCAAGTGGACATGCCTAAAATTGGGTTTACAGTGCAACCCTACGCATGTGTACTCACTCAGCCCTATTGAGTATACATAAGGATACTTATTCCCAGGTAAATATGTGTTGGATGGCAGCTTTAAGGTGCAATCCTACACATGCTTAGAGAGAGAGAAAAGTCCTACAACTCCTACCATTCCCCAGCTAGCAAAGCTGTCTAGAGAATGCTGGGAGTGATAAGACTTTTTTCTGTCTAAGCATGCAGAGGAATGTACCCTTAGTGTATTAAAAACAACTACAAAGATAGGGTACTAAATACATTGACCACCATAGAAAGCATATTATGTAACTAAAACGTAAGTAAAAGAAATGATGAACAAAAATAACTTTTTGAATTGAAAAGAAAGTAATCCACAAGTGGAAAAGAATATGACTATTATTAAATTCTATATATTTAGCCCAAGATAGCTACTTTAAAAATGAAAGTAATTATACTCCTGAAAGTTAAGGCTGCTTGTTATTATTTTCAACAATGATATTTAAAAGAAGCATGATCATTTATACTTAAATTAGTGCATTTATATACTCAGTTATGTATATGTATGTTCTATATTTCTATATTTTTGTGCTCAGTCTATCTAATACCTGTGGTTTTAGGCTCCACATAATCTCAAAGCTGACTAAATTAATAGGAATCTGTGACATACCCCAAAATATTGAAACTACTCTTCAAACTATAGACCCTGTTTGGAAGTAACAGTGATGTTTGGCAGCAATTTGTGGCTTAATTAACCCATATTGGTAGGTTGTTTCTATGACATCCAAACCGAGGCACTTAAGGTTGCTCGTGGGTTAAACAACCCCATTAACCCAAGAACAAACCATAGGTTAATTTGGGATTATTTAACTCACAAACAACCCCAAGTGCCTGTATTCGGCCATCACGGAACCAACCTACAAATGCTGCATTCATAGGTTGTTGCTGGAAATCAGAAGTGGCTCCTGCAATTTGTGGATTAATAAACCCACAAATTAATTCATTAATCTATGAATTGCTGCTGAATGCCACCGTTTCATTCAAACAGGGCCACAGAGAAGTTCTTTTTAATGTTTACTATTTTTAATTGTTGTAAACCGCCCAGAGAGCTTCGGCTGTGGGGCGGTATATAAATGTAATAAAATAAATAAATAAAAACCTTGTAAGCATAGTTTAATACCATCAAAATTGTCTTTAATTATATCACAGAATATGATTTAGAGCAATGGCAGATGCTTTGGGGTTTGAAACAAAAATAGAGACAACAACCCAAAGAGTTCATTGCCTGAGATGTGCATAACGTGTTTTGTCAGATATCAGCTTGGCTATGTGTAGGAGCAAGCCTTTATATCTCTCCTCTCACAGCATCATGAGAAACCCAAATCTCACCACTGGCTTCAGATAGGGTAGCTCAGATGGACAAGTAATTCAAGTGGTCCAGCTTGTCCGAGTTGGAAAAAGTAAATATTAAATCATTGTTGTAGATTTGGAAGGGAGGAAGATAGGCTGTTATTATTTTCCCTTGCTATTTCTTCATTTCATGAACCTGCTACTCCCTTGATGTCTTCAGATTAGATGATAGAACAAGAGAGAAAAGGAGAGAAAAAGAGAAAAAGAAGGAGGGGGCAGATGGTAAAAATCTTACAAGAAGATTAATTATTTTTCCAACCCAACATTTTAGTCTCATTTGACTGTAAATTAAAAGCAATTTTTCAAATGTTCTAGATATACATGATAAACTATCAGGCATCTATATGCAAAATCTAAGATGAGAGGAAAACGGAGTGTTTTTGTTTTTTAGCCGCATTGTACTAATGCATTATACAGGGTATTTCAGCATGCTTAAAGATCAGTACATAGATAATTTTATATCCTGAAATAATTCAAAAGCATTCAAATATTTTGCATAGAAGCTGAAATTATTAAATATTTAGCAAAACAACGTATCATAGAAGTTATGTGCTGAGGTATAAGAGAAATGAGAGTGTCTGATCCAACACTGAGCTGGGTAGAAATTGCACATAATGTTGTATCCATTGTCATTCCCTATACAGTTGACTAGCAATTCTGGACTTAGTAAAGTGCCGGTATCCCTGCACATTAGAGAATATGCATTGAATGTATTGTACTGTCTGATATTACAAACCCCGAACAGGTCCGCTTTGGGGGAGTTCAGCTCCACATCTGATCTTTCACACTCCCTTTCAGTTTGCGGTATCTCTGCTTATGCAGATGTGGGCGGATCCTGCAAAAAATAAGTGTACAAAGCTACAGATCTGCTCTGTTTCTAGAACAGCAAGCTACTTAATAGATAAAACAACCCTTTACAGTGTCCTTGGGACCTCTCCTCACCCCACCACTCTGACTCCAGCCTGATCAGCACTGTGAAAATCTTCACTTTGAGGTCTCTCTTAAGACGAGAGGGCTAAATCCTCACACACACACACACACACACACATCCGCTCACACCCCCTTCTACCCAGAGCTGTTCATAACTGAGAATAGCTTCTCCTCTCCATTCCCAGTTGTCCTTTGAAACCACAAATGGAGCAGCAGGCATGCAGCTTTCTGCAATGCACCCATTTCTCTGGATCAGGGCCACAGATGTTGCAATTTTAAATTAAAGTTTATTGACCAGGAAAATCCGAGCTCAGTGATGGAACCACCAGGGACTGATTGCAATCAACTGCTATAAATCCAAAATAGCTGCTTGTTTCAGTAAAACCATTGCCAAATATCCCTGGTGAAAGCAGAGATTGGCAGCTGGACCTATATCTTCCAAAGCTAGCGCAATATCTTATTTGGCACTAGCATTAACGTAAAATATGTTCTGCTAGTCCTCGCTACCTCTAGGGGGATGCCAGTGGTGTTGCTGGCGAAATGGGTTTCCCTGGAAACCTTTTGTGCCTGCAAACAGAGGTAGCTTACCCTAGTGCAATGTAATTTATGTCAACACTAGTGCTGAATAGAATAGTGCACAAATCATTTAAGCTGTACACTTTTTCAGTGTCTACTCAAATGTCTTTTTTCATAGTTACAGGGTACTTTAAAAAGAGTCTAAAGAGCTTTGTTTGTTCATATTCAATGTTATGTTTAAAATCTCAGTGTATATATTGTTTTAATAAAAGCATAAAATACAGTACTCTTCTTGTTTATTTTTCATTGAATGTATTTTGGTTAATTAATTCTTGGCCTTTCAACAATGTTTCTAATACATGGAGGTATGTATGAGAATGCCGCTACCTTTATGCCCACCCCTTTCAAAAGTTTAAAAATAAACACTTGCTTAAGGAGAGTGAAACTAGAAACAATTCATTTTTTCCAAAGTAGAACAAAGGGCAGTAAGTTGGAAAAATTCTCTTTGCAACTGTAAAGAGACTATATAATATTTCTTTATGTATATCAAATGCACCTGACAATTCAAAGTGACTTCAAGATACTTAGCTAATCATTACTAGGCAACCTAGGATCTTGACATAACAGTGTACTTTAGTTTGCTAAATATATATAGTTGGAGTGTAACCGTAGTTGCCTGCAGTCAAAGTGTAGTGGGCTTCCCAGAACCCTGAAGGTGCACATCACTCTCACTGGTCACAATGAGAGAGAGACCAAGGGAATAATGTGGCATCCGAAATCCTGCTTTTTGGAGAGCTATGAATAACCTATGCATCTACAGTGGGCACAATCCCAGTCCTCCAGTGCATGTATTCACTATACAGGAATAACATCTGTACAGTCCTCATATTATATTTTCCTACATGGATCTGAATTGCCATTTAGGAAAAGGGAGGAATTTGCAATGTATGACGAGTGTTTCCCCTCATGAATTAGGAAGCCAATAACTACCTACTTCATGGAACCATGGAAAAAAGAATGTACAGCAACTCATACACAAAAGATGTAACATGTGAAATGCCAAAGTGTGAGACAGCTATTATAAGGAAGGAAAGTTGGTAGACAATTGGTAGAGAAGATCAAGTTGTTACTTGATTATTATTATTATTGTTATTATTGTTGTTATTATTATTTATATTGATGGTGCTATATAAATAATAATAATAATAATAATAATAATAATAATAATAATAATAATAATACTCATCTGCCCTACGCAGGGCATGAGATCCACATGTGGACCATAGAATGATCTTAGTTCTTCTGATGAAGAGTTCAGGGAGATTCCTGGCTGCTGAATATTATGTAGGTGATCCATTCCTCTTTTCCTTAAGTGGATTCCTGAGCATGGGGTGGGGGAGCTTTCTGCCACTCAGGGGATCTCTGGATCCAAACTTTTTTTTTCTTTTTAAGAGAGTACTTAAATCATAAAACAATTATAGTAGATTGTTCTTTTATACTGTGTGCTTTTATCAGTACGCTGCCCTGAGAGCCTAATGATATAGTGTGGGATACAAATTTTAAATAAATAAATAATACCTACATCTCGTATATCTAAGAGGAACACATGCAGTCCTTGGGTTTGAACACAAGTAGATCTCTTCACTAAGGCTCCGACTCTAGCTTTTCTTGATTAAGCAAAAATTCACATTTATGTAATGGTTTCTGTTATTTTTCTCTTTTGAATTCCATTGAAAATTGAAAATGTGGTTCTATGCATGCATAATAATCATGAACATTTATTTTTTAAAAGCCTGCCTGGATAAAGGCTGAAAAGTATCAGGCCTTCAGTTTATATGCAGCTCTTCCTTACTATTCATGCAGTGATTTTAAAAGAAAATTCTCATTATAAAAGAGTTTGCAAGATATCCTCCCCCACCTCCCGCATTTGAAGCAAAGGTTTATTCTGAAAAAAATAAATGTTTTGATTGCATTGCAGCATTGCCACTATGTCACATATTATGAAGTGTTGCCCTAACATGTTCATGTATATGATAATTACCTGATACAACTTTTCAAGATTCATATTATAATAAATAAAATATTAGGGCAATATCTTTATTAGAGCAACCCAAAGGACACAAAACAAGTGCAAGCTTCTGAATTCTCCAAAACTCTTCATCAGACTAGATGAAAGCAAAGGGAGAAGTGAGGGTAAACTGGCTGATGTTGAAGCTATGGAGTCTACTAGGTGCTCTGATTGTTTCTGGTTGCACTTGCACAGTCTACAAATGATCAGAACACCTAAGAAATCTTAATTTGAATGTCTGCAACCTGTTCCTACATTCCATCTTAAGACTGACTAAATGCAGTCTTTGAGCTTTTCTATATGAGACATTTATTGTGCAATCATCATTTCTTACTCATGGTTGTTTATGGGTTTTTTAGATTATGTTATAAACCTCCACTTTCGTTTCTCCCCCCCCCTTTTTTTTAGAGCACTTTCCAAGAACTTTTTAGGTGGGGGGGGAACGGAGTCTTATTTCTGAAAGCAAAAGAAAGATATTCTTCTACTGGTGTAATTACATTATTCCACTATAGCACAGTGCCACCTAAAGGTTGTGTAACAGAAAAGAAAGCTTTTCATGTAGAGCTTTGATCTCAATTCTGCGACAAAATCAAAAATAGATACAGCAAATTAGCAGCCTTGTGTAGAACAGCTCTTCATGGCTTCAGCTTTCTCCAGCTCCCCCTTGCTTGCTTGTTGAAGAATTCTTGAGAACTGAAAAGGCTACGCACTCTTTTGTGACTTTTGCCTTAATATGGATTTTGGGATTTTTCTCATGGCTAAAACAGCCATCTTTGCTTTTGTATGTGTAATTTTTAAAAAAACATTTCAGTAAAATGTACATAATTTTTTCCCCATACAGAGATTTCTAGCTCTATTATTGTGTCTGCTGAGGAAGAAAGGACCGAAAGTTACAGCAGCGGCCTACAGTTATCTGATAGAGATAAAACACTTGAACTCATGCCTGAAAAGTCAGTTTATTCCAGCAGTTTCGAGATAAAAAAGGAGAAGAGTAACGTTCCAACCTTCCTCAAGCATGTGTCAAATGTTGAAATAGGTTTGGGAGATATAGCTAGACTCTCTGTTACAGTTACTGGAAATCCAAAGCCTCAGATACAATGGTTTTTCAATAGTGTTAAACTGACTTCATCTACAAACTATAAGTTTGTATTTGATGAGGAAAATTATAGCCTTATTATTCTTTCCACGAAATTTGATCATGAGGGAGAATATACATGTATTGCTAGTAATATCCACGGAGAGACTGCATGTAGTGCTTATCTGAAAGTAAATCCTAAAGGAGATAACAGGGAACTGGAGCCAGAATTAGCAACTCAGATTCCCACAGAAAAGCCAGAAAGTCCCCAACCTCCACATTTTGTTAAGAGACTCAGTCCTGTTCAGTGTGTACAAGGGGCTTCTGCTTTGTTTGAGTACCAAGTCACTGGAGAGCCTTCTCCTGAGATTCAATGGTTTCGGGGAAATGCCCAGATTTTCTCCAGTATGCATTACACCATCGTTCATAATGTTGATGGTTCTGGGTCACTAACAGTGAATAACTGTCAGAGAGATGACAGTGGTTCATACTTCTGTAAAGGAATAAATCTCTTAGGTGAAGCCACTAGTAGTGCAGAACTTCTTATTCTCTTAGACATCTCTGGTGAGTTTCCATATAAGGAGCAGAAAGCTGTGCAGAAAAAACGCACCAAGTCCTATAAAGAAACTGTAACTGAACAGGCCACTGAGTCACGATTATATGCAGTTAAACTGCCTGGTGATGATAAGCATGATGGGCAGCAAGTGATGTATACAATTGGAATAGAGGACAGGCATTCACTACTGAGTGAAGAGGTAGATGCTTTGCATATGGCTTCTTACTCAACAGCTACCGTACAGCAGGAAGCCCTTCTTACTCAACAATCTGCCTTGCTTGAGTCTCATAAAGTTGAAGAAATTGCAGATGCCTCTTCACAGGCCAGGAAAAAAGTGGCGCCTACAGCTTTTACTGCAAGTGAGGTGAAGGAACACCCTGGTTTCCTAGAGCATCACTCTGAGCCCCTTCAAAGCCCGCCAATAGCAGAGTTGCCTGGTTCCCAGCTCCACCAAGTTTCTGAAATCTGTTTACCTGTTGTGGAGGAAGTAAACCAAGTAGACAAAGAAAAGGGGCTGCAAATCGAGCCACCCGAAATGAGCACACCAAAGTCTGCTACAGAAGAAAAATCTCAATTTGCCTCTGTTATTGCTGAGGAGAAATTTATAGTAAGCTCAGGTGAATCTGTTGCGTTCGCCATTCCAGGTGCTGGGGAAGTTACTTCAACAAGTGAGCCCAAACAAGCAGTGTTTATTCCTAAGGTTGAGGGCATCCAAGAATTGTCCAAGGAAAGTTCTTTGGCAGTTGAAGCACACAAGTGGGAGAAGGGCAAACTAGTGCAGGAAGAAGGCAGGTTTTTTCAATCTGTTGTAGCAGCAGAGCAGCGAAAAATAAGTGAAGCTCATGCCAGTACAATTGATTATGTTTATTCACCAGAAGAAGTTAGCCCAACCCAAGAAACGCTCAATGTACTACATGTGCCGATGATTGCCTCCGAACAAACCTACCCTAAAGAGTCCATCTTTGATGCAACCATTGCAGAGCAGCAAAAGGGCTCAATGAGAAAGGACACCCTTGTCAAAACAGCCCTGATTGCACAAGAAAAACAGCAGCTCTGTAACGAATACACAGAGGATATCCCCATATTAGACAGCATGGTAAGAGCAGAAATCCAAAGAGAAGGTGAAAAGCTGCTGTGTTTGCCCATTGTACATGGACAAGCCACCCTTCCTAGAGAAGAGTGTTTTAGTTCTGAGGTGCCACCAGAAGATGAAGCTCTGTCTAGGAAAAGCCCATGTTTGCTCCACTGCTCCATAACAGAAGAACAAGTTTCCACCTCTTGTGAAGGTGCTAAGCTGTTTCCTCCTCTGATGGAGGAAGTTAGCATTCAGTCCAGCAAAGAGCCCCTTTCCGTCTTGCATCTCCAGATGAGCCAAACTGAGCAAGTGTTGCCAAAGGAGGGCATCTTGGCTTTGCAAAAACCTGAATGCCAAGTTGCTTTGCAGAAACCTGAGATCATGTTTAAACGTGCTATGACTTTTGAGGAAAAGAGCCAGATAGCTGCAGAAGCATTGGAGACCTTTCAGAGGAGCGTTGCAGGAGAAACACCCTTGACTATAGTTGAGCCCCAGCCCCGAACATGTCTGACCACTGTGTCTGAGGAAATGCTGCTGCCTAAAGAACAAGTCCTCCCTGAAGCAGGCAAAGAGCAGAAAGCAACCTTGAGAAAGGAGGATTTTCAAACGGCTATGCAGGTGTCGACTGTGACTGAAGAGAGGGCCTTGGATGTAGGACACGTTGAGCCATTTAACGATATTCAGGCTATAAGCTGTGACGTGACGTCTGAGTCCAGATTGCCTTCAGAATCCATCTGCATTGAGGAACAAGGTGTCTCTATAGAGAGTGCAGAGCTCTTAGAAGCCACTGAGCAAGATTTCGCAGCACGAATCCAAGAAGGACAGTCAGTCAGGCTTCCATTAATATTGGAAGAAAAACAGCCATTTGAGGAAGAACACCTAGATGAACTCACAAGGCCAGAAGCTGAAAATGTAAAGGCCCAGAAACAATCAGGGGCAATTCTGGATGTGCCTGAAATACAGGCAAACAAATCCTTTGATAAGGAAACCCAGCTTGTAGCTGAAGCCCCAGTATGTTGTAGTGTAGATACGAGGGCACAGATAAGAAGTGCCCTGAAAGTAGCTCTGACAACAGAACAACACTTGTTTTCTTCTGATACACTAGATGATCTAGAAAGTTTTCAATTAAGAACTGTAAAGGTGATCAGAGAACCTAAACATACAACATGCACCTGCCTTATTACCACAGGAAGCTCCAATACCGCAGAAATAACTCTCTCCCTCGAAGGAGTCTATTCTCATACAGGGGACTTAAAAAATGAGTTGCAAGCTACATTTTGTTCTGTTATTTATGAAGAAAAACACATCCTGATAGCAGAGGAACCCAGCACTATCTCAGAACCTGAACACCAGAAGTTGCTTATTATTGGTTCACCTCTCAAAGAAATGTATTCAGTTACGGTAAATGATTCACCTGTTCAGCAGCAATCAGTAAGTGATATTATTGATTCACCTGAGCCACAACGTGCTGAATTGACTACTGAATCAAGACTACAACTGGAGCACCTTGTATCTGTTCAAGAAGTCAAAACTGCTACTTTAAAGGAGGAGATTAAAGATGTAGGTACAACCACACTCACCCTTGAAATTCCTTCAGCAGCTGTCCCAGCTGAAAAACCAATTGACGCTCTAAAAATGAGAGAGAGAAAAGAAGAACTTTTTGAGGAAAATGAAGAGGAGGCTCATGTAATTGAGACTAGGGAGCAAGAAGGCAGACTAGTGAGCAAGGATTGTCCCATCGTGCACCAAAGTGTTGTAGACACTGCTGTTGAGGAAGGTGACAGTGTTTGCCTTACTTCCATCATTTCAAATGTTAAAATGGTAAATTGGTATTTTGAAGGTAAACTGGTATCTTCAGGTAATGAGTTCAAGTGTTTGCAAGACCATGACACATACACACTACTAATCAACCAAGCATTCAAGGAAGTACATCAAGGAGAGTACACCTGTGAGGCTCTGAATGAAGTTGGAAAAACAGCAACCACAGCAAAACTCACAGTTGTAAAAAGAGGTTGGATTATGGGGATAATATATGGCTTTCTTACTTTCACTCATTTTCTAACTAAATAGAACACGTATACATATTTGTATCTCTATTATCATTTTAGATACAGATATAAGAAGTATATTGACTTCTGTTGTACGTCACCAAACTAATCACAAATTATATATTTCTCAAGCTACTCACTCACACGTTTTGAAATTATTTGCACTTTTCACTCTTCAGCCATGCCATGAAGTTCATTGTCATGATTCCTATCATGAATGATGGATGTTAAATCCCATTTGTAAAAAGAACGCATGTTTATCACATTCATCCCCATATCCACAGAGCAACTTAAGGGTTTCCCCCCCCCACGCTTTCCATTGTTATGATAAGAGTGCAATCCTAAAAACACTTACTAGAGAGTAAGCCCCATTGAACTCAATGGGATTTGCTTTCGAGTAAACCTGCACAGAGATTGCACTGCACATCCTGGAAATCATTGCACCATTTTAGCAGAATGTCACACATTTCATTTTGCCACTCTTTCAGTGCAACCTGGTATAAGTCTATATATCATGTTGTTCGCATGCCTGTAGTAGGAAGTAGCACATCAGAGTATCTTCGGAGTTCCACTGTGCACTGCAGTGTAGTATTCTACTTACAGTTTCCTTTCACTTTTGATAACCATTTTCCTTTGCAGTCACTTTTCTTGGATTGATCATGAAATCACCCATCCCATTTGTGTCGGTCACTTTATTAACAGTGATTTGGAATGTACACTTATATGCACTCTTATTATTATTATTATTCGCACGCATGTGGATGTTTATAGCCCTATTATTCTTTTAATTTTACTTTTAGTTGCACCAATCCTGAGGAGAAGACTGGAATCCCAGGAAGTAGCTGTGTATCACCTTGCCAATTTCACTTGTGAGATCGAGATGGCGCCAAACGTACGCTTTCAATGGTATAGAGCTGGGCGGGAAATTTATGATGGTGACAAATACACCATCCATACAGCTAATTATACATCCACTCTTCAAATCCCGAGACCTCAAGTAGTTGACTGTGGGGAATACAGTTGCAAAGCTTCCAATCAATATGGCAGCGTAAGCAGCAAAGCAACCTTAACAGTAACTGGTAAGTGCCGTGCACAAGCCCTGTATTGAACATGTTTGCCTTTATCACTACAGTTTAGTGTATTGTAAAATGTTTTTAGGGTTCATTTTACTCCTTATTTTTTATTTCATTAATTACATTTCTATACCACCCAACAGCTGGAGCTCTTTGTGATTTTTCTCATGAAGTCCAAGGATCTCTGTTTCTTTTTTTAGTTCAGAAGAACATGCCAGTGCTATTTCAGAGGCTCAGTGATTAAAATCTAGGAACAAAATTGTATTCCCTTTGGAAATGGACACAAAGAAGAACAGTTAGGATATGGTCAAATTAAGTGTTAAAAATTGGCAGCCATTTTAAGAACGACGTTTTTCAGAACTCTTTAAGTGTGATGGAAGAGGTGCAAATAATAAAGGGACTGACCCAGTCCATTCCTGATATGCACTGTTAGAGTGTACACACATACAAGGGCAAGCCTCCATTAATGGAAGGGCTGATATGGGTTGGAAGCAGGAAACTTCTTCACTCAGAGCAGGGGGGACGTGGGAACGATGCAGCGGGCGAATGGTTTGGGCCTAAAGTCTTTTTTAATAGCTTTTGTTTCTAGCATATTCTTCTCTAAACATTTTAAAATGTCTTCTGCTTCTTGAAGAAATTATAGTTTTATTATAAATTTATAATTATAAATTCGCTCAGATGCAATTGATTTGATTTACCACTTGCATATTGCAAGATCCGTAAGTGTTGGGCGGAGGAACCATCTTGAAGTAAATAAAGGATATTTAATAACACATGGGTGTTTCTCTTTTCGAAAGTTCTGTAAACATATTTTAAAGCAATATTATTTGTTTAAAATGTACCTTTTAGTAATGTAAAATTGCATGCGTCTTTTACCCCGTTGAAACCGTACTGACGGTTAATTCATGAAATACTCTTAAAATAATGACGTGATATATTATATGACAATTATATGACTCTTCTTTGATGAAATTCTGGCTTTTAAATCTACTTCTTTAAAGGTTTTACATCATGCCATGTGAATCCTAATGATAGTAATTATAATTAATGTATTGACCATTGGGAATCTTTATTCTTTTTAGCCACTTTAATGTAGATACAGCATTTCTGCCCCTTCTTTCTTTGGTGCTGATAGAAAAATTGCCATTAGATTGTTCAAGCCACTGTCAACTTTACCCCTTTCTTTTGCAGAAGCGTTTCCTCCAACTTTCCTAACCAGACCTGAGTCTGTTACTACTTTTGTGGGTAAGAGTGCCAGGTTCCTCTGTACAGTGTCAGGCACCCCTGTGATAGACACGGTGTGGCAGAAGGACGGCACTGCCATTTCCTCCACAGAACGCACCAAGATTTCAGCTGCTGACAATAAGCACAGTTTAGAGATTACACATCTTTCAGTCAATGACAGGGGGGTATACACTTGCAAAGCCTCTAACAAGTTTGGAGCAGACATCTGCCAGGCAGAACTTGCCATCATTGATAAGCCCCGTTTCATTAAAGAGCTGCAGTCTGTGCAGTCTGCGGTCAATAAAAAGATACATCTTGAATGCCAAGTGGATGAAGACCGGAAAGTAACCGTATCCTGGAGTAAGGATGGGAACAGAATACCCCCAGGCAGAGATTACAAGATTTACTTTGAAGACAAAATAGCATCACTTGAGATCCCTCTGTCTAAACTTAAAGATTCAGGGACATATACATGCACTGCTGCAAATGAGGCTGGGAGTAGCTCTTCTTCTGCAACTGTAACCATCAGAGGTAAGGAAATCGTTGATCTACTTAACTTTATGCTATTCGTGCTCTCTTATTACTGGTAGTTCGTCATTCCAAATAAGAAGTGGGCTGTAATTTTTTTAAAAAGAGATTAGTTCCATAGTTATTCCATTATTAGTGTGCTGCTCATGTTTCCAAATATGCTATACGTCTTCTGCAATTGTCTCCATGTCTTTCCTGAAGGTTATTGTCTGACTTATATGTGCATACCGTCTTCCAGCAATGACAAAAGAAACTTGTCATTTCACTTTTTATTTTCCTCCTAGGCAATTTCGAGAAATCCTGGTTTTCATTTTTAAAAACAGAGTTCAGGATGGGTTCTTACATGCTTCTGAATAATTTGTTTTGTAATCATCACATCAGGTTGATCTTCTAAGGCATTGTATTTCAGGATTTCTTTCTTTCTTTCTGAACTCTTCCTTTAGAGCCACCATCCTTTCTGAAAAAAGTGGACCCCTCTTACTTGTTGACTCCAGGAGAGTCAGCACATCTTCAATGCAAAATCAAAGGGTCCCCTGTGATCCAGGTGACATGGTTCAAAAACAATAAAGAAATTAGAGAGAGTGATACACACAGGATATCTTTTGCCAACAACGTGGCTGTGCTAGATATTTCCAATGTGAAAGTTGACAACACTGGAAGTTACTCATGTGAAGCAGTTAACGACGCTGGCAGTGATAGCTGTAGCACTGAGATTGTTGTCAAAGGTTCGTTCTTCAACCCATGGGCAATTTCTTTTAGAGATGCTTTGTTCGATTGCATGCATTCTTACCAGTCATTAATTCTTTGTTAATGCTTTGATGGTTTTATAGAGCCTCCTACTTTCATCAAAACTCTCGAGCCGGCTGAACTAGTGAGAGGAATAAATGCCACTCTTCAGTGTGAGGTTTCTGGTACTGCACCATTCGAAATCAGTTGGTTTAAAGACAAGAAGCAAATTCGCAGTAGTAAAAAATACAGGTTGACTTCCCAAAAGTCTCTTATCTCTTTGGAGATTTCTTCATTTAATAGTGCAGACGTTGGTGAATATGAATGTTCCATAGCGAATGAAGTTGGAAAATGCATTTGCAGTGCATCATACATACTGAAAGGTTAGTGAGCAGACTAACGAATACAAACATATTTTAACAGAAAGCGGAACACCAACGCTTTCTTGGGAACAGCCTTTGCCAAGTCATCCTTTTCCTGCCTTCTCTTTCTGTGTCTTGTAACCTGCTAGGAACAGCCATTATATTCCTCCTGAAACAGAAGCCAGGTTGCATTAACTTGCAAACATGAAACTTCAACCAGTTTGTGATGCAAATGCCTACATTGGCCAGAATTCTCATTTGCATTACAAATGCCTCATTCATCTTTCTGTTCCATGTTGCCAGTACTCACACTATCACCAAGATAGTGTAAAAGAGACTCAGGGTGCTTCCAGACAGACAGAACATAGAGCTATCAGACAAAAGCCATTATGCAGCTATTCTGACTTTTCTTAACAGATTTTTTTTCTAGTAAGATGGGAAAACTCAGGAAGCTTACAAATGGAGGGGGGCTGCAAAATTCGAACCCCCACTGCAAAATTCTCTAAATGAGTCAGGGTTATTACACAATAAAAGTCTTCCTCTGGAAGCACTCTCAAAGACAATTCATGTATCCTTTCAACTTATAAATGCAGCGTTATGCAAATCAGTTTGGGTATAGTCCCTTGCCTTAAGAGGCAAATATATTTATTTATGTAAATGCATCAAAGGGTTCTCATTGAGGGATTTCCTAGCCAGAAGAGTTCAGATTATACAAGACCAGTCATGTTGATTACTTAAAAGGGAAAACACTTGTCTCATAACTGAACAATCCCAAGCACCTCAACCTTCCCTACTTAATTCCAATACATTGTATGAATTTAGATGAAAGGGATACCAATTTTGTCCGTACCTCTGCCTCACTCCACAGAGGAATTCCAGCACTGACAGTAATCCAAAAACTGAAAACTCCACCCAAATTCCTTCTCCCTACCTCCTTCCGAGAAGCAAGACCTCATCCCTACTATATTCCTCCTGTACCCTCCCTAACCCCAATCTTTACATGGGTTAACTTGCCAGTTGTCAAATAATACATAATGAGTCACATTTGATAAGTAATGTGGCCTCTACATCCAGATTGGAAATTGTAAACTTTTTCCTAACTTTCTTCTGGACCCCAATATCCATGAGGGATAGTGATTGATACTACATCTAGAAGAACTATTTTATTGTATTTAATAACTTTGAAATACAACACCTAGAGTAATGTGAAGCAATACTAATAGAGAAGGTTTTCTTTTTCTTTTTCAAATTAGAACCTCCATCTTTTGTTAAGAAAATTGAAGACGTTACTTCTCTCGCTGGAGATGCAGTTGTTTTACAGGCAGCTGTGAAAGGCTCCGCTCCTATTTCTGTCACTTGGATGAAGGGGAAAGATATTATTAAAGAGGATAACAAAGTCAAAGTGACCTTTGAAAATGGCATTGCCACTTTGCAAATCTCAGATGTCCAAATGAGTTCTGGTGGTAAATATACATGTCTGGCTGAGAATGACGCAGGAAGTCAAACAAGTTTTGGACAATTAGCAGTTAAAGGTCAGTGTAGGAACACCTTCACATCTCACGGTTCTTCACCTATTGGCAGGCTACTGCAATTGCTCTGTAATGACTTCTGTTTAATTTTGTTATAGAGCCTGCCACAATCGTTGAGAGAGCAGAGTTCATTCAGGTGACTGCTGGGGACCCAGCAACTTTGGAATATACTGTTGCAGGCACCCCAGAGTTAAAAACAAAATGGTTCAAAGATGGAAAACCTCTGGTTTCTAACAAAAAGTATAGAATCAGTTTTAAGAACAACGTTGCTCAGTTAAAATTCTATACGGCCGAATTGCACGATACTGGCGAAATCACCTTTGAAGTTGAGAATGACGTTGGACGCAGTTCGTGCACCACCACATTTTCTGTATTAGGTTGGTAACCTTCTTCTGGCTAAAGACAACAACGCTGCTCCACTTCAGAGCACAGAACAGCTGAAACAAAAAGTCTTGAAACGCTCTTTTGACGGCTTTTCTGTCTTTGCTCTGCTTTGCAACAGATCGCACCATCCCCCCGTTCTTTACCAAGCCCCTGCGGAACGCTGACAGCGCAGTTGGTAGCTCCTGCCATCTTGATTGCAGAGTATCAGGTTCTCTTCCAATAAAAGTTTCTTGGTTTAAACACGACAAAGAGATCACTGCCAGTGCCAAATATAAAGTACGTTATGAAGAAGGTTCAGCGTCTTTGGAGATCCAGCGTCTGGATATCAATGATGTAGGGGTGTATTCCTGTAGAGCCACAAACTCTGCAGGGAGTAAAGAAAGCAGTAGCACTTTGACTGTAAAAGGTTTGACATCTTTTTTGGAATTCTCTTCTTGGTGTTTCTTATTAACAATTCTATTCTTTTAACACACCACATAAGTTACACTACTTACTCTTTCCAACTATTTCTTTCAAACAATGTTTAGAGCCACCTAGCTTCGTAACAGAGCCAGAGTCTCAAGACATATCACCTGGGTCAACGGTGCGTTTGAAGAGTACTTTTAAAGGAACAGCACCACTCTCTGTAGAGTGGTTTAAGGGTGATGCTAAGCTAACAACCGGTGGAGCTTGCTACATCATGACAGAAGCTTTGTCGAGTTACATGGAACTTTATGCAGTAAAACCTGCAGATTCAGGCGTCTATTCTTGCAAAGTCAGCAACGTGGCTGGTTCAGTTGCATGCACTGCAAACGTGTTTGTGAAAGGTTTGCATTTTCTTTCTCTTAGTACAATACTTTGGCCTATTGCCTCTTACTGTTCTTTAAACTCTTTCTGCAACTCTTATTAATAACATTTCTTAATTCCACAGAACCCGCTACTTTCGTGGAGAGACTTGAGCCATCGCAGTTGATTAAGAAAGGAGAATATGCCCAGTTAGAATGTAAAGTAATGGGCACCCCTGAAATTAAAATATCCTGGTTTAAGGATGATAGGGAAATTAAAGACAGTGCCAAGTTCAAGATGTCTTTGATAGGCTCCACAGCAGTACTCAGACTGATGGATGTCGCCGTTGAAGACAGTGGTGAATACATGTGTGAGGCCAAAAACGACGCTGGGAAGGACACCTGCAGTAGTGTTGTGGCAGTAAAAGGTGTGAAGTCCTCCAAGTTCTCTTCTCCTTTTTTAAGTCTTTAAGAGGTTCCAAAAAGAATTAACCACTCCCACTCTTTCTTTCTCTCTTGCGCTATAGAATCGCCATATTTTATCAAGGAATTTGAACCCAGGGAAGTATTAAAAGATTCAGATGTTATACTGGAGTGTGAGGTGTTAGGTACTCCTCCATTTGAGGTATATTGGTTAAAGGACAACAAGCCTGTGAGGAGCAGTAGAAAACACAGAATAACCATGGAGAATTCCTTGCTTAGTCTCCAAGTTTTCAAGTTCGACTCTTCAGATGTGGGCGAATATCAATGCATGGTAACAAATGATGTAGGAAGCTGCGTCTGTAGCTCAGAGGTGGCTCTGAAAGGTCAGTACTACTTAGAAAAAATGTCCCTCTGTCCTTTATTTTAACATTTTGTTGACTCCGATGCTCACCAGATATCTATTCTTTCAATAGAGCCCCCACAATTTGTGAAGAGGATTGAGACCATTAGCTCTCTTAGAGGAGGCACCATTGTGTTTCAGGCAACTATTAAAGGCTCCATGCCAATAACAATCTCTTGGTTGAAAGATAATGACGACATTGTTGAAGATGATAACACAAAAATGACTTTTGTGAACAATGTGGCAACTCTCATGATCAGGGCCATTGAAGTAAAGCATGATGGGAAATATTTTTGTCAGGCTAAAAACGACGCCGGAATCCAAAGATGTTCTGCTTTACTAACAGTGAAAGGTTTGTTTAGCCTCCTCTCACCTTTATAATATATAACGTAATCTTCAGTCAATATTCCAGTTCAAGTCACACAACTCATACTTCTTCCCGTATTTATCACAGAGCCAGCCACGATCACTGATAAAGCTGTTTCAATTGATGTCACTGAGGGTGATCCAGCCACCTTGCAGTGTAGATTTTCAGGAACGAAAGATATTACCGCCAAATGGTTCAGAGCTGGGAAGGAGTTGACTTTGGGACCCAAATATAAAATCAGTATCACCGACACAGTCTCCATGCTGAAGATTGCTTCAACAGAAAAGAAAGATAGTGGCGAATACACATTTGAGGTTTCAAATGATGTTGGAAGCAGCAGCTGTAAAGCTAGCATTAATGTATTAGGTCTGTATTGTGTATCCTGCATGGAGGTGGGTGGATGGGTGGATGGGCCTTGGCCGCCATTACAGTTCTTATTCTACTGATAGCAAAGATGAACCTTGTAGCAGCCTAATCTAATACATTTCTTTTTGGTCTGTCTTGGGTAGATCTGATCATACCACCCAAATTCACCAAAAAGCTAAAGAAAATGGACAGCATTAAGGGCTCTTTCGTCCACCTTGAGTGCATAGTGTCTGGTTCCCATCCAATAAGTATCCAATGGTACAAAGATGGTCAAGAAATAACTGCTAGTGAAAAACACAAATACTCCTTTCATGATAACATGGCATTCTTGGAGCTCAACCAGCTTGAAGGTAGAGACAGTGGATCTTATACCTGCGAAGCAACAAACAAAGCAGGAAAAAACCAGTGCAGTGCATATTTAACCGTCAAAGGTTTGGATACTTTGCGTTTTCTTTTTCTCTTAGGCAACACATTTGGCATTTTTTTCTCTTACGTTGAATTTGAGTGATTTCCCTCCTTTTCCTGTCTTTCTCCTCATGCTTTGTAGAACCTCCAAGTTTTGTTGAAAAACCACAGTCACAAGATATCATACCTGCTGCTAGAGTCCAGCTCAAAGCCCTGGTGAGCGGCACTCCTCCCATACAAATAAAGTGGTTCAAAGACAGCAAAGAACTCCTGACGGGAGCCTCTCGCTCAGTTTATAAGGATGACACTTCAAGTGTACTAGAACTCTTTTCAGCCAAGACATCTGATTCAGGAAACTATATCTGCCAAATAAGCAATGATGTTGGGTCAACAACCTGCAAAGCAACCCTCTTTGTGAAAGGTCTGCAGTTTTACACCCTGTGCTATTTGTGCTGCACAATCCTATGTATGTCTACTTGCAAGTAAGTCCCACTGTATTCAATGGGGATTACTCCAAGTAAGTGCGTGCATAGGATTTCAGCCTCCACCTTAGTTTGTTGTTTTTTTTTAAAAAAAACCAATTATTGATTTTCAATAAATCTATTTTTGTGCTTTCCTCCCACCTCATTCTGATTTTAGAGCCCCCCAGGTTTGTTCAGAAGCCTAGCCCTGTAGTAGTTTTGAGAAAAGGGCAATCTACCACTTTTGAATGCCAGGTAGCTGGTACACCTGAAATCCGTGCAACTTGGTACCTAGATGGGAATGAAGTTACGGACCACGCTAAATATGGAGTCTCATTTGTAGACAACATTGCCACTTTTAAAGTCACCAATGCTAAGGTGGAAAACAGTGGGACTTATATTTGTGAAGTTCACAATGATGCAGGTAGTGAAAGCTGCAGCATTGAACTGAAAGTGAAAGGTTAGTTGGAAAAATTCTTTTTGAATTCACTCAGACATACAGTTGGATTTTCTCCCTTTTTTCCTGAGGTTGCTCTGTTTTCTTCTTCTAATTTAGAACCTCCCACATTTATAAGGGAGCTGAAACCCGTGGAAGTAGTGAAAAGTTATGATGCTGTCTTAGAATGTGAAGTCACAGGCACCCCTCCGTTCGAAGTAACCTGGCTGAAGAACAACAGTGAGATTCGAAGCAGCAAAAAATATACCATGACTGATAGACAATCTATATTTGGCCTTCAAATAATGAGCTGTGATTTTCAAGATGCTGGCGAATACCAGTGCATTATAGCAAATGAAGGAGGCAGTTGTTCATGTAGCACAAGGGTCACTTTGAAAGGTCAGTTCAGCAACTGCTATAGGGGAAAAAATCTAGAAAATATTCAGTTTGCTCTTTTTGCTTTAACCAATTTTAAATCTTATTCTGGCTTCACTTTGGATTTTTATTCTTAAAAACACAGAGCCCCCATCCTTCATCAAGAAGTTAGAAAATGTACGTGCTGTTTTGAAAAGTTCCGCTGTTTTTCAATGCACAGTGGCTGGTTCCCAGCCTTTAACAGTGTCTTGGATAAAAGATGAAAGAATCCTTGAAAATGATGAGAACTTCCACATTACCTTTGAGAACAATGTGGCAAGATTGAAAATCAAGAACGTTCACCTTAGTCACAGTGGGAGATACACCTGTCAGGCCAAGAATGAGTCAGGAGTTGAAAAGTGCTTTGCTTTGCTTTTAGTACAAGGTTTGTGTCTTTTGAATTTTACGTTAATCAGCAAGCCTTTGCATATTATCCATTAGAAGACTTCAATATATTTGTGTTTTAATTCTTACTGCAGAACCTGCTCAGATAATAGAAAAGGCTAAATCAGTTAAAGTGACTGAAAAAGACCCCGTGACTCTGGAATGTACTGTGGCTGGAACGCCAGAACTTCAAACCAAATGGTTCAAAGATGGCAAACAGCTCATGCCCAGTAGATATTACACTATGAGCTTTGATAATAATGTGGCCAGTTTTAGGATTGAATCCGTGATGAAGCAGGACAGTGGTGCATACACTTTTAAGGTTGAAAATGAGTTTGGAAGCAGCACCTGTGAGGCTGTTCTGTCAGTACTAGGTTAGTATTGAGTTTCGCCAAAATTGCTGTTTTATTTTTCTACCAACATTTCAATTGCCAGTGTATTTTCATGAAGATGATTAACAGCAAGGAAGCTGATACTACTTGCCTTTTTCCCTCCTTCTGGACAGATCAATCAATTCCTCCCTCATTTACCAAAAAACTACCAAAAATGGATAAAATTCTGGGATCATCCATTCATATGGAGTGTAAAATTTCTGGCTCACTCCCTATTACGGCAAAATGGTATAAAGATGGAAAAGAGATCCCTGACAGCGCCAAATACAGGAGTCTGTGCCATGAAAACACTGTATCACTAGAGGTTAATTACCTGGAATTGACAGATTCTGCAAATTATACTTGCAGCGTGACTAATGTTGCAGGAAGTGACTCATGTAGTGCCGCCTTAACAGTGAAAGGTTTGGATTCCTATCTTCTTCCTATACTCTTTACTTTATTAAATGTAAATCTTTTTCTACTTCAACTACACAATTACTAACTTAATATCTTTGACTGCAACTGACAGCTAACGCTATCTATATACAACTTCTTTTTCTTATGATTTTTTTTGACATCTTTAGTTCTCTTGATTGTTTATTTTGCCTTGCCGAGCTGTATTTCTTGTGCCAAAAATGAAATAATTCTTTTGTTTTCTTAAAATCTTTAGAGCCACCAAGCTTCCTGGCAAAACCAGAAAGCCAGCAAGCTGTACCTGATTCAACAGTGGAATTTAAAGCTGCTTTAAAGGGAACACCGCCTTTTAAAATAAAGTGGTTTAAAGAAGATTTAGAACTTGTGCCTGGACCTAACTGTTTATTTGGGATTGAAGGGTCTACTGGTTTCTTAAATCTTTATTCAGTGGATATATCAAAAAGTGGGAACTATACTTGCCAAGTTTCCAATGACGTTGGCAGTGATTCTTGCACAACAACACTGAATGTAACAGGTGTGCTAATTTGTTCTGTGTTTCTCTTTTCTTATATGTCTTCTGCTTTCTTTTTATAAATGTATCTTGATTACTTTTCTTTGTGCATTGCTATATTTAGAGATTCTTGACACGGGTTAATTTGCCTTTAGTTTTCTTGTTACCCGTTCCCCTCCCCTCTTATTCTATACATATTTTCTTCCTATTTATTGAACTTTCATATTTCCCTTCATTTCTTAGAACCTCCAAAGTTTGTTAAGAAGCTAGAGCCGTCAAAAGTTGTGAAACAGGGTGACTCCACACGACTCGAATGTAAAATCAGTGGCACTCCAGAAATCAAAGTGGTATGGTACAGGAATGACACTGAACTCCATGCTAGTGAAAAGTTCCAGATGTCATTCACAGATTCTGTGGCAGTAATTGAAATGAGACATCTTGGTGCTGACGATAGTGGCGATTACATATGTGAAGCACAGAATCCTGCTGGCAAAGCAAGCTGCAGCACAAAACTTCTAGTAAAAGGTTAGAAAACACTCTTTTATAGGCTTCCCTTCGTTTGGCATTTGCTCAGGGCAGTGTCCTAGTCTTCATGGTTAGTTTTAAACAAGTGTTTTCTAACCTGTGGCCCTATCCTTTGAGAGTGCACTAAGGACTTGGTGGTGAAAGAGATATAGGGCATGTCTACACCAGCCCTATATCCCAGGATCATTCCTGTGCCTCCAAGTGGCACACAGGGGATCCCGGGTGCAGGCAGGGATGATCCCTCCATTTTCCTGGGATAACCCTTAGGTGTAGAAAGGGCCATAGACAGTAACCATCAGAACTTTCTATCGGTCACCGAAGGGCTGGGTAGTGAGTCAGAAGGGTTGCATTTCATGGGATGGGGGGGAGGGATAAAATTCCATGTAAAGCATTATTTCTTTTTTTGCTAAGCATCACAAGATAGTGTGATGCTTAGCAAAGACAGTTGTCACTTTTCGTGCTGGTACATGAAAAGGAAACGACTTCTGCTAACTGTATGGCTAGACATTGGAACAGATACATATCTGACAGTTCTTACCTTATAATTGCATTAACCTTGTATTTTACCATAGCTATCTTTTAAAAAATGGTGCCTGCTTCTTTTTTCTTCCTAGAACCTCCTGTATTTAGCAGGAAGCCATCTCCACTACATACACTCAAAGGCACTGAAGTTAGCCTTGAGTGCGAAATTTCTGGGACGCCACCATTTGAAGTCACATGGTATAAGGATAAGAGACAAATCCGCAGCAGTAAAAAATACAAGGTCACATCCAAGAACTACCATGCGAGTGTGCACATTCTGAATGTTGAAGCTTCTGACATTGGTGAATACCAGTGCAAAGCTCAGAATGACATTGGAAGTGACACTTGTATTTGCACTGTAAAACTAAAAGGTAAGCTTTGTTTTAGAATACATGGTATAAAATCGTCTTTTTTTATAAGAACTTGAAGAATGCTTCTTATTGGAAATCTTCATGCCCGTTGCCTCTTTCCGCTTCAGAACCACCAAAATTTGTGACCAAAATAAACAACCTTACTGTGGTGGTGGGTGAACAAGTAGAGTTACAAGCAACGGTGGAAGGCTCTCAACCAATTTCAGTTCTCTGGCTGAAGGACAAGGAAGAGGTCATTCGAGAAAGTGAAAACACAGCAATCACCTATGTGGGAAATGTTGCCACTTTACAGCTTGCCAAAGCAGAACCAGCAAGTGCTGGGAAGTATATCTGTCAAGTCAGTAACGATGCTGGAACCCGGGAGTGTATGGCCACTCTAACAGTTCTAGGTTGGTAATAACACTAACTTGCTTTTTAAAAGGAGGTATTTTAAAAGTTGAGAAGGCTAGAAAAGATACGGGACCCTGAAGATGCGATAAATCTATATTATATTATATTTCATCTTTAGTATGCACAACACTGTACAGAGTACAAGATGAGAGGCTCTCTCTGCCCCAAGGAGCTTACAATCTGAAATTTGATACAGGGGGAACATCAGATGGGGAGAGAAGGGAGGCAATATGTGGAAAATAGGGAGGCAATATGAGGTTGGTTTGGCTACACACGCTTAGATACAGGCTCAGTTACAGTATGACATGGAACTAGAGTGTTCTGCCAAAGGCCTTCAAGGAAAAGTAGGCGCTTTACAGACTTTTCAAATCTTAAAAGTTTGTTACAAAATTAACTTTGACACAGTTCATAAATCCTGACTTCAGGTCAGGAAAACAATATGGATGATATATTTTGATCAGGAGTGAAGATGCACTGATAAATGCAATCCATACTGCACAAGAGGAACTTACTTGCAGAATAAATATTTTGGATTATTCTGATGAGTCCAGAATATGAACATTATACTTCTATAGATAGTATAGACATGGTGATATTTCATGTCTTGTGAGTGTGCGCTATGTACACATTCCAGAAAAGGAGATCAGTTAATAGCTTTGTACTGCCTTCACAACAAAGCAGAAAAGATGTTGCTTTAGAGCACTGATTTCTGCAATTGAAACGTTGGGCAAATGTGTCTTTGAGATAAAGTTATTTATAGATGGATATTGCTTGTATCTCTTTCCAGAGCCAGCTGTCATTGTAGAGAAGGCAGAGCCAATGAAGGTCACTGTAGGAGATATTTGTACCTTAGAGTGCAAAGTGGGTGGTACACCTGAACTTTCAATAGGCTGGTTTAAGGATGGAAAAGAACTGACAAGTAGCGACAAATACAAAATTACCTTCTACAACAAAGTGTCGACACTTAAAATTCTTGATTCTGAAGGGGAAGACAGTGGCTTATATACCTTTGAGGTACAGAACAATGTTGGCAAAAGCAGCTGTACCGCATCAGTTGATGTTCTAGGTTAGTGCTATTGCTTCTTTTCATAATATTTCCACTAGGAAATGGTTCTCTTTTGGGGATCTTCTTGGAAGTCATTGTCTTGTTTTGTTTACTTCCTCTTACACAGATCGGATTATCCCACCTTCATTCACAAGAAAACTTAAAGAAACCCATGGTGTACTAGCTTCATCTGTCGTTCTTGAGTGCAAAGTGGCTGGGTCCCACCCAATTACCGTTGCTTGGTTTCATAATGGCCATAAAATCACTAGTGGGGAAAAACATCAAATCAGTTTTTCAGACAACGTTTGCGGTTTGCAAATCAGTTCACTGAAGTCATCGGATACAGGAACATACACATGTAAAGCTGCTAATGTAGCAGGCTCCGAAGAGACCAGGGCTATTTTGACCGTGCAAGGTCAGTATTTGACGACTGACTCACTCTTTGCAGGAATCTTCCAAAACTTTTTATTAATCTTTCCTTCTTGCAAAATTCTGTTCTTTGGGGTGATATGAATTGAGGGAAATGTCCGTTTTAATTTCATGCTTACTTAATCATCCTCTGATCTGTTATTGTGTTTCATACTTGTTTAGAACCACCCTCTTTTGTGAAGGAACCTGAATCTGTGGACATTTTGCCAGGCAGAAGTGTTACATTTTCTGCTGTTATTAGAGGAACGCCACCCTTTAAGGTGAACTGGTTTAGAGGGGTCAGTGAACTGGTACCAGGTGATAAATGTAACATCTTTTTGGAAGATTCTGTCACAGATCTGGAGCTTTTTGATGTAGAGCCGCTCCAGAGTGGAGATTATACCTGCGTTGTGACTAATGAAGCTGGCAAAGTGTCTTGTACAGCACATCTTTCTGTAAAAGGTTGGTACAGATAGCAATTTCTTGCTCTGGAATATTAACTGTTTGCACAATGTTGATGCTCAATCTTTGACATCTTATTGCTCACCAGAACCAGCCGTCTTTGTGAAGAAAGTCAGTGACCATTGCGTCGAACCAGGCAAATCCATCATTCTAGAAAGCCAGTACACTGGTAGCCTTCCTATTTCAGTCACATGGAAGAAGGATGGTGTAACTTTAAGTCAATCTGAAAAATGCAATATCACCACAACGGAGAAGTCATGCATTCTGGAAATTCTTAACAGTACAAAGGATGACCAAGGGGAATACACATGCATGGTGGAAAATGAGGCTGGAGAAGATATTTGTGAAGCGCTAGTATCCACTTTAGGTCTGTCGTTCGTGACATTTCAACTATCTTTGTCACTTAATTTTATAATTCAGAGTATCAGGTGTATTGGTAATCTTGTGCTGATGCTGATTCTTTGTGTTCTCAGAACCCCCTTCTTTCGTCACACACTTGGGACCTCTTGAAGTATCAGTTGGAGACTACACAACTTTGCAGTGCCAAGTTTCTGGGACACCAGAAATCACAATATCTTGGTACAAAGGAGATACCAAATTAAGATCAACTCCAGAGTATAAAATGTACTTCAAAGACAATGTTGCTACACTTATATTTAACAAAGTAGATGTCAGTGACAGTGGAGAATATATTTGCAAAGCAGAAAACGTTGTTGGAGCTACCTATTCAAAGGCTGTTTTGGCAGTTCAAGGTGACCATTTTATTTTGAGTTGGTTAAAAAAGGCTCCTTTTTAAAATGTGGTTCCTATGTCCAGATGCTGCACAAAGCATGTATTTATATGTTTATTGCATGCCTGTTTCCTTACAGAGCGAAAACACCCACCTTCTTTTGCGAGGAAGTTAAAGGACACAGAGCAAACTGTTGGTTTCCCGGTCAAATTCGTTTGCCGCCTAAATGGGTCAGAACCCATCAGTGTTACTTGGTATAAGGATGGTGTGCCTTTAAGAGATGACTTTAATGTACAAACCTCTTACATAGATAATGTGGCGACTCTTCATCTGTTGCAAACTGAGATGGGCCATACTGGGCAGTACTCTTGCACAGCTACCAACCCTGTTGGAACTGCTACATCTAGTGCCAGGTTCTCAGTCTCAGGTTTGTTCCACACTGAATCTTTCTTTTTTTCAGCGATTCTATTAAGCCTTTCTTCCTAAAGCTCAAATGTTTCAAAATTTGGCGATATATTTGTGTGTTCAAAAGAAAAATCCATCGGCAATATACTCTTCCTTTTAATCCTCAGAACCTAAACAAGCCCCCCTGTTTGATATCACACCTGAATCCAAAGATCTTCCCGTTGGAGAAAGTGCTGATTTTGAGTGTCATGTTACCGGAGCCCAACCAATACATGTTACCTGGGCAAAAGACGGCCGGGAGATCCGCACAGGAGGAAACTATGCCATCACATTTGTAGCAAATACAGCCCATTTAAGGATTCTGAGAGTAGCCAAAGGAGACTCTGGACAGTACACCTGCCAAGCTAGCAACGATGTCGGAAAAGACTTTTGCTCAGCTCAGCTTAATGTGAAAGGTATTGGAATTTAAGTAGACCTTATTGAAACTAGGGTGTGTGTTTTTCACTCAGAAGAAGGATTTGTTGGGGCTTCTTTTTTCCAATTGATTCTAATTGCCTGAAGTCAAAATTGAACAGTCCTCTTTCAAACAAGAAAAAAAATCCTTGTAAAAAGTGTCTGTGGGTATGAAAGACATGAAATCTTTCTTTCTAACCTTCTTGAAACTCAGAGAGAGAAAATCATTATGCTCGTAGAAGTGTGATATATATATATTTCTGACAAATGACTCCTCTTGGCTGTGCTTTACATTCATCACCGTTCAATGCAACTTTATGGCCTTCTCTAGTTTTTGTCCTTGTAAAAATCAGATTGCATCTCATTCATGTGTATTTTGTATATCAGTGTTTCATTTTATATTGATATCCCAGTCCATTAAAAGTGACCTTCATGTCCCTCCATGGCCATAGCTAGATCTAAGGTTTATCCCTGGATCGTCCAGGGGTCAAACCTGTTCACCTAGGTGACACACAGGGGATCCAGTGCTCAGGCAGGGGCGAACCCTGGATGATCCCAGGATAAACCTTAGGTCTAGCTGTGGCCCATGAGAGGGTCAACATATTGCAAGGAGGTGGGAAACCAGCAAGTGCTCTCTGCACTTGGGGATGCATCTCATTCCTCCCACAGGCTGAAACTTTAAGAGTTTTTTGAATGCCAATCAACTAGCTCACATTGCCAATCAACTAACCACTGAAGTAAAAGCAGAGGGAATGCTGGACTCAGACAGTCTCTTTTCTCCCTTCCATCTCGCCCTGCACTCAACCAGGAGATTTTATTTTTTTTTCTGTGAGAAGCTTATTTCATGCATGTCGATTCCCAAAATATTGGCCTGTTCTTGGAGGCATAGGGCAGGGAGAAGTGGTCTTCCTGGGTGCCACCTTCCGTCTGATTTCCCCACTTGACTGAGGTTGACTGAGGCTGGGGGGAGATTCTGCTCCCCTGCCCTGAGCTCTGTGTGACAACACAAGGGGAGCAAAAGGCACCACAGCTTATTAGTGCAAAAATGTCAGGGTTTTTACAGTTACAGAAGTAAAAAAATGTTGCATATCCTTATGGGATAGCTGATGCACTTTAGATTATAGAAATGCTCAAGCAAGTAATAATAAATAAGTAATAATGATAATAAGTGCTGGACTCTTTGACCCTGTTCAGACGACACACTGAGCCATGGTGGTTGAGCTAAACACTATGACTTAGCGTGCCGTGTGAACCATGACTTGGTGTGTCATGTGAAACATTCCTACCCATGGTGGCTGCATAATTGTGGTTTAAACGTGCTCACTAATCATTTGTTGCAAAAAGGTTAGTGGCCTAACCATGACTTAGCATGTCATGTGAAGCATTCCTACACATGGTAGCTATATAATCATGGTTTAAACAGGCTCACTAACCATTTGTTGCAAAAGGGTTAGTGGCCTAACCATGGCTTAGCGAGTTGTCTGAACAGGCCCTTTATATCAGGGGTGTTGAACCTCTTTCATCCAGAGGGCCAAATTCCATTTCAGAGAAACTCTCTGGGGCTGCATTCCAGTGAGGAGTGGGACTAAAGGCAAAGGGGGTGGGGCCAAAATGCCAATAATAATAATAATAATAATAATAATAATAATAATGATGATGATGATGACATACTTTGGCCTATAGCTCTTTCTTCAAGTAACTAAGCCTTAGGATAACGGGTAAAAACTATTTAAAAGCCATGACCCCCCCCCCCCCAAATGATCAGTGGGCAGGGGAAATGGGGTTTGGAAGAGACATGGACATCTAAGGAACCCAAGATGGCCAGGTCAGGATGGCCAGATAGGGAACCCGGGCCTTAGACCTTGTGCCCCTGCTACATATGATGGTTTTTGAAGTGGAAAGTATTTATTAAAGAGCCTTTATAGGAATGTAGAACAGATTTAGTCATAAAACAGATGGAGTCTGTCTCTCCCTAAGTATTTTGGCCCAATATGGGGGGAAACTCTTTAAATCCTCTCTCTTTTTCTTCCTCTCAAGCTTATATTTCGTTAGTTGTCATTGAACTTACCATCTGTATGATTAACATCCTAAAATGTGCATGTTCTCAAGAGTTCTTCTTCCTCGACGTAGTACAGTACTGAATGTTGCTTTCCTTCTGGATTCTTAGAACCTCCTAAATTTGTAAAGAAACTAGAAGCAGCAAGAATGGTGAAGCAGGGTGATTCATGTCAACTTGAATGTAAAATCAGTGGTTCCCCAGAAATCAAAATTGTGTGGTACAAAAATGACCAGGAAATACATGCTAGTGACAAGCACCGCATGGCATTCAGTGACTCCATCGCAGTGCTCATCATCGTTGATGCCAACCCTGAAGACACTGGAGATTACATTTGTGAAGCTCTCAATTCTGCTGGCACTGCGAGCTGCAGTACGGTCGTCACCGTGAAAGGTGAGCCGCCGATGTTTCCACAGTTTTCCTCCCTCTTCTTCCCTGCCCCCTGCTTTCGTTTGTACTCTGCAATATCGGAAATGAACCGTCGAAAGTAATGGTGAAGGAGTGAGACTCCACAACTAAGTGATAGTGGACATGTTGAAGGTGCTGATGTGTAGGGCCAACCCCACTATGCAAACATATGCTAAAACAAACTTGGACAATTGAAAAGCAGAAGGAACAGCCTTATAGGATAAAAGCTCAGTGGTCCTTCTAGTCTTATCTGTTACTTGGCAGCCTCAGAAGTTACAGAACTATACAATAGCACAGGACAATAATGGGTACAGCCCATTTCCTGTCATTCAGATTCTAGCAGTCTAAAGTTGAAAAACACCCTTACGCCTCAGTCAGGATGTGCTTCTTGGGCATCTAACCTAGGAAGCTGACAACAAGAGACAACAGGTGGATGGATCAAAGAAGTGGGAGATAAGGCAAGGTTTGAGTTACAGGAGTAGGAGGACCAGCTCCCTGTTATTGGTGCCAGCTACAAAACCTGCTTGCTGCTTGTTCGTTACCTCCTGGAAACGCTCTATAGTTAGAGAAGACATTAGATGTAGACTGGAATTACATGGAAAAACGGAGATGCAGGAGATTTGTTTTTGTTTTTAAATTTGCAACACTCATACGGATAGGAAGGAAGGAAGTCAGTAAGAATATACCCATGGACGTGGAAGATTGAGAGTATGTGCCAAGGCGTATCAGATCTGACTGTGGGTGTGGCAGAAATCATGACACATATTAAAGGTTATGCGTAGGCACCCACCCACCCTTATTAACTGCATTTATTTGGAAAATTCAGTGCCACATGCAAAAAGAATTTGTGGTAGGATGCCAAGACTTTACAGCTTTGGATATAGAAATGACCTCAAAATGAACTGCTATGCATGCAGCACTTTTCAAAACTAGAATATTTCTCAGGCACCTAAATAGGTATTTACAAGCGTACTTTCTGTCTTCTGTTCCTAAATGACTTGCCCCTGTTAGCAAGAGTCCAGTTACATGTTCTCATATTCTTTTTTTTATAGAGCCTCCTGTTTTTAGCAAGAAACCTAGCCCCGTAGACACCCTTAAGGGCTCTGACGTCATCCTCCAGTGTGAAATTGCAGGCACACCACCATTTGAAGTTGTCTGGTTCAAGGACAGGAAGCAAGTCAGGAGCAGTAAGAAGTTCAAAGTGACCACTAAGAACTTCAACGCCAGTGTCCACATCCTTAACCTTGAAGCTGCCGACACCGGGGAATATCAGTGCAAAGTGGCAAATGAGGTGGGAAGTGACACTTGCTCTTGTGCCGTGAAGTTCAAAGGTTAGTATTTGTACAAAGGGGTCATTCTTTGGTCATTCCTTTTCCTACGTTTCTTTCTGGTTTTCTTGCGATTTTCTCTTTCCTTTTTTTTTTTTTTACCCTAAGTTATTTTCTTCTCTATCAGAACCACCTCGATTTGTTAAGAAGCTGAGTGACACCTTCACCTATGCTGGAGAACCCACTGCATTGCGGGCCGTAGTGGAAGGCTCCCAGCCTATTTCTGTCGTGTGGCTTAAAGACAAGGGTGAAATAATACGGGAAAGCGAAAACCTCCAGATTTCCTTTTCGGATAACATTGCAACCCTTCAGATTGCAAATGCCGAAGCCACCAATGGTGGGAAGTACATCTGCCAGATTAAAAATGACGCCGGAATGCGAGAATGTGCAGGACACCTGCAAGTCCTAGGTTGGTACTGGCTTTCCACCCCCTTCTGAAGAATGCAGCCTTGACTGCCTTTGCAATGGCAGCACAATCATAATTTCCTTCTCACTCTTGGTTTTGCAACTCAATTTCTGTGGATTGTTTTCCCCTCATTCCAGAACCGGCTGTGATTTTGGAGAAGCCTGAGCCAATGACGGTTACCGCTGGCAGTGTATTTACTTTGGAGTGCACGGTGGGTGGGACTCCAGAGCTAATTGCGAAGTGGTTTAAGGACGGAAGAGAACTCACCAACAGCCGCAAGCATCAGATTACCTTCTCCAACAAAGTAGCAACACTTAAAGTTCTTTCTGCCGGCATGGAAGACAGGGGACTGTACACGTTCGAAGTGCAAAACGAAGTGGGGAAAAGCAGCTGTACTTCTTCGGTTGATGTTTCAGGTTGGCTTGGGGAATCTTTGTTCTTAATTACCATTTTCTTTCCCTCGACTGTATTGGTCTCTTCTTAAAACGTGGCTTTTTGTTACCTTTCCCTACACAGACCAACTTGTCCCTCCTTCTTTTGTAAGAAGATTAAAAGAAACGTTTGGCGTGCTGGGTTCTTCAGTTGTTCTGGAGTGCAAAATTGCTGGGTCACCACCTCTTTCAGTGACTTGGTTTTACGGAGGAAATGAGATTTTCAGTGGGGATAAATACGAAACCGCCTTTTCAGATAATGTCTGTGCTTTGAAGGTGAACGCTCTGGACTCATCTGATACAGGGCCCTACACCTGTGCTGCTGCAAATGTAGCTGGATCTGATGAATGCAGCGCCTTTTTGACAGTGCAAGGTCAGTAAAGGATGGACAAGCTGCCTTATAGAAGTGTTTTCTACTCTCTGTTTATCTTGCATTACTTATTTAATGCAAATGTCAACTACCTAGTACACCTGCTAACAGTGTAAACTTTTGTGTGTAAATCCAGAACCTCCCTCTTTTGCAAAGACACCTGATCCATTGGAGGTTTTGCCTGGAATGAGTGTAACCTTCAGAAGTCTGATAAGAGGAACTCCTCCTTTCAAAGTGAACTGGTTTAAGGGAAGCAGAGAACTTGTGCCAGGGAAAACATGCAACATCATCTTGGCAGATTCAACTGCAGAGCTGGAATTGTTTGAAGTAGGACCACTCCAGACTGGAGATTACACCTGTCTTGCCACTAATGATGCTGGCAGTGCCTCTTGTACCACCCATCTTTTTGTGAAAGGTTTGTCCAAATGTTACCCCAGGTACATATTATAGCATGCACACATGTAAGTATGCGGTACAGTTTGGGGTCTGACCCTTTCTTTCGTGTGACTTTACCTCAGAACCGGCTGTGTTTGTGAAGAAACTAAGCGATTTCAGCATAGAGCACGGCAAATCCATAATTCTAGAAAGTACATTCAGTGGAACTCCCCCGCTTGCCGTGACATGGAAGAAGAATGGTTTAAACATCACACAGTCTCCAAAATGTAACGTAACAACAACAGAAAAGTCAGGCATACTGGAAATTCTTAATAGTACCAGAGAAGACGAAGGAGAATACGTGTGTGAAATTGCAAATGATGCTGGGGAGGACGTATGCCATGCCCTGGTATCAATCTTAGGTGTGTTATTGCCTTACATTGGTTGACTATTTTTATATTAATTGACATCATGCAATGTACTTAGATTGACTGGGTATTGACTATGGTCATTTCTGCTTCAGAACCACCTTATTTTGTTAAACACTTGGAGCCTATGGAGGTGACTGTTGGAGAGCCAGCATCTTTACAATGCCAAGTGGCTGGAACACCAGAAATCAAGGTGTCATGGTACAAAGGAGATACCAAACTAAGATCTACTCAGGCTTATAAAATGCACTTCAAGAACAATGTGGCTTCACTTGCTTTCAGCCAGGTGCAGCATGCCGACATTGGTGAATTCGTCTGCAAAGCAGAAAACAGCGCTGGGTTTGCCACTTCAACAGCAGTGCTGACTGCCAAAGGTGATGGGTCCTTTTTAAAGAATCAGCTCTGACCCTTTAACAGCTATAGGTTCAAATATTGTGTGTGTGTAATATACTAAAAGCAGAATATACTTGTCGTAGGGCTCTATTACTCCCACGTGGTGGTATATGCACAAAGGAGGTTGGAAAATCTATGAGCTCCTCCCGTAATACTCCATACAACCCTCCCTCTCGTTCCATACAACCCTCCCTCTCGCTCCATGACTTGAAAATTATTTATGTTGTAAGCCTGCATCAGTCAGAGAAAGGCGTGGATGTGGTTTTGGAAGTGTGCACAGATATCTCATTCCCTTAATGTCCTTTTTCTGCATGTGCCCATGTATGTGCACATGTATGGGGTGGGGGTGGGGGATGGCTCTATCAATAACTTTGGGGATCCTCCATATGTGGGTATTGTATCCACAGTGCAAGAGCATCATGGCCAAAATGTTGTTTTGAGTCTTGTAGATAAATAGTTAAATGTTGCAAATGCAATTTCTTCTTGCAGACCGTAAACTTCCTCCTTCATTTACGAAAAAGCTGAAAGACATTCATGAGACTGTCGGCTCTCCAATCGCGTTTGATTGCCGTATCGTTGGCTCTGAACCACTGGAAGTGTCTTGGTATAAGGATGGGGTGTTGTTGAGAGCCGACGATAACATTCAAGCAACCTTCCTAAACAATGTAGCAACTCTTCAAATCTTGCAAACCGACATGGCTCACTGCGGCCAGTACGTTTGCTCAGCTCACAATGCTCTTGGAAAAGCTTCTTCCAGTGCCAAGCTCCAGCTCACAGGTTTGTAAACGGCTAAATCCAACATTGATACAGCTTTGAAGGCGATGTCAAGATGAACAAATGGCAGGGGTCTAACGGCATGTGGGACTAGTGGCATTTTGAAGGACTGGCAGCCAAACAAGTTACGTTATCCCTTTCCACTCTTTTTTGTAGAACACCTGAAACCTCCATTCTTCGATGTGAAGCCTTTGCCTCTTGATGTTGCTCTTGGGGAAAGTGGCTCTTTCAAGTGTCACGTCACAGGATCAGTGCCCATGAAAGTCAGCTGGGCAAAAGATAACAGAGAGATCCGCCCCGGTGGCAATTACAAGATCACACTGGTAGAAAACACAGCCACACTGACTGTGCTGAAAGTAGGCAAAGGTGATGCTGGGCTTTATACCTGTTATGCAAGCAACAGCGCTGGGAAGGAGTCTTGTGCTGCTCAGCTGGGTTTCAAAGGTAACTTACGAAAGTGCTATTTTTTCTTCTTCTTCTTCTTCGACCCCATTTTATAAAGCAAACAAAATTGAAGACATGCGTGAATCTTCCAGCCTTCAAAGTGGACGCAAGTGGATGGCATCCTCGATCTAGAATAACAGCTGATTAAAAAAAAAAAATCTTGAGGTTTTGACATGAAGTTATTTTCGTGGGAAACGTAATACCACACTGGGCTTTGCATTTATTGCTTAGAAGACTGTTTAAAATTAGCAACGTATTAGTCCATAAACAGACTGAACATAGAATGCCCTTTTAAAATGGGATGCTTGAATGGAGTATCATATTTTTATTTGAGAATAATGTTGGGTAACTTTATTTTCAGCATAAGTGTGTTTAAGCTGTAGAAATCTATGGTCCATAGTAAAAAAAGGAACTTGGTTTTTATTTGGATAATATAGCACCAGGATGCCATTCCAGGAGCCATAGAAATTGTCATCTTAATGTAGTCAGTGATTCCAATCTTGTATGTAATGGAGATTCCTTTTCTTTTCTTCCCTGTTTTCTTTCTTTCTTTCTTTCTTTTTGTCATACTGTTATGGATGACATAAATGGCTATTGGAATATATCTGCAGACTTTTACACCAAAGTCCTTCTGAGGCTGATATAGGCTATGGCTAGACCAGGCCTATATCCCGGGATTGTCCTGGGATCATCCCTGTACATCCAAATCACACAGGGGATCCCGGGAGCAGGCAGGGACGACCCCTCCATTTGCCTGGGATAATCCTTAGATCTAGCTAAGGCCATAGTTTGGATTGTTCTACGGCTTGACTTGTGAGGAATAAAGTAAGCCTCTGGGATTGATAGTAATCTCTTGACTAGGATATTTCAATTTCTAATGTGGATGACTCAAAATCCTCAGATCTTGCAAATCTAATGCAGCCATTCTTATTTAACCTTATGAGTACATTTCCTTTTTCTTTTCTTTTTCAATAGAGCCACCAAGGTTTATTAAGAAGTTAGACTCCTCCAGAGTTGTGAAAGAACATGATTCAACTAGATATGAATGCAAGATAGGTGGTTCTCCAGAAATTAACGTTGTGTGGTACAAGGGTGAAACTCCAATTCAGCCCAGTAACAAATACAGTATGTCCTTCGTTGATTCTGTGGCAGTCATTGAAATGCACAGCCTGACTGTGGAAGACAGCGGAGACTACACTTGTGAAGCCCAAAATGCAGCAGGCAGTGCCAACAGCAGTACTTCATTGAAAGTCAAAGGTCAGAACCAGCTCTTCCTAGGTTTCCTCCATTCTTCCTGATGTAGAAGCTTGCTAGAGCTATTCTCTTTCTTTAAACAAGTCAATCCTGGTTCCCATGAAAGTTCAATGGGGGTGGGGGCATAGATATTGGAAATTTCCTTCCAATATCTATGCCCTCCCATCCCCTTGCAATTTTGCATTCTTAAACAGCATGCTCTTTACTTTCTAATGCTAGTCCTTCACATTTAACAGAATTCAAACCTCCTCTCTTATAGCTGCTCCTGTTTTCCGCAAGAAACCCAGGCCAGTAGAAATTCTGAAAGGTTTTGACGTTCATCTTGAATGTGAGCTTCAGGGCACTCCTCCCTTCCAAATTTCATGGTATAAAGAAAAGAGGGAAATTAGAAGTAGCAAGAAGTACAAGATCTTATCTGAAAATTACCTCGCTAGTATTCACATTCTCAACGTTGATGCCGCCGACATTGGTGAATATCACTGTAAGGCAACCAACGATGTGGGAAGCGATGCTTGCATTTGCTCTGTGATGCTGAAAGGTTTGTAAAAGTCTTTCCATGATTGTGTTTTCTCCAGCGTTTCTGCATTTTTCATCTTTACTCTCTTATCTGTCACTCACATATTTTCCATCTTCTGCTCAGCACCCCCAAGGTTTGTGAAGAAACTTCATGATATCACTGCAGTAGTTGGGGAGCCAGCTGAACTTCAAGCCACGGTAGAAGGTTCTGAGCCAATTTCTGTTCTTTGGTTGAAAGACAAAGGTGAAGTCATCAGAGAAAGTGACAATGTCTGGATGTCATATTCAGATAAAGTTGCTGTCCTTCAGGTTGTCAATGCAGAACCAACCAACACTGGAAAATATACATGCCAGATTAAAAATGATGCTGGAAGTCAGGAATGTTTTGCTACCTTATCAGTTCTAGGTTGGTACAATAAAACAAAAAGTACCTTCAAAGAAAGTATCTTCACATATTACATTATCTTATTTCAAATGCGGCTATGATTTACATCTCATTCCAGAGCCTGCAGCTATTGTAGAGAAGCCTGGACCAATGGCAGTCACAGCTGGAGATTCTTGTACCTTAGAATGTACAGTAGCTGGAACACCAGAGCTCACCGCTCGGTGGTTCAAGGATGGACATGAGCTCTCTTCTGACCACAAATACAAAATCACTTTCTTCAACAAAGTGTCTGGACTTAAGATTCTGAACGCAGGATTACAGGACAGTGGAGAATACAGATTTGAGGTGAAAAACAATGTTGGTCAAAGCAGTTGCTCAGCATCGGTACAGGTTTCAGGTTAGTTTTCTAATTTGGGTTTTTTAATTCTGCATCTATATGTAGGTGTTTGGAATCGCCCTTGGCCATATTGGGAAAAGTTTGCTTGGTCTGACATTAGGGATCCATGCACCATTTAATTCTAAATAAATTCCTTACGAAATTTATTCACTGAAGAATATATGACCGTGGGTCAGTCTTACAAATGAATCTACATACTTAGGCTTTCACTTGACTTGTGCAGTATCATTGCTTTACATCTAATGGCATGGAACAGGAATGGGATCAAATGAACGAGACTTTCTAAAATGAAAAGAGAACATATTTGTGTCTTCAAGACCCACCGCAAATGGTGAAAACAAAGACTAAAACAAAAGCGTGACACACTTGGAAATCTATCACTCTAAAACTTTGCCTATGAAGACACACTCTAATGTTTTTATCTTTGCTTCGTGCTCCACAGATCGCATTATACCACCTTCATTCACAAAAAGGCTGAAAGAAACACATGGTCTCTTGGGGTCATCTGGCGTACTTGAGTGCAAAGTCATTGGCTCACCTCCTATCTCTGTTTCTTGGTTCCATGATGGAGATGAAATCACTAGTGGAGAAAAGTATCAGGCAACCCTTACAGATAACACTTGTTGTCTGAGAGTAAATACTCTTCAAGAGTCAGATATTGGAAATTACTCTTGCATAGCAACAAATGTAGCTGGATCTGATGAATGTGACGCCTATTTCATAGTCAGAGGTAAATACTGAAAAACAAATGTAGAAAATATGAACAGGAGATTTTTAAAACAGATCTAAATTCTTTATATTCTTCGTTTCTATGTTAAATCCTGCTTTTTGAGCATAACAATATTAAAATAATCTCTTTTTGTGTATGTCTAGAACCCCCAACTTTTGTGAAAAAACCTGAACCTTTGCAAGTTTTATCTGGGGCAAATATAACGTTCACAAGTATCATTAAAGGAACCCTTCCATTTGATATAAAATGGTTTAGGGGTAGTGTTGAACTAGTCCCAGGACACAGATGTAACATCTCTTTGGAAGAATCAGTTGCTGAACTGGAATTGTTCGATGTTCACCCAGTCCAAAGTGGAGATTATACTTGCATTGTTAGTAATGAAGCGGGGAAAATCTCTTGCACAACTCACCTCTTCGTGAAAGGTTTGTAATTTTTTCATGTTGCAGCTCCTTACAGATAAGCTGGAATGCAACCACAAAAAAATCTTACGTATTTGTTCATATTATTTTGAATAGAACCTGCCAAATTTGTGAAGAAATTGAATGACTTCAATGTAGAGAAAGGAAAACAGCTAACGCTGGAATGCACATACACTGGTACACCTCCAATTGCAGTATCTTGGAAGAAAAATGGTATCAATATATCTCATTCAGAAAAATGCAGTATTACCACTACAGAAACATCTGCCATACTGGAGGTCTCTAGTAGCAAAACAGATGATGCCGGATTATATTCTTGCCATATAGAAAATGATTCAGGACAAGATAATTCTCAAGCTACAGTCTCAATATTAGGTTTGTAGCTGAATTAAAAAGTGGTTTAAACAAGCGATGACCTTTGTAAGGTTTGGGTGGAGGACTGATTGGTTTTGTAACTAAGCCTGTGTTTTACTCTTTAGAACCACCTTACTTTGTCAGAAATCTGGAACCTGTTCAGGTGACAGTTGGAGATTCTGCATCATTACAATGCCAAATTGCTGGAACACAAGAAATCATTGTGTCATGGTACAAAGGAGACACAAAACTAAGAGCAACCGCTACCTCTAAAATGCACTTTAAAAACCAAGTTGCCACGCTAGTATTTAACCAAGTGGATAGTAATGACGGTGGAGAGTATATCTGCAAAGCGGAAAACAGTGTTGGGGAAGTGGTTTCTTCAGCGCTACTGTCTGTTCAAGGTGAATATTGCAATATGCTTTCGAAAGCTCCTGAGATTATTTGTTACTCTTTTAAAATATCCTGTGCTTCAGAAAAAGAAAGCCATTCTTATTTGGGAAACAACCACGCTCTTAACATTCAATAGGGAATTTCCACAGTCTCAATACAAGCCAACTGAGATGCCTAGACGGTCTCCATCATTCTTTCTGTTCTTGCTAATAGTGAATAATCAGACGTTAGATAAATCCCCCCTTCTATGTCATCCATGATGTATCTGATCAAAATTGTTGGGAAAGGCAATGGCCTCAGTTCAGCTAAAATTGGGACGGGTTGGTAATTTAAATCCCATTGATTTCAGATGGACTTAGTCATCACTAACTTTAGCTGGATTGGCGATGTACATTCTGTGCAAAAAGAATGCTGGACTAAATAGACCTTTGATCTGATCCAGCACAATTTGTCTTATATTCTTATTTTCTTAAATCTCCATTTTTTTTAACCTCTATGGAAAGTCTTATCTGGTGGATGTATACCACAACAGTTGAATTATTTAGCTCATAACTCTTCATTGTACAATATTTGTTTCCTTGCAGAGCGTAAACTTCCTCCTTCATTTTCACGAAAATTAAGAGATATTCATGAAACTGTTGGTTTACCAATTACATTTGATTGTGGCATTACTGGTTCTGAACCTATCGAAGTAACTTGGTATAAAGATGGTGCACAAATAAGAGATGGCTATAACGTGCAAACCTCGTACTTAAATAATGTTGCGACTCTACAGATCTCACAAACTGACATGAGTCTTGCAGGGCAATATACTTGCACAGCTTCCAATGCTATTGGAACTGCTTCTTCTAGCGCCAGACTCATCCTTACAGGTTTGTAAACAATTATATATTTATACCGTATATATTTCTTTGATAACATTGAGCAATTTTTTATAGCACATCACTTACATCCAATCCTAAACTTGCTTCATGAATGTGCTTTGACTTAGTCCTCATCCTATATTTTCAATGTGTTGCTTTTTTGACAATGTAACTCTTATGTGTTAAAATGTACAAAGTTATACATGGCTTCTACTTGTTCCAAATTTTAGAAGGGAAGACTCCTCCACTCTTTGACATCCCAATTGCATCGGTTGACGCAGTTGTTGGTGACGGTGCTGACTTTGAATGCCACATTTCTGGAACACGTCCTATTAAGATTACTTGGTCAAAGGATAACCAGGAATTACGAACTGGAGGGAACTACCAGATCAGTTACGTAGAAAATATAGCCCATTTGACAATTCTGAAAGTTGGCAAAGGAGACTCTGGAAAATATTCATGTCATGCTAGCAATGAAGTTGGAAAGGATTCCTGCACAGCTCAACTTAATATTAAAGGTACTGGGTGTTTCATCTATAGGATGAGAATTGGATTCTGTGATATCAAAAGAGCTTCTTTTAAAGAACTGTGAGCAGATTTCACTTGTGCAATAGGGCTTTCCCACCCTCCTGCACTTACTAAAAGCCACTCATGTGGGTCAGGAGATCCTCTATAACAGTGTGTGATGCAGTGGAATGGGGGCTGCAGCTGGTGTTGAAATTTGTGACCCCTCCCCCTTGCATAAGTTCCTAGCACTAGCCTCAGGGCTATCTGGATCCAAGCTGTAATTATTTCACTAGGGCTATGATTACACTGGGAGCTAATCTGGATCCAGGCTATAATTATCAGGTTACACATTAAAATAGCTACATTTTAGATGCCTTGCGGAATCTGGATATCTGGAGTAGTCTAAAAGCTTATGAGAGCAAATATGGAAAATATAGGAAAATAAAAGAAAGTTGTTCGGAGGGTGACTATATATATATATATATATATATATATATATATATATAAAAATCCATTCTCCTTTAAATCTTTCTTTTTTTCCCCCGAATCTTAATACTTTTATTAATTTTCCACAAAAACAAAACACATAAGGAAAGGTAAAAAGAAACAATACAAACTATACAAAAACAACTACTAAAATGATCACAAATACATAAGGCTATATTCCATTTAAAGCAATCTTCGTGTCAGATAGCGAGTGTCAATTATTTCTAGTTTACCAGGTCCGAATTTCATAAAAGCAAGCAAATATATATAACAGAGGCAAGAATACAAGTTATATATAACTTTAAATTATATATAATTTAAATCTTTAAACCTTTAAATCTTTCTTGAGTTGATAGCTTTTTAATTTATATAAAATATGCATTTGATATTTCATTTAAAATTATAAGTACCTAAAATAAGGCATTATAAAAGAAAATGCTCCAGATTCAAACCCTGGAATAAATTGCCCCCAAATTTTCCTCAGCCATACATAAACTGACACACATTGTGTTACGCCAAGGAAAGCCAAAGTGAAGGTAGCACTGCTGTTATTTGAACATATTTCTTAAAATAAATCTTTCTTGGCATTCCGTTTTAAGGTTCCTTTTTAGACCTTGAGATTTGTCTTCCTTTCTGACAGAACGACAGAATCCACCTTCTTTCACTAAAAAGCTGTCTGAAACTGTAGAAGAAACAGAAGGGAATACGTTTAAACTTGAGGGCCGTGTTTCTGGTTCTCAGCCTATGACTATTGCCTGGTACAAGAATAACCAGGAGATTTATGACAGCCACAATTGTGAATTATCATTCAAAAACAACACAATTCTTCTGCACGTTAAAAATGCAGCACAAACTGACGCAGGTTTATATACCTGCAAAGTGTCCAATGAAGCCGGGAGCACCCTGTGTACTTCTTCTGTTGTTATTAAAGGTTAGTTCATTTCACAGTTGTCTTCTTCAAAGTGTTAACTTTTCTTCATAAGTTGTTACTATTTTTCCACAATGTCTAATTGAGTTAGAACACTCATTAATTTCAACTGTCATTCTCCATTTGATGATGAAATTCAGTCCCACGTTATATATTCATGCAGCTGCCAGGAGTCAGGTTGCAGTACTAACGAGATAATAGAAAATTCTACCTATGCTCTTCATTATTTGACATTTCTGTTATTAAAATGTGCTGCTGTTAACTAATATCTTTAATAATGCAATTATCTGCATGCTTGAAGAGGCTGGAACCCTGATTAACATTGCAAAAAGACATCTCCCAGATATTTTTCTTACAGTGTGTAGCTTTGGGAGGGTGGGGATCTTCTTCTTTTTTAAAATGTTCTTCATTGCTTATGCACAATGCTTTTTTTTATTGAAATGTTTCCTTTAATTCTATTAAACACACTCTTGAAGACCACTTCCAACGTTAAAAGGTGTTATGTGCTTTCCAGCACTTGCATATGATGGTGCATCTGTGTGATTGTTAGTTGGGACAATCATGCCTTTTCTTACATGGAACTGCTGTCAATATAATATCTTTTTTAATGTTTGAAAAGGACTTTGTCTTAACACTAACACATTAAATTTGTAGTTATCTAGCATAATGGGCGAAAGTGCAGTTTTGCACAGCTGATACTTTCAAAATCTCTTATATTTCCCTCTCTCTCCTTGTGCAAAGTAACAGATTTATATGTTATTTTTTAAAAGTGCAGATTTTACATCTTAAGTTTGGCAAGGTAGACCATAGAGGCTCTTTTCTTTTGTACACAACTCTGCTTTTTTATTTAAACACTGAAATGAATAAATATGGAATGCATTCATCAACATTAAGCTTTTCTATATGAGGCAATTATTGTGGGTTTGTGATTCCTTACTCACAGTAGTTTGCAGATCCTTTACACGATGTCATCATCCTCCAGGGCTTCTCCTGTGCTTTGCAAACCATTTTAGATTTTTTTTTCCTAATGAGGAAAGTCTGGTATTTCTGTGAATGATTGTATGAGATCCTGCTGCATTTGCACAATTCTGTTCCACCACAGCACCACCTAGTGGTTGCGTAATGGAACATATAGAAAGGAAGAGAAAGAAAACCCCTGGAAAAAAGCATTTGTAAAGGAGCCAATGGTAATCCGTCAAAGAATCCAGAAGCCTCAGTAAAGTGGCAGGTTAAAAGCCTCATGTAGAAAAGCCCATTGTGCAATCTTATATCTTGTTACTGAAGACAACTTGTTACCTAATTCCTTTTATTCCTTTGCTTTCTTAATTTTATCTTTGGGATGACATTTTAGAACCCAAAAAGCCACCTGTATTTGATCAACCTCTTAAACCGATGGCTGTAGATGAAGGCAACATCTTGCAGCTCAGTTGCCATGTCCGGGGATCACAGCCAATTAGAATCCAGTGGCTAAAAGCTGGGAAAGAACTAAGATCGTCTGACAAATGCAGCTTGAGCTTTGCTAATGGAATTGCTCTTTTAGAAGTCCAGGCAGTTACCAAAACTGATTCTGGCGAGTATGTGTGCAAAGCTTCAAACGTGGCTGGAAGTGATGCTTGCAAGTCAAAAGTATCAATTAAAGGTACAGTGAAACTGAATGTTTATGTAATGTAATGGTAACTCAAAACGGCAATATCGGTCCATTCAGCACCTCCCAATTATGGTACCTAGAGGTGGCTTCACAGATATGTGAACATGTCAAATGTAGTTATTTTTCCTAGGCACATCACTACATACTGTACTACTTCTTGGATATTCTTACACATCCTGGCACGGTATTGTCTGAAAATACTACACCGTCAAGGAGCATTTACTTCAGTGCCTTAATCAAAGCTGTCTTGAGCTAATTGTTACAGGGTACCTACATCACTTATGTTGCTATATACAGTCAAATCATACAAAATGAATCCAATACATAATCTGGATAGCATTTCCAATAGTTTTAGTCAATATTTATTTATTTATTATGTTTATTAAATACCTATAAACAGATTCTCTAGATGTTGTACAATTCAGATTTTAAAACCTTTCTGTGATATACGGCTGGTGGTTACTTGGTTTTAGCATGATCGTTTTCTTCCCACAACTTAATTTCTACAAATTGCTTTCCAGAAAAAGCAGCAGCTGCACCAGCAGCTAAGAAGGCACCAACTGATGGAAAGCTTTACTTCATCTCAGAGCCTCAAAGTATCACTGTTATTGAAAGTAAGCCCAGCTTCAAATAAGAATGCATTATATTTCATATCTGTTGCATTTGCCATAAGTTGGCTACCGTTTTCCTTCAGCCTATGGCAGATAATTTTCTTCACTGCAATTTTTTTTCTCCACCACCAGAGAGCGCCGCTACATTTATTGCTAAAGTTGGTGGAGATCCAATCCCCAATGTGAAATGGATGAAAGGAAAATGGAGGCAGCTGAACCAAGGAGGTCGCATTGTGATTCAGCAAAGAGGGGATGAAGCCAAGCTGGAAATCAAGGATGCAACAAAAACTGATTCTGGGCAGTACAGATGTGTGGCTTTTAACGATCACGGTGAAATTGAAAGCACTGCCAACTTACAGGTTGACGAAAGGAAGAAACAAGAAGTAATTGAAGGAGACCTTAGAGCAAAACTAAAGAAGTAAGTACTGGAGTTGCTTACTTCTTACTAGAATCTAATTTTAATCTACAGGAGAGAGGACTTCTTTTAAGAATAAGTATCTAAACTACAAAATATAATTCAGACTGCAATTGTAAGCACACATAATTGTGAATATGTGTTCCACTGAGCTCAGTAAGACTTCTTTCTGAGTAAACGTGCTTAAGATTGTGCTGAATTTTTCTTAGATTCTAAAACTGACATTCAGACAATGGGCTGTACCTAACAGTATCTTTCCACCAGCAAAACAGACAGACCTAGCAGATCTAATTACTCCTCCTCCTGTAACCTCCACATGACCTCCGATGCTGTTCCAGAGGGTTGGAAGATCCTCTGGAGCAGATTTCGGGGAAGGCATGTGTGGTGTTGCAGGGAGATGAGAGGAAGGGAAACACCTGTTGTATGAGCGGACATCTGCTTGTGTTCTGGTAGCCATTTGGTAGAGGTAATGTAACATCCTGTAGCCTTTTCAGTATTAGGGACCAACAGAATGATTCTCTCTCTAATGCTGACAATCACAGTCAGTATTCTAAAGATATAAATGAATGTGCGAGGGCTTTCATAGTGTGGGAGAAACTCAGCAGGAATGCCTCTGAGCATGTTATTTGAAAATACCATAAGCAAAGGGCATTATCAAAATGTTCTTCCTTAATGGTCAGAGAAACATGAAATGTAATTTACACTTATTGAAGTATAATTTATTGATGTCCACACAGCAAGCTACATAAAGAGATGGAAATGATATAAAAAATTAACACTAACAGCGCAAACCTAGCTATATGTATCTACTCAGTTGAGTTAAATGACACTTGCTACCAGGTAAATGGGTAAAGGATTGCAGCCTAACACTCTCTTTTATAGCTGTGAGTAATATTTGAGCAGCTAAAGCTGCAATACTATGCCCTCTTACCTGGGAATAAGCCCCATTTAACTCTTTGGATTGGATCTAGACTAGCGCTTAGTGGTGTTCTGTTTGCGCTGGAGAAAAGGGGTGGGGACGCAATCTATTCCTCCTTCCCCATGAAGTTCCATGTTGCCTCCAGAAAAGCTGCTCTGGAGGGTGATGGGACCTTCCAGAAGGCCATGATGAGGCCATAAGGGGGAAGAGCTATCATAAAAGATTGTTTCCACACTCCCTCTGTCCAGCAGAGCCATTGCTGGATCCTAGTGCGTTCCATGAAAAGAAGGGACTCTTCTGTTCACAGAATAGCCAATCTGGATCCAGGGCTATGGGACTTGCTTCTCAGTAGATATGTATAGGATTGTGCTGTAGGAGTCTTTTTAAAATGAATTGTTTATCAAGATGGGAATTCATAGAGTTGATAAAATTGCATTGGTGCCTACTTGCTAATCAAATAACTTGGCTATTTCTATAGAACTCCAACCAAAAGGAAAGAAGATGAGGAAGAAAAGGCCATTGATATCATGGAACTTCTCAAAAATGTAGATCCTAAAGAATATGAGAAATATGCTCGTATGTATGGAATTACAGATTTCCGAGGTCTCCTCCAAGCCTTTGAGTTGCTAAAACAAAGCCAAGAAGAAGAAACCCATAGATTGGTAAATAATCATGTTTACATTGGTTTCAAAGTTGTTTTTGGAATGTATTATTGCTTTACAAATGTGTTCAGCGTTTCAGATGTACAACAACTATTTAAAAAATCATATTCTACTTTGGGCTTGGTTTTTGACCCTGACTTCCTGTAGTTTTCTTCTCATCATTTAACAATGATCCTTCTGTCCCTCAAGACAGTCCAAAAAAACCTTCAGTCATGCTCCAGTAAAGTAGGGAAGTATCTTTGTCTGCTGGGTGGAGTGGGATAGGAAAATAATTTCCCTAAATTTTTCTGCAAGGGGTTGCTTACCTGAATTAGTAGATGAGGTGGCTAAGAGGGGATCTTTTTTTCACTAAACCTTGTTGTGGCTGCTCATGCACCAACCATAACAAGTCTTTCTGATCTGCAGCCTCCAGCTGCACTTGGGGGGTGGAGGTCTTCCTCTTGGCTACCTCATCTTCTAAATCAGGTAAGCACACACACACACTTTAAAACAAGAGGGGACTCAGGGCGAACCACCTCTCCTCCCCCCCCCCTCTGGCTGCCTGTTCCTCCCCCCTCCCATGTCTTTTAATTTTTAATATCTGTATCTGCACAACTGCGGAGATAATACAAATAATATTTTTTTAAAGGGAGGAACAGCCCCATTCCTCCCCCCCCGGTTGTTGTGGGGGGGTTTACTTTTATATGCGCGGGGCTGCCCATGGGGACCAATCAGGGGGCGCCATGGCCTCCACTGCCAAAAAAGTTGGGATAAGCGCCTGACTTTTGGGGAGCGGGTGTTTCCAGGGTTTGCCCCCGGATGGCTTCGCAATGGCGGCTGCGTCATGTAGATGACATGCCGCTACTGCGAAGCCACCCCGGGGCAAACTCTTTGTGTAGATGTGCCCTAGATCTTGCAACACCAGGATTTTTTTGTTGTTCTAAGCAAACTCAAAGTTTTTTCTCCAAAGGAGAAATCATAGATCCTCAAACGAAATACATATCTTAAGAGTTGTCTTTAGGGACAGCTCCTGACAGCTTTTACTGGACCAGCTCTGTTATGTTTGTGTAACTTTTGACATTTCAGAAAGATTAGAACTGAGCTGTTTGCACGTAAATAAAGTTCCATCTTCATAACTGCTTCAGGCTAATAAGGTTTTTGGCAAAAGGGAATAGATAAAAGTATGAATATTTTATTTCATATTAATTCATGGTCTTTGTTTCAATAGGAGATTGAAGTAACAGAGAAATCTAGACGGGAAGAACAGGAGTTTGATGAACTTGTGTCATTTATTCAGCAAAGACTTACACAAACAGAGGTAGATCATGTCATATGTTCCTGAAATTAATGTTGTTTATTGACACTGTTGTTAAATAGGACAGTTCATGCTTTGAAACAGTGATTCAAACATATGAAAAATGTTTTTCAGCCCATTACTCTGATCAGAGATATTGAAGATCAGACTGTAATAACAGATGAAGATGCTATCTTTGAATGTGAGATTAAAATAAACTATCCAGAAATCAAACTGTCCTGGTACAAAGGCACTGAAAAACTGGATTCTAACAACAAATATGAAATAAGAATTGAAGGTGACCGGCACATACTTAAAATCAGGAACTGTCAGCTTGGAGATCAGGGAAATTACAGGGTGGTATGCGGACCCCATATTGCTAGTGCTAAACTAACAGTGATTGGTAAGTGCAAAATTTCTATTTCAAATTAGCTTATGGTTTGGTGTAGCATCTGCTTGGTATTTCCTAAAATGTGTACTTTAACCTGCTAACAGAACCTGCGATTGAACGACAGCTGCGAGATACTGCACTCAAGGAAGGATTTACATGCTCTTTGGTGTGTCAGTTCTCTGTTCCAAATACAAAATCCCAATGGTTCAGAAATGGAAAGGCCCTTAAAATAGGAGGCAGATATGCAACTGAAGTCTCAGAGAAGGTGCACAGGCTCATCATCAAGGATGTAAAAACAGAAGATCAGGGGCGCTATACTTGCCGCTTTGACCATCTAGAAACAACAGCCGACCTAACAATTGAAGGTTTGTAGAGAGATGCACGTCTTATCATAAGAATGAGCAGCTTTGGATATATCTTAACAAATAAGACCAAAAGAAAAAAGAAATAAAAAAGAGCCACGGTGGGAAATCCTCTGGAGCAAATTCTGTTACGCATCTTTTCACCCCATCATACTTAGTCATCTGACATTTTATCTTCTTTTTCTTTCTACATTCTTATAACTGAATCTTCTCTACGATGAGAGGGATTTTTTTTATTATTTAATTCCGTTCTTCCTTCATTTGGCATTCTTATTATATGACTTCTGCTATGATCAAGACATTTTTCTTTATCAACTCATCTTCATAGCTTCTCTTGATTCTGACATAACAGAGCATTGTACCAACTACCTGATTTTCCCCCTCCCAATATATGAGTTCACTATCGTAGAATGCTAAATGCTATTTTCTTTTAATTTCTTTAGTCTTGATTTCTTTTTGTGTGTGATGGGGGGTCTAGCATATACACAAAACTTCCTATGAGCAAGAGAGAAAAAAGAATAGTAGAAAAGAATAATTGTTTTTTTTATTTCTTTCAAAACCAGCTGAACCAATTCAATTTACCAAGACCATACAGAATATAGTGGTGAGCGAATACCAGTCTGCAACCTTTGAGTGTGAGGTATCTTTTGATGATGCAGTCGTCACATGGTATAAAGAGAAAACTGAACTCAGAGAGAGCCATAAGTACAGCTTTAGGACAGAAGGCCGCTGCCATTATATGACTATCCATAATGTTACAGCAGATGATGAAGGTAATGTTATAGAATTGTCCTCCCTTTCTTGTTAATTTTTATGCAACTGCCAGAAATGGCATCGCACCCAAATGACACTTTTTGATTTCTCAGGGGTGTATTCTGTCATTGCCCGCCTTGAGCCGAGAGGTGAAGCAAGAAGCACAGCTGAACTTTACCTGACTACTAAAGGTAAGTACATGCTCTCTTCATGTTTAAAAATGTAGTAAGATGGAAGAACTGAAACAATATACTTGGAGTCAAAATAATTCCAAATACCAATCTGATTTTTTCTCTTTCAGAGATTAAACTGGAAGTGAAGCCTCCAGGTAAAGGAAAACAATTAATGCCATTTGGGCCATGTTTTGTTTTTGCATTTGAAACACCAGCAAACCTCTGCATGTTCCTAAAGGAGCTGCAGGTTTTTGAGATCTGTATATGTTCTTTTCCACCTGTGGTTCCTTATGCTGGATGTCAACGCAGAGGCTCTCCTGACCTTCAGGAATGGCCTTGTGGAAAGGGCAAGAAGTGGGGTGGGGTGGGGCGTTGAACACACACTGGTGCATGCGCAAAAGCCTGCTTGTGGCTTTTGGGATCCCTGCCTTAATATTACAGTTGAATTCAGGGTACATAGTCTTCATGTTCTTACATGTTCTGAACAGCAGAATTTCAATCTTTCTTTTAGAAGGATTTCTCATAAGGGGAAATGATTTCTAGAGGGAATCTATACGTCATTGTGAGGGTGCTTGCATGCGCCCCCAGTGCGCCCCCAAAACGACTGTGTAGATCGTGCCCTGAAGAGACGGAGGAAGAGGCGGAGGAGGAGGAGGCTGGGGAATCCGGCCGCGTCCTGCCGCCACCGCCGCCCACCTCCCCGCCGGCCTCCTGCTGCTGGCGGAAAAGCCAGCTGGGTCGGAGAGCTTTTTCTGCTCTCCGCCCGCCTTCTTCCGCCGAGCTCTCCAACCCGGCCTGCAGGGAGGTGGGCGGCGGCGGCAAGGACGCGGCCAGATTCCCCAGCCTCCTCCTCCTCCGCCTCTTCCTCCGTCTCTTCAGGACACGATCTACACAGTCGTTTTGGGGGCGCACTGGGGGCGCATGCAAGCGCCCTCACAACGACGTGTAGATTCCCTACCAGAGTTTCCACATCAAGCCTGACAACTGAACCTTTTCTGTGCTTTTTATACTGTATTTTGTATTTGTGCTTTTAACCTGTTGGTTGTTTTATTATGGTTTTAATTTTTGTGAACCGCCCAGAGAGCTTCGGCTATTGGGCGCTATAAAAATGTAATAAATAAATAAATAAATATAGCTTTATGTAATCTTAAGGACAAACCAGTTGAGATGCTGCTAATTATTATTATGTCTATGATGATCATGATTATGGCCAGAGGTATTTTCCAGAATAACATTAGCCACAGGGTATGATCCCTTTTGTGTATATGGAACAGGGAAACACCCCAGTACATTACTTCTTGCAAAACTCACAAAAAGGAAAAAGAACATAGGTCAAGTGAGATGGTACCTTACAGAGGTTTACATAACTTTGGCCCAATCTACATGGAAATGGTTTCAGAAGTGTTGTCTGGTTATATCTGGATTTTCATTCAATTGCCCTGCTCCCTCAGTGACACAGAGCAAAACCAGTGAAGTATACACTACATAAAACCCCGCTTTCACGGGTCAAACTGCAGTTGAAACCGCCACACTTCAGGGCTGGGTGGGAGTCCAGCAAGTAGAACTGAATGTTAGGGGTGGCTGAACTTGGCAAATGCTCACCCCACCACTGTCCTAGCCTGCCCACACAGTCACCATTAATACAGTGAAGGGAATCGCACCTTTCCGGACACTCCGGAAAGCTCTCCTCCCCTCCCCTGCTCCAATGAGGGCCTTAAGCCCTTGTGTTAAGAGGGTCTTTAAGGCCCCCATTGGAGTGGGGGGAAAGCACTCTTTCTGGAGCCTCTGGAAAATGTGCAATTCCGCCCCCCTCATTGTGTTAATGCTGACTGCCATTAAGGCAGTGGGGGGAAAGGGCACAATCCCCGATGCCGGGGCGGACCTGCACCTGAGTGCTTGCAGAGGCTCATGAGTACTCAGGCAAGGGTCTACCCTCACACCGGGCACGTCCAGTTGGGTCCATGAGGGCTGGGTGCGGTGGGGTCTTCTCCCCTCACAGATGCTTGCAATGTCCCTACTGAATGTCATCAACCATGTTGGTGCTGCTCAGCGAATAAAAGAGACTTTCTCCCCACCCCTTTCAATGCTTTCCTGCATGGGAAAGTTTAATGTAAGAACTGATTTATGTACCATGGTTTACCCCACACCACTCACCTCACGTCCACCAAGACTGTGAATTAGCAATATTGAAGCCCTGCTCTCCCCATGAGTTACTACCCCAGTACAACTCAATTATGACTATCGTGCTAATGCAACATTGCACAATTGTGTGATGGCAGGACTGTGAAACAGCAATATTGAAGCCCCGCACCCCACATTAGCCCCCTTAGTATACTTTTCCAAGGGAAACTGTCATTTCTATTGTTAATTCATTCATTTATTTAATTTCTATTCTGCATTTCTATTCTGCCCATTAGCTGAAGCTCTCTGGGTGGTTATATGACAACAAAATGTTGCAGCATGGAATACTCCTGTTTAGGGGTCCAATCAGCTAGCCATGCCCTCTTTCAAGTTACTCCATTTCATTCCCCTCTCCTGGTTTTGCATCCCCACCCACTCCAACAATCAGACGATATTCCATGCCCACTGAGTATGGTCAGTCCTAAGTGGACTGCTTTGGGGTTCTTCCACCCCAGCACCATGGGTTTTATTCCCTAAATATTTATTGTACTTCTGCAAATCTTGAAGCTACTAATCTCTCTCTCTTGATTATGCCATTTTGGCTACATTAGGAGCCACACTCTGATAATTAGTATGCTATTTGTATATAGCATAAAACCAAATCAATGCGATCACTTCCTTCCTTGTCTGTTGGCTTTCCAGATATCCCAGATGCTAGAGTTGCCGTTCCAGTCGAAGTTCCAGCAGAAGGTAAGCTTTTTATTTTTTAAAATTGGCTGCTACGAGTGGTGAAGAAAGTATTTTAGAACACTGTGCCAGATGAATGGATTTTAATGAAAATATTCCTTATGTTTCCAAGATATTCCTGCTCTTCCTATCTTACTTCCAATGCCAGAAGAGAAGAAAAAGGAAAAAGGTATTACAGCATTGCAGTTCAGTAGAGGAACACCACAAATCTTTCTGTATTCTTTCACTTGCTGGGTTTCTTTATGCGCTTAATGGGTTTTTGTTTGTTTTTTAAGTGGTTAAAAAACCAGTTCTGAAGAAAATTCCCAAAAAGCCAGTTCCAAAAGCTCCAGAGGAAGTTGCGCCACCTGAAGGTACTATCAAATAGCTTGTTCAAGCATTATAAAGCTGAATGATAAAGAACAATCAGATGGTGGGTTAAAGCAAAATGGTAACACGCTTGTTACACTTCAAGTATGCGCCTCAAATTCTAAAGTCCTTATAACCTATCACATTTTTTTTATTTATTTATTTATTTATTTATTGCATTTATATACCGCCCCATAGCTGAAGCTCTCTGGGCGGTTTACAAAAGTTAAAAACAGTAAACATTAAAAACAAATACGATGAGTGCACACAGAGCACCACTTCAGGAAAAGTTTTCACATGTACCAGCTGTACATGTGCAGGTTCTGTACATGCAATTGGGTCCCCCTGCCATTTTGTTACTGAAAGTAATTCGATTTCAGCTTTAGTCAACTGGATTGTTGCAGTTGAATTTGACAAAACAGAAGACATATTTAGTGGGATTCATTCCCAAGACATGTGCCTCTTTGGTTTGTCTGAAAATGTTCATGAGAGCCATAGAAAGCACACAGCTCAGTCCAGTAAACCAAATCCAATTTCATCTCATTGATGTGAATGAGATGGCATCAAATTAAATCCAAGCATTACAGTGTGGTGATACATCGAGCTGCTTATCAGACATGTTTGTAAATGTTTCAGAAGTGGTAAAGAAACCAGAACTGCCATCTTCTGCCCTAGTCCCAGCCCCCACAGTACAGGAAATTATTCCAAGAAAACGTAAAAGAATCAAATGCTGAAATGCACATAAGAAAGAAATAATCTGTTGTTGGGGAAATAGACCCTTAAAACCATGCAGATGTAATTCTACATTTTCCCTTCAATCATCTTAACTTCATTGCTCATCCTATGGATCTCCTTACTGGCATATCCTGATAATACTAATTTGAACTCTTTTTCTTTATTTCAACATTTACTTCCTGAGTTTGTTGCAGATGAGCCTGCATGCTGTTTGCCCATTGAATAAAATAGACACAAAAATACATTCTGAGATTATTAAAATTTCTTACCAAAACCCAGGGATTACACATTTTTACACTGAGCAAATGACTCAGTTCGTTTATCTATCCATTCACATGCTATTTATTTATATACAATATTTATATACCGCTCGCCATTGAAAATTTCAGAGCAGTGTACAAGATAAAATGAAAATAAAAACAGAATAAAACACTTAAAATACAATGACTCATAGCAGGACATTAAGGAAAGGCTTCCTGGAATAATGGTGTTTTCAGGAGGCGCCGAAAGGAGTACAAAGTTGGTGCCTGCCTGACCTCCAGAGGCAGGGAATTCCACAGGAGGGGAGCCACCACAATGAAGGCTCTTCCCCTGTTGGACTCCAATCGGAGGATGGATCTATGTGGAACCACCAGGAGCAGACCCTCGGATGACCTCAGTGACGAGGCAGCTTGGTAGGGGAGAAGGCGCTCTCTCAGGTATCCTGGTCCCAAGTTGTTTAGGGCTTTGTACATAAGTACAAGAACCTGAAACCTGGCCCGGTAGCGAATAGGCAGCCAGCGCAGTTCCCTCGGCAGGAGTTACATGATGGAAAGGGGCAGCTCCAGACAACAGCTGAGCTATAATAAATGCATCCGCCATCCATGTTGCTGTTGTTTTAAGAATGACATGACATTGAAACCACATGATCAAAAATGGCTGTATGTGTATTATTTCAAAGCATGTGCTCAGTGAATGTTCTGAGAACTTCCAACATTCATGCAAGTGTTATTTTTATTAAAGTTCCTGCAAAGAAACCTCAAGAGGTCAAAGTAACCACTGTGGCAAAGAAGAAAGAAGCAGTTTATGAGAAAAAGGAAGAAATCTATGAGGTTCGCAAAGAAGCATATGAAGAATGGGAAGAAGATTATGGAGAGAAGCATGAATATTATGAAAGAACGGAAGGTTACGATGAAGGAGAAGAGGAATGGGCATATGGAGAAAGAGAAATTTCTTATGAGGAAAAAGTTTATCACGAAGAAGGTATTGCTTCCTTTTTAAAACAATATTGCCTTTACTGTTTTTGTTTCCTTCTCTCTTCCCCCCCTTATATGATTAATTGCCTAGATCTCTTATTATTAGTATTATTATTTATTTATATAGCACCATCAATGTACATGGTGCTGTACAGAGTAAAACAGTAAATAGCAAGACCCGGCAGCATAGGCTTACATTCTAATAAAATCATAATAAAACAATAAGGAGGGGAAGAGAATGCACCAAACAGGCAGTATTGTTTAACTGACCTTTCAGGGGAGGGTCTCCACAGCTTTAGAAAAGCTGCTGTTTCTTTTTCTACAAATTGTATTTTTATGCAGCAGTCAACTGGTTGAAAAAAAACTTAGGATGGCTGTCCAACCATTTTACCTACATTCTGCCTAAGATGATAGCAGATTATGTAACAACTTAAACCATTTTTGTTTGTGTGAATATGGGACCCACATAATGATGCTACAGTATTTCAGGAAAAGGTGGTCAGTAGTGAATCACACCTAAACTGAGAGTAGACAATTATTAACATTTGTGAACCGCCCAGAGAGCTCCAGCTATTGGGCGGTATAGAAATGTAATAAATAAAATAAAATAATAAATAAAATAAATCATACACTTCACTCATCATTAACTTTGCTACAATTATGTGGCTCTTGATGTTTATTTCTTGAAGTAGGTATAAAGTAATGTGATAAAAACCTATTTTACCGGGTATACTATTTTCATTATATTACTTTTTTTTCTTTTTCAACTGTTGTAAAATACCTTGAGCAAGGGCAGAGGCACAGAAGAAAACAAACAAACAAGATAATGTCAACTAGCATAGATCTAAATACTAGCCTGAGATATTAAAGAAGTGTGCTTTCATGATCAATTGCCATTGCTGCACATTCCTTGACATCAATGTTGTTCATGTTTCAGTGGTTCAAGTTCCAAGAAAGCCAGAACCTGAACGAAAAGTGCCAGAAATTTCAAAGAAGAAGGAAGAAAAGAAAAAGGTTATCGTACAGAAAGGTATGAGCTTTACACTCTTAGCATCAAAATATTTCCTGTTGCAGCATGTCTCATTTCAGTTCTCACTATCATTTTCTTAAAGTGCAAGTTTACTATTAAGTTCATTTTTAGACATTAAAGGGGAACAGGAGTGCCCTTATAGTTAAGGCGAGTCTCAGAAAACAAATATTTCTGCCATTATAAGCCTCAAGATTCTATAGCTTATAAAAATGACACCTGTTGAGCTAATAACCTGAACTGTGGCATCCATGATGTTCTTGATGAGGTCTACAATTGTGAAAAATATCAAATCAATCTGATGCAAAGGGCCGTGGTACAGCAAACTAAACAGTGCTAAAAATCGACATCAATAGTAGGGGAGCCAGTACAAGTGATTGCTAGCAATTTCTCATTGACTGGGTTCGAAACTGGTGCAAGTGTATGGAGGCTTTTATGCCCCCCCCCTTGCCCTCCAAAAAATTCCCACAAAGGCCAGGGATCCCTCTAGAATAGCATGATAAGGAGGAGCAGCCTCCATTGGAAGATGGTATACCCCTTCCCCACATGCATGCTTAGAAGCACTCTTGCATGGAGGGAGAGTGTGCGTGAACCTCAGCAATGGACACGTTTTGAGGGCTGCACTTACCAGCCATTTCAGAAAAGCTCTTCACATTGGTAACTGCATTCTAGCAACTACCATTCCTTCCTCTCCATAATGCCCCAGAAAGATGTTTGATCATTCCAGGGCATTCAAGATGGGGGATAATGGCGGCAACATGAGGAGCTTAGAGTGGTTGCAACAAAAGGAAGAGAAGAAAGGAAAGGGAAAAAGAAAGTTTTTGAAAACTGTTCCCACCCCACCACAAAATGTGTCCCCAAAACGTGTCCTCTGATAAATCACTGAAATATCCCTACAGGTGATAAAAATGGTGGTGGTGGTGATGGCGGTTTCACAAGATAGGAACATATGAAGCTGCCTTATATTGAATAAGGACTGGCAGCAATGGCTCTCCAGTGTTTCAGGCAAGAGTTTCTCCAGCCTTACCTGAAGACACCAGGGATCAAACCAAGGACTTCTGCATGCAAAGCAGTTGCTCTACCGCTGTGCTGTGATCCCTCCAACGGCCAGAGAAATGGAGAGTGGACTAGTGAAAGGCTACGTCATGTCAGAAAGTTCGGGGACAGAAAGTTCCCTCCCTGAAAGGGAAATCCAGCCTGGTTTTAAAATCATTCCCATTACACGGCAAGGAGCCCGGGTTTAAATAGCTACTTCCAAGCTAATGTGACGCATCTTAAATCCCTTGTAGTTACTCGAAAACCTGTAACTGAAGAGGTTGAAAGAACTTCTCAGAGGCTAGAAGAAGAACACCTTAAACGGGCTAGAGGTACTACTGAACGACATGTAAATTGTATGTGCTTAAGAAGAGTGTGTGAGGCTATTGATACATTTCCTTCCATTTAATACCCATGAAACATAGCAAGACAGGCAGCTGCCTTATATATCAGGTCCATCCAGCTCAGTTCTATCTACTTTGTTTGGCAGCCTCTTTCTAGGCTTCCAGGCAGAGAGAGGGTCTTTCCCCTCCCTTCTCCTTTAAATTGGAGGTGCAAAGGATGGAGCCTGGGATGTTCTGTATGTAAAGCTCATTTGTAGCCCCTCCCTGATGGAAGGAACAATCGCCTGTGGTTCTAAGTGTCCTCCTTGTAGCCATGTAGTTGAAGAAAAACAAATTTAATACTTTTGGGGAGAAAGTGAGAAACATGATTTTAACTTATTTTAGTTTATTTGTACCTTTTAGCCAGTTGTGTCTCAAGGGCTCTTAACGGAGGATGTAACTTCATACAATGATAAGGAATAAGTCCCAAACACTTTAAAAGTGTACTGTTTAAACATACAAAGTATGATGCCTGGCAGCTAATGGGCTTTTAATGGTATTTCCTATAAACTGTGTGAAGAAAGGAAAATATTATAGTCAATTGAGAGTGAGGGCATTTAGGTAATAGTTTGGGCATATCTGGCTAAACACACTCCTTACTCGACTAAGTAACAGGGAAAATTTAGCAGGATATTAAGACCTTCACTCAAAACTAGCTCTAACTCCTCCAAGCTCCTTTCAGAAAACATGGTGAGGCAGAAGTTAGCTGTATTTGTTCTGCTTAGCTCTGTCTTCATTCTTTTTATCAAATGTATACCACTTCTTTTATTTGGAAATCTAAAAGGGTTGTCTTTATGCCCCTTGCTCTGCTTCCAAGTAAGTGAGGCAAAAGTGTGTGCCTATAAGGATGTTAAAGTGTGATTGATGTTAAAGTGTTAGATGTTAAAGTGTGATTGATCATGAATGATGACTAAAAAAAGGCTGTGGTGTCTTTCACGTGTTTGGGACTAACCGTTTATATCCTTAAAGCTCCAGAAGCTCCACCACAGAAACCTGCACGGAAGATTGTGCATGAAGAAGTTATAGAAAGAAAAGGTAGAAAGCATAATCTTTTCTTTTATCAATATTTATGTATAATACTTGTACGAAGTATTAACATAGATTTTTGTATGTGCAGGTCCACTCATATTTCCCCTGTCCTGTCCTGTCCTGCAGTAAGCACTGTTTTTAGAACCTGTTAGCATATTGGCCTTATGTTATTTCCAATACACAACAGCAAAAGGCATGGTCCTTCTCCATGCAGAAGCAGTGATCATGCATTGAGAGATCCTCAGATTTCCGTGCTCTTAGCAGAACTCGGTTTGACCCCTATCCCTCTCTGTGTGCATGGAAGATCAGCAGCAGCGTGCAAAGGCATACCTGCAGACAAAGCAACAGGGCAGTAAAGGGAACAAATGGGTTCTGCAATAGATTGTTGCAGCATACCCTTGCACATTAGCAAGAGGGCTCCTGTTCAGGATTCTTGCCAGCCAGCCTTGCACTTCTTCAGGTTGCTGTAAGCTAAAGCAGGACATTCCATCACATCCTCCCTTGATGTTTTGGTTTTATTTTCCAACAGAAACTCAATATTCTATGACTACTGAACATCCTGAATCCTCATTGGGCTATTTTGATGGAGTGCCTTCTCAGGGGTTTCTGTAATTTTATTTTTATTTTATTATATTTCTGCAAACCTCAGGGCTTCCTCAAAGAAGTCAATACTACTCACTTGTTTCTCAGCGACCCCCATTTTAGCTCCAATCCGGTCAGCACTCATGACCTGAGTTTGGTCTTAGAAGGAGTGCTGGAAGATCCTATTCACTGTAGTGTGCCTATATCTTTAAATTCTTTTATTTAAAAATATTAACGTGAATTATTGTTTTTAAAGTACCAGACGAACAAAAATGGACTATTTCCGAGGAAAAGGTGTCTGTGTCATATCACAAAGAAGAGGAATATACTTATGGATCAGGTAACTACAAATATCTTTAAATTCCTTTCTCTCCTTGCTATTTTCTCTTGTGTGAAAATTGATTCTGCAGTATCTTGTAGATGCGACAGCTCTGTGCATACATGGGACCGTCCCACACAGAATAGCTAACTCTTTCTTTTTACCGGAGCATATAGACTCCAGTGGGCTTTCATCTGCATGTGAGGGTCTGCTCCTTACATTGAAATCCATGGGAGCAGTACTCAAGCACAAGAACTTTATAAGCATATAAAGTCAGGGCTCTGGACTGAGACAAAAGTGCAAATCTCTTTGCTATTGCATTTCATTTGTTGTTTAATGTACCATTTCACTGCTTCGTAAAACAGAGTGTGAATATAATTTTTAAATCTTACAATTCTCATTAAAGAACCAGAAGAGTATGAAGAAGAAAGCTTCTATGTGGAATACCCAACTGAAGGTAGATTCAGTCTCTTTTCAAATCAGTTTTACCTTGTTTTCTAGTGTGTGAGTAACAGTATTAGTTGTTGAAACTATGTGTAGCTGTGTAGTTGTTAGTGAATACCTTTGTCAATCCTGACCTAATGTCATTAGCGCTATTCAGGTGACCAAGCAATGCATGGAATGGTGAGGGTTACCAGCTTGCATGGAGAGAGCATAAGGTTATATATGCTGTAAATGTATAGGCTCTGTACAGAAGATCTAAAGATTGAGGGCGAGGAGAGCAGGAATGATTCTGTCTCCCATCTCTCCACACATTCGTTGCCCATCTGCTTTGTGTTTACCATTTTAGTGTTATCTAGAATGGAGAGTAAATACAATTTTCAATCTCTTTTAAAGAACCAGATGAGTATGATGAAGAAAGGTTCTATGAGGAGGTTCCTGAAGTTCCACCACCTAAAGGTAGATTTTTCATACTAATTTAATATTCTTTTGTAGGATGCGAGTTCATCGAAACTCCTAGCTATTAAAAACTTGAGCTCTGTGGTTGTTATTTTACACCTTTGTTGATCATGGCCCTTGTTTCTGAGTGTCCACATTTGTCTTTCTTAGCAAATTAGCAAAGCTCACATGATTTTAAGTTATAACATTACAGTAGCATGAAAAATACTCTTATGGTCCCAAATTCTGACAAACCCAAAATCATTCTCTTTAAAGTCCCTGAGGTGCGTAAGAGAGTAGAAGAAAAAATTCCAGTTGCTGTTCCCAAGAAAGAAGAAGCCCCACCAGCTAAAGGTGAGTAAGATATAGAAAATAATAATCTTACGTCAGACATGTCCCCTGTCTGTGTACTACTGTCTTTCAAGTGATTGTAACACAACACAAAATATGATTATGCTACCATAAGAAAAAGTTGGCTTTACCGCTAACATCCTTCAGATTTAATGTATATTTGATGCCACTAATTTAATCTCGAATAACTTTAACTGCCTTTCTTAAAATACATAGATGGTTTTAAACCTTCATTATTTCTTCACTATTATGAATGACTCCAGGCTTTTAGCACTTTCCTAAACTTTCATACCTGTGTGTCTTTAAAGTGCCCGAAGTGCCCAAGAAACCAGTCCCAGAAAAGAAAAAGCCTGCCCCTCCTCCGAAAGTAGAGGCACCACCAGCTAAAGGTACATCGGTTGTCGGAAGAAAAGCAAGATCCTTTCATCTTGCTTATCTTAAGTCTTTTGCATTCTCCAGAATGTATCCTCACATGTGTTACTTATATGTCTCTGTTGTCTTTTGCAAGCAAAGTATGTATCTATTTATGTACACACTACAACCATGGGATAACAAATACTTTTCTAAGTTTTCCTTCGTTACATAACATTTTTTAAAATCTGCATGCTGTGTATAGCGCAAACTAATAAAGGCGTATTATTATGTGGGTAAATTTTAAAGGAATACGTGTACAATGCAGTTATGTTCATGGCTGTAGCCTGAGAATACCCTTTTCTATTAACACCAAAGATTTAGAGTGATGCTTTCATCTGTCATTTATCTTACTTCTACTTCTCTGTGTTTGTTTTTCGGAATCTTTGGATATTGGATCCCAAATAAGAGTTTCAAATAATAAAACTCTTTCTTTTATTTTTAAATAATAAAGTGCCAGAGGTACCGAAGAAACCCGTTCCAGAAGAACGAAAGCCTGCTGCTGTTCCCAAGAAAGTGGCACCACCAGCTAAAGGTACTTGGGTACTACCCAATGTTCTCTCTTCATATGTTTTGTCTCCATACATTTTGTCTTCATATGTAATCACAAATTTTGCGTTTACATCAACATGTATGTAGTTGTCTTTCTGTGGTGGAAATGTCTGTTTATTTATATGTACCAGGACTGGTGGCTTCAGGAAATCTTAAGCTGAGGTCCTTCTGAGTGCTGGGCTGGGAAATTCCTTTTTAGGACTACCATCTCTTCCTTCATCTATGAATATATAATCACTAACCATGAGATGTTATTGATCAGATGTTATGTGTCCAAGTAATCCTCAGAATCTGTTTTTAATATCTTTAAAGTGCCAGAAGTACCAAAGCCAGTCCCAGAAGAAAAAGTACCTGTTCCTGTTCCTAAAAAAGGTATGACAACATTGCTAATAAACAGCTCTTTTTATTTGTTGTTTCAAACACCATTTAAATGATGTGTGTCATGAATAAATCTGAGATCCCTCAAAAGTTATTGTTTTTGTGTTGTAGCTGTAGTTTTCCTACAATATAGGAAAATAATGTCTTCATAAAAAGAAATACTCTTCAATTAAACAAATGTGAAAATACTATTAGTTGTGTTTAGAATGTCACGTTTTCATTGTTTTACATAAACGTTTAGTAATTTAGCTGTGATTGTTTTAAAGTATCCAGTTCCAATGTGTCTTAACAATATCACAAACTGATAAATCAATTTTATCAATATTAGATTTCAATATTCTTAAAACTAATGTTTTTAAAGTGCCTGAGGTACCTAAGAAAGCTGTTCCAGAAGAGAAAGTTGCTGTTCTGAAGAAAAAAGAGGTTCCCCCAGCCAAAGGTACAAGATTCACACCTGGATATATATATTTTTTAAAAAAATGATTCTTTTCTTCCTTTCTTTGTATTTTCCTCTTAATTATATGTATAGTCATCCCTACCCCACTAAATTTGAGTCTTGTGCAGGATATGTTTGGGATATGTTTGTCTGTGATTGTTGATATCAGTCATAATTATGTTTGTAACCTCTATATATTCTTATATATGCTTCTTTTAAAATTATTAAAAGTCCCTGAGGTGCCCAAGAAAGTGGTTCCTGAAGAAAAAGTACCTCGACCACGTAAAAAAGAAGAGGCTCCTCCAGCTAAAGGTATGCTATTCTTTTTTTAACCACCACCCCTCCAAAAAAAACACCATTTGTGTTTTACATCTGTCCTATTTTTGTTTTGTCCTGCATTGCCTTTTTGATCATTATCTACTCTTTATAGTTTAAGTTTGTAGTTTTGTTATCATTCCTGTCTCTTTGGAAATTCTAAAACTGAATGATCTCTTTAAGTGCCTGAAGTACCGAAGAAAGTCATCCCAGAAGAAAAATTACCTGTTGCTGTTCCCAAAAGAGTGGAACCTCCTCCAGCCAAAGGTATGCTTTTGGGACAAGGCTGCAACAGTCTTTATGATATCACCTTTGCCTTTTTCTCGTACACCACCTCCATTGCAAGATATCTTACTACCCGGTGTGGGTGGGTGGGGAAATCAGCAACTGCAATCCTGCCAGCCGCATAGGAGGCCTGCTTTTAGGGGCCTGAGGTTGAAGTTGGGTGAGAACAAAGGAGAGATCTCACTCCAGTGGCTCCGCCCCTTTGGCCCTACCCCATCAACGCTCTGATTGGCTCAGCAGTCCTCTCCTTGGGGAGATGCTCATGTTGCAGCTGTGCAACCACTCCTCACCAGCCTTTCCTCCTTTCACTGTCAACCTGTGCGCCCCACAGATCATGAATCCTTGGTAAGAGGGGATCTCAGCTTGTGGGACAAGACTGTAAATCTTATCATCTTAAAGAGCCTTTGCTTTTTCTTGTATGCTGATCATCATCATATATTTCATACCTTGTCATATTGCTAGTAGCTATTCAGTACATTCTTGTATTGATTGTCTGCGAATTTGTGGGGGTTGTTTATGTGTTTGTTTTTCAGTACTGTATTAGCTTTACTTTGTATGTTCCATATTAAAGAGCAGTATGCAGTTTACTTTTCTTTTTTGCACAACCTTCAGTTGTGTAAATCTTTAGATAAATATCTGCAAAGTACTAGCCTCAGTCATCATTAAAAATATATTCCAATTGAAACTCCACACATTTAATGTCTTTCAAAGTGCCTGAGGTGCCTAGGAGAGCTGTTTTAGAAGAGAAAATATTTGTTTCAGAAGAAAAAGTATCTGTTGCCATTTCTAAAAGAGTGGAAGCTCCTTCACCTGAAGGTATCTTGCAAATAATTGGAACTCTGAGAAACCTAATCATTTTGAGACACTTTTTGCAGTCATAAACTAAATGTCTGCTTGTTCTGCTCCTTGTTGCTTCCTGATAACATGAAGAGTTAACAGTTTTGTGTCTGTGTTTACTAGAACATTTTCTATCTTAGAACACTAAAAGAAAGTGTCTTTTGAAGTCCTGTTCTGTGACCCTGGTCATGCAGGCTAACCCCACACCTGCGTGCCCAGTGATGACCCCTTCTCCATTACTTATCAATTTTGATACATTTGTGTGTTTATGTGATATATAGATATATAGATATATATATCGTGCGTGTGTCTGTATGTGTCTCCATATATATATATATATATATATATATATATATATGTGCTACAAATACATCTATACTAAAAAATTCCCAAAAAACTGTGGCTTGTATCTGAAGAGCCATGAACAGAAGGAGAAAATGCAGTAATGCTATTTTGTGAACTTCTGAAGAACCCTAGCAGAAGATGCTTCACAGTGCAGTGCCAAAATGTATCAGAGGTTGCATGATAGTGTAAGAAGCAGAGGAAAGAGGCAGATTGTAGGGTATAAACTCTAGTTGCTCATTAAAATGGTATTGAGAATGAATGTATGCAATGTCTTGGGTAAATGGAGGACACCTTTTCCCATCAGAAGGGACCTTTTGCTAGTGAAAGATCTTACCCCATTATTATTATTATTATTATTTATATAGCACCATCAATGTACATGGTGATGTATTATCCTTGTGTCCTTCTAAATCCCATGCAAATAAGTCAACATGATCTAGACCCATAGGGTATTTCTAGTGCACCATGGCTTTTCCTGCATAAGTTCCACCCAAATTTTCTCACAGGACAACTAGACCATGACAGAGTCACAACATGGCAATAGTGCAGGATTCCATTGATCAGGGTGAAAGGCATACCAGGCCAGATATACCATTATTATTATTAATAATAATAATAATAATCTATTTATTTATATAGCACCATCAATGTGCATGGTGCTGTACATAGTAAAAGAATAAAACAGCAACAACCTGCCACATAGGCTCACATTCTATTAAAATCATAATAAAACAGTAAGAGAAGTAAGATAATGCACCAAATAGGCTCAGGGGACAATAAAACTAACAGTGTAAAAGTAAGAACAGAATCAAGTTCTAAAAGCTGTAGAAAAAAGAAAAGTTTTCAATTGAGCTTTAAAACCAATAATTGAACTCATGTTCCGCACATGCTCTGGAAGAGAATTCCAGGCATAAAAGGCAGTGATAGAAAATGGACAAAGCCAAGCAAGAGAAGTAGAGACCTTTGGGCGGGAAGAAACATGGCATTTGATGAGTGAAGGTCATATCTAACCTTGATTGACTTACTTTACTGTAGGTTCTCTTATATAATCATTGAAATGGGAGAATTCTGACATTACTAGAATTACAACTGATACCAAGTGTATGTATACATGTGTATTTTTGTGTATACAGTCTTGTTTATGTTGTTTGAATGCATGTCTATCACAACTATCTTGACCTGACAAGACTGGTTATAAGACATCACATTCCACAGGAGTATTAAAAAATAAACTCATCTTTAAAATATCAACAGTGGAAAGATGGACTGAAGAAGTGGAAGAAGAAGAGGAAGAGGAGGAGGAGGAGGAAGAAACAGCTGTCACTTATGAGAGAGAGGAGGAGGAGATTTCATATGAGAAAGAAGAGGAAATTTCGTATGAGAGAGAGGAAATTACTTATGAAAGAGAGGAGGAGATTTCAGAGGTGTCAGGTATGCCACAATTCAAAAGTCAACTAATGTCAGTCTTGGTGCAGTAGGATAATTGTCATTATGTCATTTGATCTGAGTTAAATGTAAATGCCGAGCCTTTTTAAAATCTAATCTATCATATGCTGCGTGTGATATGGTTTGCACCATTCAGAACTGCTTAGTTTAACCCAAATAGAAGATTAAAACATTAAATTTAAGGATACGTCTTGAATATATATTAATTAAAAGTTGCTCGTCAGGTTCTGTGTCTTTTCTAAGCCCTGTTCAGCTGAAATGTTGAGGTGCTTAATCAAACTCTGAGCAGGGTGCAACGCCATGCCATCTAGTTCTGCCCCTCATATGTATGCTGCCTTCCCCGGCTCCCTGACGTCCATGTGTACAGCATAACATCTGCAGAAAGGAAACCTTAGCATGTAGAAATGTACACATGAAGCCATCCACGTGACCTGGAACCCTTCTTGTGTGGAGTGTCCAATCACATAGATTTTTTTACATGTGCAGGTGTACATGCAAAGACTTCTTTTCTGCGGACATTAGTACACACAGAGATCAGAAGTTAGGGCAATGCATCACGGCCCCACTCTCCACTCACAGTGATTCAGTATGTCAGCATTTCTTCTGAACAGGGCTTTATACTCCACTGTATTGTTGTTAAGCACTTCCTTTTAGTACTTTGGGTTGCTTAGCTCAGAGAGCAAGAAAATTCTTCAAAACAATGTGAGCAACCAGAAACCATGCATCTAATGCAAAAATCAAGAAACTCATAAAAGCAACTGTATCTAACTTAAAGAGATATTTGCCACCCATATATTTGCCTCCTAGCCTTAAACAAAATGGAAGTGCATGGAATCTATCTGAAGGCCTTGCTTCAAGACTTATGAAATTATAGAACATGACCTAATAATCCCTTTAATGGGGCTCTTTTAATTTATGGAATTAATTTTATGAATTTAATTTATGAGATACAACCTATGAGACCATATTTTCAAGGCATTGAGTTGTGTCACCTCTTGCTGAAGTCACTAGATGTGGTTACATTGACTTCAGTGGGAAGTAATTCAGTCCAGCACCTCACCTTGTTTTATGGCACAGCTGGGCATCATGTGAGCCTTCCAGATGTGTTGGCCTACAACTCCCACCAGTCCAAGCCTGCACAGTCAATGGTGAGGGATGATGAAGCCATGTATAAAATAAACTTGAAGAACCAATTATTTATATGAGATAAGCAAATAAGTGTGCATGTCTTTGGGCAAATTCAGATGATGACAGGCCCACTAAACATCTACTGTGTGGCCAATACCCGACAGCCTATATGCAATGGGGCATGGTGCCAAGCCTCAATAGAGAGTACAGAGAGAGTGCATGTAGGAAGTAACATGAGATCCAAGTAAATATGAATATGAAGCGGTGTGATTCTCCCACTAAATGTTTGTAGCAGTACTGGTTTCGTTCGTTTTGTTAATTGTATCAACATTCTTATACCAGCTATTCAACTGTACATTCTTAACAATATCTTTACATTAACAGAAGAGGCCTACTACGCTGAGGAGACAGTGCATGTTACTGTTCCCGAGGAAGTGCCACCAGTTAAAGGTATACCAGCAAACTCTTCCATATAAAAGTATAAACTCTTCGATATGAAGGTCTGACAGCTGTCTATCTCATACTTCATTATTATTGCATTTCTGTTTCTGTCCATGGTGGTGTTTGAAGACATCCAGACATATTTGGAACTGAGTCCAGTCAAAGCTGCAATACCTTTGCCACCAATGGCTTGGATCCTGCATTTCCTCCCACCAGCAGACGCACTGCCTGAGCAGAGTTCCGTTCAGCAGACTCTGTCCAGTGGGAAGCAGGGATCAATCTTTGCCAAATGCTCCCTCCCCCAGAACCCCCAGTGCCATTTCCTATGCTGTTCCAGAGGATCCACCAATCCTCTGGAGCAGATTTTCAGGAGGGCATAGGGGACTGCGGTGGGAGGGGAGGATCAACACAGATCACATTCTCCACTGTTCTACCAGTAGAAACTGTCCACTGGATTCCATATATGAAGAGAGATCCTAGATCCAACCCAATGGCTCACATTGACTTTATATAACATCTTGTATGTCTTTTCATTCTTCTGGTACAGCTAAGTGCATCTTAGTGCATCTGTGTATCACAGAGTTAGATTCTGAGCACTTGAACTCTGCTTTGCATTGAGTGATTGGTTCATCTCTTTATGTTTCGCTGCCATTTATAAAGGAAATTTGTGACATCTCATATAAAATTTAGAAAAAACATTACTTTTTCTTAAATATTCTTTCTGAAGTTCCTGAGGTCCGGAAGAAACCTGAACCAGAAAAGAAAGTGGCTGTTCCCAAGAAACCAGAGGCTCCTCCGGCCAAAGGTACACAAACTGCTTCTTGTCACCTTTAAGTCTTCAATAATGTAATATTGTGTGTATGTTTGTGTATGTGGGTGGGTAGGTGAGCGAAAGATAATTGAGCTAATGCTAACCTCTTTTATATGAAGTATGAGTAGCTGTCTGTGTTTAGGCAATTAGTTGTGTTTCTTCAGTGAAATCTGTGTGTCATTAGTTCTCAGTGTATTTTTCCTAATGTTATTAAATTCGCTCCAACATTATACAATTGTGTACTATTTTTAAGTGCCCAAGAAAGTTCCTCCTAAAGAACCGGTACCGCCTAAAGTAAAAGAACCTCCACCAACCAAAGGTAAATGTTTAAAAAAACCTCTCTTCTCAGTGATGTTTTTGTCTAAACATTGTTGTATATATTTTTTGTTGGTGAGTTTCACATGGGAACTATTTGTGTTTCATATATCTCTTGAAAACATGTCACCATGTTTTCGGCCCTCTTTCAATCTTCAACCAGTGGTGTGATCAATTCTTAAGTCTCTTTCACAGATTCATCCATGTTTTTGATACGGTAAAAATTCATATGTATTATAAAAGGACCTAATTCAGTTCAAAATAGATTTTTACCTATTTGAAATAGAGCTGCTTGCAATATGCCTACCTTCTTCTTTTTTTAAGTGACTGAAGTCCATAAGAAAAAAGTAATCACTGAGGAAAAAGTATCCGTCACTAAAAAGGAGGAGGCTCCACCCAAAAGAGGTACATCAAGTTATACATTCTGCAGAAGGCTTCGGTAGCTCACTATGGGTTGGGAATAGAGCCATTTCAATAAATCCTACAGGACTAGGGGATTCAGTTGCCAAACACCCCTCTTCATGACACATAGCAAACCACTTTGGAAGCTGAGGGAACTTTCCAAAGCTGTTTGTGATATGCCATTGTGGGGAGAACCTGTTGTTCAAACAAATAACAAGTTAAACAAAAATTACTGGGCATGCCTAAAGTAGGTCTTTCAGTGCCAACCATTGTCCAGTTGGTCTAATTATGTTAAATTGTTATTGTTTCCTTTTTTGGCGTACAATGTCTATGTCTTCCTATCTTTAATCATTTTTGTAACCTGTCTATATTTGTCACATGTGAGTAATACAAATCACCTGAAAAAATATATATCTTTGAAGTGCCAGCAGTGCCAAAGAAAGCTGTACCAGAGGAGAAGGTCCATGTTCCAGTTCCTAAGAAAGAGGTGGCACCACCAGCTAAAGGTACACTAATGTTCTCTGACTGAACAAAAGGCTCTTGCATGAAACAGCAACAGCAGCCGCTGATGTTCGGATCTGGCTTCTTTGAGGGCTCATCTACACCAAGCAGGATATTCCATTATCCTGTTTTTAACCTGTTGGTTGTTTTATTATGGTTTTAATTTTTGTGAACTGCCCAGAGAGCTTCGACTATTGGGTGGTATAAAAATGTAATAAAGAAAGAAAGAAAAGAAAGAAAGAAAGAAAGAAGTATATAAAAGGCAGGAGCCACACTACTGCTTTATTGTGGCATTGAAGTGCACTGAAGGATCTACACTACTGCTTTGTACTGGTACTGAAGTGCACTGACAAGTTTTGGGGCCCAGGACACATCTACACCAAGCAGGATATAACAGTATGAAAATGGTATATGATATGTGTCATGGGCCCCAACAGTTCTCAGTGCACTTCAATACCGCTATAAAGCAGTAGTGTGGCTCCTGCCTTTTATATACTGCTTTCATAGTGGAATATCCTGCTTGGTGTAAATGAGCCCTGAGACAAGCCATTTAAAGCTGGTTAAACTGTTAAAATGTTCTTTAAACAAAGGTGGAATATTAGTTTAAATGGCCGTGCCAAGGAGATTCACCCTTGAAATGCTTTATACTACACATTTTTGTGGCTGCAAGCTTTAACCAGTAACTGTGGCAGGATCTACACTACTGCTTTAAAACAGTTTATAACTAGTGACAACTGTTGGGGCCCAGGACACGCTCCATATTCAGTTTTCAAGCCATTTTCGAAGTGTCATATTCTGCTTAGTGTAGATCTAGCCTTAGTCACCTAAAGCTTCAGTTAATTAATTAGTAAGGGCCAATTGTAAAAGACAGACGTCATTTTTAAAAATGGTCAGGCGAAGAATTAAAGGCACCCTTAATTAAGGGTGAGGTTTTGGCATTATGGAAGTCCATTCAAATTTAATAGATTGATTAATTAATTTGTTAAAAGGCAATGATCAATCAACTAAAAATCCAGTAGCTGCTTTGGGTGCACCTCAAGCAATTGTCCTGTGCTGATATTCAGCAGCTCATTGCGGTTAGACCTTAAAGGATTGATTCTGTATTATGTAATATCTTTTTCAATATTATTTATTCTGTCAGTGAACCTGTCGTGCCCATACGTTTCCTCTGTTTTGTGCTTGTTAAATTTCTCTGCCTTTGTTGGAAAATGTTGTCTTGAATCCAAGCATTCTTCTCACAATGTTCTACAACTTGCGTAGTTTTGGTCTTTTATTTGCTTTTATTTCTGGTGTGCTTTATCATGATTTCATAAATTATTATTTCTGTTAATATGCATTGCGTTTATTATATATGGTTCTTAGAAAAAGAGCAAATTCCATAAACCGAAAGCATGCTAGTTGCTAATGTAAGTATAGTGCAGAGTTTTTAATCTCTGCTAAATGTATGTCTGCTGAAAATTATGGTGTCATGTTGGTCTTAAAATTATGTTGTCATGTTAGAAAAATTGTTTTGATGTAGCAATTGCATATTAGTCTGTATATTTTGCCTATAATCCTCTTATACGATCCTCAAAAACACTTCACAGAGAAAGCGATTACATTCACAGCATGGTTTTCTTACAATTATCTTTCAAGTGCCAGAAGTTCCAAAGAGAGTTGTCTCAGAAGAAAAAGTATCTATGATTGTCCCCAAAAGAAAAGCAGCTCCTCCAGAAAAAGGTACTCAGGCTTCCAACTGAACCAAATGTGCAAACAGCCTTTCTATTAGTTCTCAGATCCAACAGTAGGTTTTATGGAAATTCTTCCACCACCACCCTCCAAATATAGTTGAGGAGATAGCAGATGGGCACCTCTCTTTATTCTTTTTATTTAAATACAGAAAGCTGGCCTTTAAAGCTACATGCGTTGCGTAATGGTTGGATTGGTCTGATGGGGAATCTCACTGTGTGCCTCAAAAAGTGTTCCCCCATTAAAAAAAAATACTGAAGTTAAATCCTCTGTCTTTAATAACAGCTGTGGAAGAGCACTGGGGCTATGCAGAGGAAGTGTCTGTTTCTCTTCACACAGAAGAAGAGGTTTCATATACAGGTATGAAGTCAACCAGGAGAAATATAGAGACACTAACAAAAGGTGCTATGTAGTTTAACAACAGGTTATCACCTCAGTTCAAAGGTGTATATGAAGAAAAGGAATATTTCTCTCACATTAACAATATTAATTCTCTCCAGAGAATTAAGCTTACCCTTATCCTGCGGTTATAACCAGTAGAAATGGTAAGCCACTTAAGAGATCCCATAAAATTGAAGCCCTTCCTCATTACAGGGAAGCAGATTAGAGAACAATATGTCCTGAGAATATGCCATTTTGGAAGAATATAAATTTCTTACAGAAAGATAGTGACCTCAACACAGACTTGACATAAACCTGCTTAACGGAAAGAAGGTTCCATTACTTCTGTCTATTTGATATATGACAGTTTGTAATTATAACAGTTACGTATTCCCTTGAAAAATTATGTTGAACGGATCAGTCCTCTTATAGAATCATAGAATAGTAGAGTCGGAAGGGGCCTATAAGGCCATCGAGTCCAACCCCCTGCTCAATGCAGGAAGCCACCCTAAAGCATCCCTGACAGATTGTTGTCCAGCTGCCTCTTGAATGTCTCTAGTGTGAGAGATCTTTCTAACATATGAGATCTTTCAGACTGGAGTATTTCTCAGTAATGGAATCGGTTTGAAGAAATGCACAACTGTTCTAAATCTTTGACATACTCTACCAAGATTTCACATATCTTATTAATCCTAAGGGTGAAAAGGATTTTACATAGCTCATGTAAAAAGACTAATGTATGAAGGTTGCACTTGCAACTACACAAAAGCCATGCATCTTACTTGTCCAAATGTTTGTTTATTTTGTCTGGTAACAGAAATGTTTGTGTCAAATTTCTTGCTGCTTTTTGCAGCCTTCTGTGTATTTAATTCCGAAAGCTCTTAAATATCAAATACTGTGTCTTTAAAGTTCCTGAAGAACCTGTGAGAATTACCAGAAAAGAAAAAGTACCAATATCAATTACTGCAAAAGTGAAGAAACCGCCAGCTAAAGGTACATCTGAAATTGTACCAATGTATGTTTTTTGTGTGCTTTAATTGTATACTGTGTGCTACTCTGGTATGTTTGAATGTTCTTGTTTTGGCTTAATTCTTACATTGCAATGAATTTTGATTCTTAGAATTCATGAATATGATAGCTAAGCCTCTTGAAAATTCATATTTTTAAAGTGCCTGAAGTTCGTAAGACCGTCATTCAAAAAGAAGTTGTCCATGTGGAGGTTCCCCAATATGAAGAGGAGGAAGAAGTTCCTCAATATGAAGAGGAGGAAGAAGTTCCTCAATATGAAGAGGAGGAAGAAGTTCCTCAATATGAAGAAGAGGAAGTCTCTCATTATGAGGAGGAAGTCACCCGATATGAGGAGAAGGTTAGACACTATGAGGAGGAAGTAACTCATTATGAGGAAGAAGTACCTCAGTATGAAGAAGAGGAAGAAGTTCCTCATTATGAAGAAGTTCCTGAGTATGAAGAAGAGGAAGAAGTTCCTCCTCCACCACCTCCTCCAGCTAAAGGTAAAATTCTGTTTTCAAATGCTTTGACAAAGAAGGACCTTTACAAAAATTGCTCTTGTGTTTGAAGTTTGGGCTTTTGTTTTGCTCTTCTCTGTTTTGCTTTCAGTTCTTTTTGCTATATGTCACCAATGTTTTGATAATGCTTAAAAGTGATATTGTGAATAGACATTATGTTGAAATTAGAAATAGCTCTAATTGAAGTAGTGACTGTTCCAAAAACATTTAACTTGTCCATGCTTTAGGCAGCATCTTCGGTCCTTATGCAAACCTCTCAGCTAAACTTCTCCCAGTTGAATACAGCTTCTAATTAGCAGGTTAGCTCTATTTGTAGAACCTAGAATATGGCCGTGCAATCCTGTACATGTCTCCTCAGAAATTAGCCCAATCAAATTCAATGAGACTAATTTCCAGATTAGTGTGGGTAGGATTGCAGCCTGTGGTAGTTCAGGTGCATCCCAAAATGAAGTAAAAAAATAATTTACTTCAATATGAAGAAGAGGAAGAAATTTCTCATTGACCCCATTCAGAAGACACCTTAAACCATGGCTTTAACCTTGGTGGTTAAGCCAGAAAGCCAGTCCGTGTTCAGAAGACACTTTAAACAATGGCTTTAACCATGGTGAATAAAGCAAAAAGCCTTATTCACCATGGTTAAAGCCGTGGTTTAAGGTGTCTTCTGAACACGGCCTGGCTTTCTGGCTTAACCACCATGGTTAAAGCCATGGTTTAAGGTGTCTTCTGAACACGCCCAGCATGAAGAAGTATGTCCTCTGTGCTTTCATGAATTGTGGCAACAGAGAATTGGCAACAAGATGCCTAGCATAAGATGATTGTCCCCATCATCGCTCCATCTTTGTCAGCCAACCTCCTGTATGTGCCAGGGCAGCAGTAGCCATGCATCACATCCTAAGGACTGTGAGAAAACTGCCATGTCCCCACCCCCATGCATGAACGTGCACACACTTGAAAGATTATCTTGTCTAAAACTCTTAATTTAATGGTTTGAAAATGCTTTTGTTATTGGGACTTTGCATCAGCCCAACCTGCATTCCCACCCCATCCCAGTATCTCCCCAGTAGCATAGAGGAGAGAAAAAATGGCTTGGAAGCAGAGTTCCACTCATGTAATGGGACTCCCTTCTCCTCCACTCCCCCCTGCAGCCCCACAAAATCTGCTCTGAAGAGTCCCTTTGTGAGTCCAGTTGGATCTGAATGGGTCCAATCACAGTGTACATGCATGCATGTTGAAAAAGGGTTGAAGATAAGGGTTCAACCCTTTTTCAGGGTTAGCTAAGTCTGCACAGTGCATACATGTGTCTCTTGGATGGGCAGCAATGCCCCAAATTGCATTCAACCATCACTGCCTGGCAATTCCTGCTTCTAGTGTGTCCACTTACTACTGCCTGCCTCCACTGCCACATGCACCATCACATTGTAAGACTCTGCCATAAGTCCCGCTGAAATTAATAGAATTAGTGCAACGGAGAGTGTGTCTGTTGGCTTGTTTGTTCTATCATCTATGCCACTTCTTTGTTATGTGCTCATTTCACTGGTTGACATGCTGTGAGATGAAGCAAACTTTTAACCCACCTTAACCCACAATAATCGGTAAGCTAAGCATTTGGCAGTATCCCATTTTATCTCACATACAGCTGACATTGACAGAAGAACCCACAGTTGCTCTGGAAAGGGGGGATTGTCATGTGCTATGAATGTCTGTGAGGCACAGTAGCACTGGAGTAAATCCCCTGTGTAGATGGGCCCAAGTCTGATTTTGGACAATTCCCTCCTTCTGTAGCACACCAGACAAGCCATCCTACATTATTCAGAGGCACACATACCCCGACCCTCTAGAGAGCGGCTTTTTGAGGAACACAGGTGGCTTCCAGTAAGAAGTGGGCCAGAAAACTTTCCTTCCGTGAACTTTCTTGAGTTAACATACCTTAGGAACCAAGCCGTAGTGTTGCAATACATCTGTGTTTTAGCTGTACATGGTGTACCTTTTGTGTGAGTCCATTCTTTAAAATGCAATGCTATCTTTAAAGTGCCTGAAGTACCCAAGAAGCCCGTCCCAGAGAAGAAGGCTCCTGCTGTACCTGTTGCCAAGAAAAAGGAGGCTCCTCCAGCAAAAGGTACATCCATCTCTTCTTTAGTATTCCCAAACTTTTTTGTTCTTCTCGTTAAGTTTCTTGATCCAAGAAGGTTAGTTGAGGGAATGGGGAACAGTGCTAGACCTGTAGTGTCCTTTCTGTTGCCTTTCTGTTTTAATGTGCTGTGAATGGCGCAGTCTCTTCCTCAACAATCTCAAACAATCTCTTTAAAGTGCCCGAAGTGCCAAAGAAGCCCGTTCCCGAAGAAAAAGTTCCAGTGCCTAAAAGAAAAGAAGCTCCACCAGCTAAAGGTAAAATTAATTTGGGATTTTTCATGCGCAAATAAAATTACCGCTCCTTCCTTTTGTGCTGTTATGTTGTGTCACGTTGAGAAAAGTTATTTCTCTTCCTTTTAACGTTGTCTTTGTCTATGTGTCCTTGTGTTATGAGTTACTCTTCTCTGTCTTATGTCGACACAAAATGTCATGCTCAGAGTTTTGTTTCTTTCAATCGAAGTGCCCGAAGTGCCCAAGAAAGTGGTCCCTGAAGAGAAAGTGCCCGTTCCAGTAACTAAAAAAGTCGAAGCTCCTCCCGCTAAAGGTACATCACCTTGTGACATATCTAAACGATTCTAAAATTGTTTGTTCACCTGGTCATGCTTGTGAGCAATCATTCCTGCTACATTAAATCAGGAACAAATACTTGCTGATTTCAGTAAGAGCAGATCATAGAATCATAGAATAGTAGAGTTGGAAGGGGGCTATAAGGCCATCGAGTCTAACTCCCTGCTCAATGCAGGTTCTGTGAGTGCCTTGTCCTTGTGGTTCAGACGCAACATACTTAAGCTGTTCTGCTTTGGAGTCTTTTGTTGTCTTTCAATACTGGAAGAAATATAAAGAACACAAACTGATTTCAACATTAATGTTTTTTTAAAGTGCCGGCCGTGCCCAAAAAAGCCGTGCCAGAAGAAAAAGTACCTGTTGTGGTTCCTAAAAAACCAGAGCCCCCTACACCTAAAGGTACCTGAAATAAGTATTTGTGAAATGTAGATTATCCTTACATGTGTAACATGGAAATACAGTATGTGCCAAATACGATAAGGTGTAATATTAACCACATTAAAGCAACGAAAGCATAATGTTTGGCAGCCATAATTCCCTAGACATTGATGTCTTTATGTTTTGTCTTCTGCTATATTGTATTCTTTCTCTCTGTGATATCATGTACATACAAAGTCCATTTCTTAATATCTTTAAAGTGCCTGAGATACCCAAGAAAGCTGTGCCTAAAAAGCCAGAACCTCCACCAGCTAAAGGTATATCAACCCATAAAATCAGTCTTCTTGTTCTCATATATTTGTTTAAATAATCTTAAGTGGGGTGCTTGTATGTGTCAAATATAGTTGCTGTTCCTTGACGGTCAACTCTTTCTGTTTTGTTCTTTGTGTTTGTGACAATGCACCCATAAACCACTTTCTTCAAAATTACATCTTTGAAGTGCCTCAAGTGCCAAAAGAGCGTGTCCCAGAAGAAAAACCACCTATTTTTGTACCTGAAGAAGAGGAAGCTATACCTGCAAAAGGTACATCAACTCATTATCCTTATCAAATACCTCTTTTAAAATTATGGCAACAATTTTATCTTTGGCCGCCTTGAGGCCCAGTATTGAGTAAAAGGCGGGATACAATTATTATTATTATTATTATTATTAATAATAATAATAATAATCCTTTGCTTAATATTCCTTTGACCCATGCAGTTCGATCCTATGCAACCTATTCAGGAGTAAGACCCACTGAGTTCATTGGAACTTAACTCCCAAGTACGTTGGCATAGGATTGCAGACCTCGTTTTCATTGAAGCCTGATTTTTTCTCCTTGTAGACATCCTTCATCTTGTTTAATGTTTGTTTTGCTTTGTGCATGCTTTGTAAATAATTTCAAAAGGCAAATAATGACATTTGAAGATCCACAGAGAACAAAGTAAAGACATAAATAATAATAAGCCATTGTGGTGTAGTGGCTAAGGTGTTGGACTGGGAGTTGGGAGATCCGGGTTCTATTATTATTATATTTATTTGTATCCCGCCTTTTGCCCAATGCTGGGCCTCAAGGCAGCCTTACAAAGTTTAAAACATACATTGGGGCGGGGGACAAAAAAAACATAAACGTTTAAACTAGACAACAAAATTATAAGATATTAACATAGATGGAGGCCAGATTATTCTCCAAAGGCCTTCTGGAACAAAAAAGTTTTAGCCTGCTTCCAAAAACCCATGTATTTTGTATCTGGTCACTCTACAAAAGAGGGCAGGGCTCCTGCAGCTTCAACTGTTGTGAGGAAGAGGGAATTTCACCAGGTGTTGCATGCATATGAATGCCACCTACTGAAATCCCCTTTTCTATACAACGGTTAAAGATACAGGAGCCCTGTCCTTCTTTCCATATGGTCAGCCTACCTATATTGTATTTCTCTTTCTGAGATGGATTACAAACAAAAACCCTAATATGAAAAAAAATATGTTTAAAGTCCCAGAAGTGCCAAAGAAAGTTGTCCCCGAAAAGAAAATTCCTGCAGCTGTTCCCAAAAAAGTGGAGCCTCCTCCTGCAAAAGGTACATTGATTAATACTATCTGCGAAGAATTAGTATATCAGCACTGCATTATCTCTTCTTCAGTTGTACTAACAACCTGACGTTTCACAAAAATAATAAAAAAAAAACCTTCTTGTTTGCCAATTACAATGACTTCGTCCAGGAAGTATTTCCACGTCGTGTAGCTTGAATTGTCTTTTTATGTCAGTTCTGTCTGTTTGTACTGTATGGAAATTGCTTTGGAATTCTTGGCATCATCCTATGCTGCCTTTTGAGTGCTTGAATTGACAAGTCTTATTTCTTATCTAGTACTCCAGTTTTTATTTTTTGCTTTTAGTGCACTTAAGTGTCCTTAATGCTTCTTTTTATTGGTTAGAATTGTGTTAACACGATAGCTTAAAAACATAATCTTTAAAAAGCACTATAATGCTTTTTTTTAAAGTGCCTGAAGTACCTAAACCTGTTCCAGAAGAGAAAGTGCCTGTTCCCAAAAAGGTGCCTCCTCCTCCTCCTCCTGCAAAAGGTACACCCAATATTTAACATAGTACACATGACCATTCATTTGCACGTTAGTAATCGTTTATATTCTTCAAAATGTTGTGATGTCTCATATGTTTGTCCATGGTATCTTGAGACCAAATTCTTATGATAACATCATATCTTTAAAGTGCCTGAAGTTCCTAAACCTGTCCCAGAAGAGAAAGTGCCTGTTCCCAAAAAGGTGCCACCTCCTCCTCCTGCAAAAGGTACATCCAATATTTAAAATAGTCCACCTAACCATTCATTTGCACATTAGTAATCATTTATATTCTTCAAAATGTTGTGAACTTATATGTTTGTCCATGATGTCTTGAGACCAAATTGTGATCTTATATGTTTGTCCACGATGTCTTGAGACCAGATTCTTAAAATAATATAATATCTTTAAAGTGCCTGAAGTACCTAAACCTGTTCCGGAAGAAAAAGTGCCTGTTCCCAAAAAGGTGCCTGCTCCTCCGGCAAAAGGTACATCTATCTATTTGCTATATGGGAACATTCATCATGCCATTAACTAATCCTTTCTGTTATTCCATTAAGTACACATCTAAAACAATTAAGCAGATTAGGTATTTGTATCATCCTGTTATGTCTGTGTATTGTTTGTAGCCTTATAATTTGACTGATGTGCAAAAAAAAATCCAACATCATGCTAAAGTGGTGTTATGTCTTTAAAGTGCCTGAGGTGCCCAAGAAAGTTGTCCCTGAAAAGAAGGTACCCACTCCTAAAAAAGTGGAGCCACCTGTTAAAGGTACATCTATTCTTACCTGTGGTTAAAAAAAAAGTCTTCTTTCATGTTACTAGATTGTGTGCTTTTGCTCTTAGTCTGTGAAATATATTTAAGAAATTTAACTTGTGGGATCCATGATGTCTTTTTGTGTTGCTTTTTTATTAATATTCTCTAAAACAGTGTAAAATGTCTGCTTAAAACAACAAGGCATTTTAAGGTCCCTGAAATACAAAAGAGAGAGGAAAAATACTTGCTCCTAACTCAAAGGAAAGTAACAATTCCTTTTTTGCCTCACTTAATCTTTTGTAAAGATTTTTTTCCTCTCACTCTCTCCTAACATCTTACAGTCCATTACTGCTGACTGGTAGTAATACACATCTTCTTTATATATGTATAGAATAACCTGTGGGTGATTTTACTTGCATTTTATTTTTGTGCCAATCTTTGAGATAATGAAAAGTTAATAATATCTTTAAAGTGCCTGTAGTCCATAAGAAACCTGTCCCTGAAGAAAGAGTACCTGTTCCTGCTCCCACCGTTGAAAAATATACTTATGAAGAATATGAGAAGTACGAGACTTATGAGAAGATTGAGGAGTTTGTGCAGGCAGAAGAGGCTGAAGAATATGAACAATATGAGGAAGCCCCAGAGCCTGAACAATATGAGGAAGCTCCAGAAGAACCTGAAGTTGAGGAATTTGAAGTAGCTCCAGAACCAGAAGAAGTTGAGCCGTATGAGGAACCTGAGGAACTTGAGTATTACGAAGAGGTTCGAGAAACAAAGGAGATTGAAGAATATGAGGAGTATGAGGTTCCAGCAGCAATAGGTATATCAATTCTTTGTTTGTTGTCTCTTGCCTTTTTGCCTCATCAAATCTTATTTCCCCCGGTATTTGTTGATTCTTTACTTACAAAAATCTACCTGAGAGGATTTCCAGGGTAGGTCTGACAAACCGTGCTGTTGTTGCTAGGGAGTTCGAAAATCTAATTGTGATTAAAGCCTTCTGAACTTGGTAATTTGGTTTCTTGCAAGTAACTAAGAACTCCTTTATAAAATATTTTTCAAGTGCCTGAGGTGCCTAAGAGAGCCATTCCTGAAGAAAAAGTGCCCATTGCTGTACCTAAAAAAGAGGAAGCTCCACCAACCAAAGGTACATAAGCTCCTAAAGCTATTCCTTTACGTGCCCTAAAAGCCCAAATGCCCTTTTAGGTGGCCATTAAGCTTAAATATGGCCATAACACCTAACTATGCCTGTGGTATATAGTTGTGTCCTGTTTCAGGACACGACGACATAGCATATCTTGTAGCAATTCCTTATAGCACTTTAGTTGTTACGAAATTTCAACATATTTCACAATAAGGTACAAAGTAAGATTAGGGAAACAGACTGTGGGCCCATGACAGCGCAAATAGGTGATATTTTATATATTAAACCGGCTAGTGCATGTTTTTGCTTAGCTAATAGAAGATTCACAACCTAATACAGTATCCAGTTAAGCTGAAGGGTTTGGACTCAAATTAAAGTTTGAGAATGCAGCCTAGTTGTAAATTCAAGGGAAAAATAAACGCTAAACTAAGGCCCGATCTACACCAAGCAGGATATAACGCTTTAAAAATGTTATGAAAACAGTATATGTAATGTGTCCTGGGCCTGAACAGTTGTCATAACCACTATAAACTGTTATAAGCAGTAGTGTAGATCCTGTCTAAGTCATCCTAAACATGGAGGCTTGTATTTAAAGATCCCACCATGGGATTAAATGATATTTCCATGGGGGGGGGGGGACTTTGCCAATTGCCCCCTTATCTGCAGCTTCCCTTGTCTGGAGGGTTTGGAGACCCTCCAGAGTGGTTTTTCAAGTGGTGATGGCTGAATGGGGAATCTTGGATCCAAGCCACACAAGTTTTAGTGTGATTAACGGATCATTTGCCCATTCAGCTTATCTTAAAAAGTAAAGGCAGATCAGTCTAGCTCACTACCAAAGATAGAGGCATTTTTATTTTATGGTTGGACTTGGGATTTAATCAATATTGCCTGCTATGAGTCTTTGTCATTTCTTCCTTTCGATGATTTTCTGTATGTCCTTTTTAGTCTGGTTTGCTTATTGTTGCACTTAGTTCACAATTCAAAGGATGAACTATTCTTAAAAAGAAATCAATGTTTTTAAAGTGCCTGCAGTGCGAAAGAAGCCAGTCCCAGAAGAAAAAGTACCTGTTCCTAAAAAAGAAGTGGCTCCCCCACCTAAAGGTACACTGTGAAACAGCAACCCTTGACTTGAGTCTTTTGTCGTCTGTCTGTATATTTTGAATAAAGATGTTGTACGCCTTCATATGTGTGTGTGTTGGTTTTGTGTGTCTATGTGTTCAGTTTATGTGACTTTGTGTTTCATGTTCCCTTTATTTATTATTAAATAACATTCTTCTAAGACCCCTAAAAAAATGAATAACTAAAAATTATTATATGTTTAAAGTGCCTGAAGTGCATAAAAAAGCTCTTCCTGGAGATAAAGTGCCTAAGGCTGTTCCAAAAAGAAAAGAGGCTTCAAAGCCTAAAGGTAGATTCAACATCAAGGGGGAAAGAATGTTAACATTCATATATTCTTCTGTCTTTGTTGTTAACACTCATGCCCTAGAAAAGAGTTGTTAATGTATACATATTTTTAGAGGTGCATCTTTCTCCAAATAAGCCTGAGTACACTCTGTCTTTAAGTGCTTGCCATACCCAAGAAAGCTGTCCCTGGGGGGAAAAATATAATTCCCCATGAAGCAGAAGAACCTCCCACAATGAAAGGTAGATTAATTTTTGTAAATAAGCAAGAATAAAAAGCACAGATGCCTCATGCTGTAGTTTAACACTTAAAAACAAATCATGATCAGTTTAGTTGCATGATCAGTGTATCTGGTTCATAGCTACAGCTCTTAGATTTTATGGTATAAGCACACACTAGCAGTTCTACGGAGCTGTAGAAACCTGGAGTTAAAAATTCAGTTGCTTTACAAAAATCATTTGACTTCACCATTGGAAAATACTCCAAATTAATTGATAGCATTTACATTGTTTAGAGGAAAAGAGACATATCAGGTATAAGAAGTTGGTTGGCTATGTTTTATGATATATTTTTCTAATTCTAACCTGGTTATAATACTGTATTAAATTTAAATAACTCATTATTCCCTCATTTCCTGGGCAGGAAGCCCTTAAACTATTTTCCCTCTGAAAAATACTCAAGAGTGTTGACAGTGGAAACACATTTTTTCAGTTATTCTTTTTTTCTGTGTAGTTGACAAATACCTAAAGCTTTTATAACTAAAAAGTCCAAGAAAAAACTAATATCTTTAAAAACTCCTGCAGTCCATGAGAAAATTGTCTTGGAAGGAAAAGTTATTCCCAGAGAAAAGGAAGGTACATCAACATTTCATTTCATTTACAAAAGAAGTAAATTTAGAAAACCAATCAACTAGCATCAGCTAGCAGAATAATTTCAGTTGCACTGAATATAGGAAAAGGTACACCAGTGTGCCTGGTTCATAGATTTTATGCTTTCAGTCAGGTTTTATGTATTTAATCCAAAAGTCCCATTTTAAAATATTTGTCCACACACTTTGGCTTCAGAAAAGAAAAATATAGTGCAGTGAGGCAGCAGCTGATATGATCTAAAGTTAGGATCATGGTCCCAATGTGCCAGGCCAATTAAAAACATCAGAGAAGCTGATTGTCACTATGTCAGAAAGAGGATAATAATTCAACTGCAGAGGCAAAAACCACTGCTTGTGCTGGTAGCCATGTGATTTTTAAAAGGCAAGGGAAACAATATGGACAAAAGAGTGCAAATTCTACATGAACTGTGTTTCTTTGACATTTCATTCATTCCAGCATTGTTTCTATAGCTTCATTTGTTCACTGTATGGTGTCTTCCTAACCTGCCTTTTTATGGGTTTTTAAAACTTCTCAAATATACTAATATCTTTAAAGTGCTTGAATTGGAAGAGGAAGCTTTCCCAGAAGAAAAGGTTCCTGTTGGCGTTCCCAAAAAACCGAAAGCTCCACCAGCTAAAGGTACATTGCCTCTTTCACAAACTCCCAAAGCAATCAACTCCTCTTAAACGACTTCCCCATTCGTTAGAATCTTTCTTGCTCTGTCCCCTTGCCATTTATTCAGATACATTTCACGTTTGCCTGTATACTAAAAAAACATACCCTCACTAATATCTTTAAAGTGCCTCCAAAGAGAGCTGTGCCAGAAAAGAAGAAACCACCTCTTGCACCTAAAGACGAAGCACCACTCGTTAAAGGTAATATACCTCTAGCTGCAGCCGGAAGGAATCGGATGTGTCTTCGTTTTGTTTATTTAGCCTCATCTCTTTTAGAATTCAGTGTTTTGTGTGAGGTAGGCTAATTAATTGCCAGAGGTTTTGCAAATGTTTTCACGCAATTTAGGGAAATAATCGGATTAGATAAAATTCAGGTCACTATTGACAATCTGATATCTTTCAATTAGATGTGTGTATAATCATTAGAGAGACACCATCTGTAGCTAAGCATATCTTGCAATATCTTGCTCTCAATTTAATGAAGAAATATTAGTGTTCTCCCAGTGCAGTTTTAAGTGAGAAAGCAGATGCAGCACAACCCTATGAATGTTTACACCTCAGTAAGCCCCAATGTGTTCAGTAGGGCTTACTCCATAGTGGCCTGGTTCAGACAATATGCTAAACCATGCTGCTTAACCACAAAATGATTAAGGGAATGAATGCATTCCCTTAACCATTTTGTGGTTAAGCAGCATGGTTTAACGTGTTGTCTGAACCAGGCTACTAAGTGTGTTTGAGGAGCTTCAGAATACTATTCTAGCATTCCAGATCATCTAAAGCAGAAATGGATACTGAAGGAATGATTGACATTAAGCAAGAAGTGTTGTTTTACCATTGTAATTCTAGTAAGGAAGGGATGATATGTAGAAATTATGTAGGATATTTGAAATATGTGTGTTGCAGTAATTTGTTTTGTCTGTATTTTGCATTAACATCTTATTTAAAGTGCCCAGGTTTCTAAAAAAATTAAATACTAATATCTTTAAAGCCCCTGAGATTCAAGAGAAGACACTGATTTCTAAAGAGTCGGAATCTCCAAAAGCTAAAAGTACATCAGCTTTTCATTGAAAGTAATCATAACTGAACACATTTCAAGGTGTTCAAGCAAGCTACCACCGGGGCTCATTATCATTTATTTCTGAATTTTGCATACTAATGTCATAAATTGTTTCTTTTGTTTGTCTGATTCCTTATGTGTGTGTGTTTTCAACTTTCCTGCAACAAACTAATATCTTTAAAGTGCCTGTGATACCAAAGAAAATCATCTCTAAAGAACAAGTATCAGTTCCGGTATCTAGGAAAGAAGTTATTGAAGGTATATGCACCTTTCATTAGACTGTAACCTGTCATTGTTCCATGTTACAGAGCCCAGGCCCAGGCTGTTAGATATATTAAAGGAATCTATGGTAAATTGATGCTGTATTTATGTCCCATTTATATTATTAATGGGATCAACATTGAATAAATATTCAAACAGAGCAAAAACACTATATATCTATAACTATATCTGTCTTTTGTGTGACTAAGCTGTAGGCTAGTAAAATTCCTTCTCATAAAATATTAAGGGAGGAAAAGAAAAACTATGAGGGAAAAGGGAAGAGACAACATGAGAACCATGTAATGAAAGAACTGATAGGTGGCACTCAGAAAATATGTCAAAATTTAACAGGAGCACAGGATGAGTACAAATCAGAAACCATTTAAGCTGGAGCATTTATATTCTAATTGCATTAATTCCACTGGAATTTATAGGATAATCCTATGCTTGTTTACCCAGGAGTGAGACCCATTGTGTTCAGTGGGACTTACTCCCAGGTAAGTGTGTAGATGCTTGCAGCCTTAAAAGTATATCTAGTTCTGGGCTCATAGGTCAGCTTATGAAAGGAAGCCATTGCCTTCTGTCTCCTAACCTTCATACTATGTTTGGAAGGAAGTGGCTTGTCTTCTTTCTAACCATACAACCAATCAGTTATCCACTGAGGCTCAAATCAAATGTGATGGTAAAAGACCTGTTTGATTACACCTTGAGTGTACCCAGTTGTGTATAATGTAAGGTTGGGGAGTCTTTTTAAAGAAAGAAAGGGCACATGGGTGATGGGAACTGATCCCTTCCTGATCCTATGGGTTTCCTCCCTGCAGTTCTCCAGCCTAAGTACTTTTCTCCCAGCTGGACTCACTTCCAGTATCAGGGCCCAGATGGGGTTAAAAGGAGTTAACCATCAGAGTTCAGGGACATAAGCCAAGGGAGGGGCCATAGTTCAGCATCTAACTCACATGCCCCCTTTTGCTCTTAAAAGCAGACAGCCCGTTTCATATGTGATTGGGGCAAACCTCAGTTTAAACAAATAGACCTGTTGAAATTCCATCTAATTCAGCCCGAGTGTCTCTGTAGAGAAAGAAATAGCTGTGGATTCTTTAATCTTAAAACTGGCCTACCTCCGAGGTTATATAA